>NW_026126576.1:9617500-10171908 GCF_943737965.1 Phodopus roborovskii
GTATTGCTATGAAGAGACATCATGACAAAGGTAACATTTATCAAAAAATTATTTAATTGGGGCTTATTTACAGTTTCAGAAACCTCAAAGACCTCTCCCAGTAACACATTTCCTTCAACAGGGCCATATCTCCCAATCCCTCCCAAGTACTGCATTCAAATATGCTAATACCATACCTATCATACCCTCTGGCACATTAGCTATCCTTAAAGAAAAGGGGGGGGGAGAATGTTTTCATTAAATTTTAGACTGACTATGTATATCCAAGCATTATTGAAACTAAGTCCACCAGAAAAAAAAATGTTGAATAGACTATTGTTAGACAAATAAAAGCCAACCAACTTGTTAAACACCCTTTAAATGCAATGCAATAGTAATTATGGTGAAGATCAAAGAAAATAAGGACATGGGTTGCACTTTGGCTACAAAAAACTTGCTATAAACTTGGCAGAAGAAAACAAAGTATCAATGGAGTGACAAATACCACTCCATTTAAAAGGCAAGTACTTGATTGAGCACTAAAAACAATAAATGGTCCAATATGCCAGAAATTAGACAAATGGCTACAAGCTAGCTCATCCTCCTAGGTTAATAGAAGTGAAGGGATTTGAGCAGGATCTTCAAGCATTTGTAAGATTAGCACATTTTGGTCAAAGAAGAATGAGTGTCCAAGCAAGGGCAAAAGTAAAAGAAAAGAATATAAAATCTCTGACTATGATGAAAATCATTGTTAACCTTTATTAAGTTCTTAGTATATTCATGTAAAGTTGATTTATATTCATTAAAGCTTCTGAGACAAATTTATGACCTGTCCATAGGTGAAATTATTCCAGAACTAGATATAGATAGCAGACATTTAGGAAATGAGAGGAGAGTTCAGGCATGGTTGGTAATACTATATCTATCTGTGACCCAGTGGTCAGTGACGAAGGAAAATATGACTCTCATATATATATATATATGGATGGGACAGAGATAAATAGATTTTATAACATACTACAAGTGATTATGATGATTATATCATGACTAAAATAGACCTAAATTTGAATGCAAAGGATTTGTGTTAATTAGCTTTCATACAACTTTATCTACAAATAGGTATTTTTTAGGTAATATTTTATAGGCATTATGATCTTAGTTACAATGTTATTCTAACCATTATAGTCAATTTCTTTTTTGTTGTTGTTGGTTTGTTGTTGTTGTACTTTTAAGACAGGACTTTTCTGTGAAACAGTCCTCGCTATCTTGGAACTCACTCTGTAGACTAGGTTGGCCTCTAACCCATAGAAATACACCTTCCTGTGCCTCCTGAATGCTGGGATTAAAGGTGTTTGCCATCACTGCATGGCACATAGTCAATTTCTAAATAGGCAGGTATCACTATGACTCATTATGCTTGGGGACTTAGACTTTTGGGGTTGACCCGTGATGTGATAGGAATTGGTCTAGATCTCTAATAAGAAGGGATTTTTATCTTCAGCACACATTATTTCAATCCTGATTCAAAACAATAGCCACAGTCCTAAGTGGGTTCTGTGGAGCTCCTGAAATGCCCCTCTGATTATTTAAATTTGGTGAAGAACACATGCTGTCTCATTCTCTCTAATAGGTAAATGTGTGTCATCTTATTAAAGGCTGTAAGATTATGCTAGACACATCATCATTAAGCTCTAGATCCTCAAGTGACCTCACAAACACTTGTCTATAAAGATATTAAGAGAAATACCAGTTAATACAGCAATTTTGTGATAAATTCTTTCTTATGTTCTCTCTGCATTGAGATCTGTGAAAAATTGATACTGTAAGACTTACTTAGGTTTTTGCTCAGTAATGCCATGTATCAGAGTTGAAAGCAGTTCAGCCTAGACACATACTTTATAAGGTTGGGGAATGATAAATACTTTATTTTTCCCTTCAAGACTATAGAAAAACAGGGGGAGATTAAGGTATATGTCCAAACATTATTTTATAAGTCTTCTAATAAGATTCATTCTAGATTATGAGAGAACAGTTGTGACAAATAATGATGGTAGGAAGTTATAGAAAGCTTCTCGCCAAAGATCATCTAAGGTATAAATTTGAAGGATAAGACAGTAGCCCAGTAGATATGGGGGAGATAATTATCAGATGCATCCAAACAACCTGTAGTATGAGTACAGTATAGATTTATACTGTCTGAAACTGTAGAGTTGGGGAAAGGGGTTATGTCCTGAGGTTTTTAAAGAATGTCAGGAAGTTAGAAGTTAAACATCGGTTGACCAGATTTAGCATAAGGTCCCATGGCTGTAGTTGGAGTATAGACAACGGATTGTGAGGAGCCAGGTGGCTTAGACTAAATTTTTTTTATTTATATTTTAACTATGATGAAGTTCCTTTAGGGAATCTTTCTATGGGAGACCCACAGTTCCAAGTTTCTCCTATAGACAGCAATATTCTGCACACCTTCTGGGTTATGTTGAGAAACCAAGTATAACCATCTGTTTGCAATCATAAACATGAAACTGCATTTGGGATACTAGAAACATTATAAAGAGTGACTAATAAAAACTGTCTTAAGAGCCAAGGAGGCTGGTGCATGAAAGGACTTTGGGAGCACATTCCCCATGGAGGGACACTCCCTTAACCTAGAGGCAGGAGGGAGGGCCTAAGGCCTACTCTAAATGACTTGACAGATTTTGTTGATCCCTCCTGGAAGGGCTCACCCTTCCTGTGGAGTGGGGAGTGGGATGGGAGGGGCTTCAGGGGTCATTAGAGGGAGGGAGAGGGAACTAGGATGGATATGTAAAATAAGAAAAAATAATTTAAAAAGATTCAAAGGAGGCTTTATTGTGTATTTAAGATACGATAGAGATTGGCACCAGGAGGCCAGCCTGTTGCTGCAAGGGAAGGACATACTTGACTACAGAAGCAAATGGAGAGTTTTCTTTGCCAACATTAATTAACCTAGAAGAGGCTTGCCTTGGGTCTGTTTTAAGTGTTCAGAAGTGGTTGGCATGGAATAATATGCATGCCTGATTATACACTCCGCTGTTACTAGGCGCTTACTTGTTTGCTTATAATTGAATGAGATATTTCTATAAGTTACCCTCAGTTATAATAACAGAATGTGAAAGATATCTATCTTATCCAAGCTAACACACCGGCATACAAGAGGATGTGAAAATTTAATTTTTTTCTTCCATGGTATAAATTATATATGTTAAAACATGTACCCAATTTAAAAGTCATGCTAAAAAACAAATATTTCCAGTTATTTTTAACTAGATAATATAATTATACATGCTTCTATTGATGATATATTACAGAAATATAATATGTAGAAATGTGACTGAATAAATAGATTGATGGTGTGTTCTATTGATTTGCGGAGGTTATTTTTAAGAAATAATATTAGTGGGTAAAGAAATGAGGATGGATGAGAGGGAGGGAATGAATTCTGCCTATATCAAAAGGAATTCTTACTCAACAATGGTAAGAATCCAACTTCTAAGATCTAAATTTAAGGGTGTATATGTTTTATTAACTATTGGTTAATGTGGTTGTGGGTTGGATGTTAAAAGATATAGAACCAGACCATAGGTAAGGTTTGGGGATTTGATGCAAAGAGGCACTACTAATATCAGTCCTTGTTAACATCAGCCAAAGGGAATGTGTTTCCCCCTCCATCCATTTCCTGACCTCTGTAAACATGCTCATCATGGTTCACAAACTCCTCTCTCGTGTGAATTCAAGAAAGCATAAAATCTCATGGGAGGAATTTATGCCTGAGCACAGAAGTGACACAAGTCTGTCATTCCAGTCTGATGATGTGTTTACCTCAGCATTGCCAAGCCGAATGGGGGCTTACAGTGAATCAGGAACATTGTGAAAATACAAGGCGTTTCTGGAGTTAGGAAACTTATCTTTCTTGCACTTGGTTATGTTCTTGGAAAACTGTTTCATTGTATTTATGCAGGTTATTATTTTTTCTAACAAGGTTACTCTTTCCCATGAGACATTTTTGTTGTTGTCTTCTCTGTAGCAAAGGTTCCTTAGGGGTACCCAAGAAGCAATCTGAACATGAAATGAGAGACCAGTGAAAGCTTAGCAATATTGACAGCTAAATATACCTGGGCACCAAAGGACTACATTTTACCAACATATGTTTTCTTTTTAAAAAATACTGTTCTGAAACTTGCAGCTGGAGTATAGTGAGAGAATAACAGATAATAAAACACAAACTTGAACTGCATCCAGGCATATGCTTGTAAAATATTATATAGTTCAATTTTCCTGATATAATTTCAAGTATTTGGATTTTCCTTTTGCTGTGTGTCAGATTTCTGACACAGCATAAGTTTCAAATTTCATGTCTTACAAATTACAATTTCATTCTCAATAAAATGAGTTTTAAATATGTAAACCATTTTCTATTTCAGCAAATAAAATGACTACAATATCTTCTGTTAACAACATCTTTGGGCTACTAATTTGACAAAGTTTGATGTCAGAAAAGTCTCAGCATACAACTGCAGCAGCATTAGCTACCCTGGTGTTGTTCTGATAAAACACCATGGCCAAAGTAACTTACAGAAGAAATCATTCATTTGGGCTCATGATTCAGGAGCATAAGATTCTATCACAGCAGGAGGAATGGCAAAAAAAAAAAAAAAGAAAAGAAAAAGAAATGGTAGGCAGGAACAAAAACGTGTCAGATTCCACTTTGAGTTATAAGCACAGAACAGAAGGCAAACAAGAACCAGGGTAATGATACCAACTGTCAAGAACACCTCCAGTGACAGACTTCTTTCAGCAAATACTAACCCTCCTGAGACAGGACCACCAACTACAGATCAAGTGTTCAAATGTCTATACCTAAGGAAGATATTTCTCTTTCAGTCCTCCATAGCTGCTATGGCCATTTTTATGTTTGCCCTTTATACATAAGTCAAATTTAATTGCCAAATATTGCAGTAGTAGTAAATGATAAATTTGAGGGAAACCTGTCTGCTCTTGTGCACACACAATTCTCACAGGTTTTTTTTGATGCATTATGATTAATAGGTAAATTGGGTTCTTTGTGCACCTTAGTTTGATTAACCAATAGTCTAACTTAGCTCTATGGCAAAGTGTAACATTGATGATAATGATTATTTCTTGGAATACTAGACATCTCAGCCTTCTTGATCTCTCATGTTGTCCTCCGCCCTCCTGCCCTTCTCTGTTTCCCTCCCTCCCTCCCTATTCTCCCCATGCTGCCAATTTGCTCAGGAGCTCTAGTCCCTTCCCCTTCTCCAGGGGACTATGTATGTCTCTCTTATGGTGCTCCTTGCTTCCTAGCTTCTCTGGAGGTGCGGATTGTAGGATGGTAGTCCTTTGCTCTATATCTAATATTCATATACACTTGTTTTTTCTGTGTCCTCACTCAGAATAGTTTCTTTCAGTTCCATCCATTTGCCTGCAAATTTCAGATTTCATTGTTATTTGGTTTTTTTTTTGTTTGTTTGTTTATTTGGTTTACTTCTGAGTAGTACTCCATTGTGTAAATGTGCCACATTTTCTCCAACCATTCTTCAGTTGAAGGACATCTAGGTTGCTTCCAGGTTCTTGCTATTACAAATAATTGTTGCTACAAACATAGTTGAACAGATGTCTTTGTTGCATGGATGTGGATTATTTGAGTATATGCCTAAGAGTGGGATTGCTGGGTCCTGTGGTAGACTGACTCCCATTTTCTTGAGGAAGCACCATACTGATCTCCAAAATAGCTGTACAAGTTTGCACTCCCACCAGCAGTGTAGGAGCATTCTGCTTTCTCCAAATCCTCTCCAGCATAAAGTGTCGTTGGTTGTTTTTTGTTGTTGTTGTTGTTTGTTTGTTTGTTTTGTTTTTGTTTTTGTTTTATTTTCACCATTCTGACAGATGTAAGGGAGTCTCAGAGTTGTTTTGACTTGCATTTTCCTGATGGCTAAGGATGTTGAACAATTTCTTAAGTGCCTTTCAGCCATTTTAGATTCCTATATTGAAAATTCTCTATTTAGTTCTGTGCCTCACTTTATTTGGATAATTTGGTGTTTTAGTGACTTTTTTCTTAAGTACTTTGTATATTTTGGATATCAGCCTTCTGTCAGATATGGGGTTGGGTCATCTAAATAGAGAGAGCCATTATAGAAAAGAATAAGAAAAGAGATACCATGAAAGAGGGAGTCATTATAGATTTAAAGAGAAATATCACAAGTAAATGTCCAGAAATCCATAAGGATGACCCCAACTAAGGATCTAAGCAATAGTGGAGAGGCTACCTTAAATGCCCTTCCTGTATAACGCGATTAACGGCTCCCTTAAATGCCATCCTAGAACCCTCATCAAGTAGCTGATGGAAGCAGAAGCAGACACCCACAGCCAAAGACTGAGTTGAACTCTTGGAATCCAGTTGCAGAGAGGGAGGATGGATGAGAAAATGGGTCAAACCCAGGCTACAGAAACCTACAGAAACAGCTGAAATTACCTAATGAGAGCACAGGGATCCCATTTGTAAAAGCTGGGGAACCAACACTGGACCAAACCAAGCCCTCTGAATGTGAGTGCCAGTTTGGAGGCCTGGGCAGTCTATGGGACCTCTGACAGTGGAACCAGTATTTATCACTAGTACAGAAATGGATTTTGAGATCCTATTCCCCATGGAGGGATACTATCTCAGCCCAGATATAGAAAGGAAGGCCTTGGCCCTCATTCAAATGATGTGACAGATTTTGATTATCATCCATGGAGGGCCTCAAACTCCCTGGGAAGTAAACAGGAGGTGGGATGGGGGGATTTGGTAGAGGAATGGGAGGGTGGGAGGGAGAGGGAACACTGAGATTGGTATGTAAAATAAGATTGTTTCTAAATTATATAATTTGTTTTTTAGAGGAACACTAGACATCTGATTTCCCAGAAGGTTTTCTATGATGTCCTTACTTTGTATAGGCTTAGATATAAGATACCTGTTATTTGTGGGAAAGTGATAACTATCAGACACAAAATAACATCTACCATGATACTGTGTATGTATGGAGCATATCTCTCTGTAAGAGAATCAATAGAAAGGCAAGTAGTAAGAGTAAAATCCTCAGGCTAGGGAAGTATTTATA
The DNA here is from genome assembly GCF_943737965.1 of Phodopus roborovskii. Classification (NCBI taxonomy): domain Eukaryota; kingdom Metazoa; phylum Chordata; class Mammalia; order Rodentia; family Cricetidae; genus Phodopus; species Phodopus roborovskii. Next base: position 9,624,613 of record NW_026126576.1, read on the forward strand.
CATCTCTAATGTTATTTAAGATAACTAACTATAGACTTATAAAAAACAGCAAAAAGAGTGAGTTCTCCCCTTACACTATGTGGGTCCCAGAGATCAAACTCAGACCATCAAGTGTAATGGCAAGTAACTCATATATACCTCACATGTTCCCTTATGAGATGCACATTCACACATATATACACATGTGCCATATATAAATACCATGGAAATTTTAAAGTGATATTAGAAATTCTCATAGATCTCTTGCTCCACTTCTAAATTATTATTATACACAATTATGATAGACAAAGCCAAGAAATTGTCATTGATATAGTACTGTTAATTAAGCATCTAATCTTATTTGAAGTTTAGTTTTAGATTCCAAAATCTAACCGAGAATGCCATCATTTATACTTTCTATTTCTTCTTATTTCCCATCACTGCATGGCAGTTCCTGAGACATTCCATGTCTCTTTCTGTCTTTCAGAATTTGGAAATCACTGGTTAGTTATTTTGTAGAATATCAGTAGCTGCCTGACATTTCTCATGACCAGATTGTGCTTAGGAATTAAAAGGGTATTACAAAGTAGTATTGTGTCCCCATCCAGTGAAATTGTGAAGCAAGATAACTCACCATGGCTGAGTGTTATCCTGACAAATAGGTTAAGATGGTCAGCTGACTGAAGGTCTGGTGTGTAGTGAATAATCAAGTGTTGCTTTATAAATAAGTCTCTGCAGGAACAGAAGTTCTCTGTGATGCAGACTGTCTTGTGCTGTGATGGTCAGTCCTCCCCCACTGAAAGGTGAGACCAGTCTTTAGTGCCTTTAGAATAACTGAAAACACATGGATGCCTCCTTCCTCAGAACTGCTGGTAAACTAGCAGGAAGGAAGGACCATGACACACATAGAGTTCCTATGCTTGCATATAGACACAACTAATCCAGGGGGATTTCTGAGTTCTAGTCAAATCTGGTCTATATAGTGAGAACCCATCTCAAAAATATCACAAACAAAAGAGGAAAGCTGGGCATGGATGTTCATCCCTTTAATCCCAGCACTCAGGAGACAGAGGCAGGTGGCTCACTCTTAATGAGTCCAGCCTGAAATACAGAGTGAGTTCCCAGGACACCACTTGAGGTGAAGTGCAGGTTTCAGGCATAAGTTGACAGCAGACCAGTGTGGGATAGGTGTATTACAGTTGGAGAAACAGGCTTTCCTTGGGTGCAGGTGTTGAGATGAATGGGATGGTGGACTGATGCATCTTCACTGTCCTGTGGATGCCAATTGTTTTTACATGATATGAAATAATAATGTAATAAAGCTTCAGAACTGGTAATGAGGACCAGTGAGCTCTGGTCAAAATCATCCCTCTAGTGATGCGCAGCAAGCAGAGGGGATGATGGCCTCTGGGAAGCACTGCAATGTTGATATATATCTATATATACATACATACATATATACATATATACATATATATACATATATACATACATATGTATGTATATATGTATATATATGTATATATGTATATATGTATGTATGTATATATATAATTATTTTTAAAATATAATACTTGCATGTAATTGCTCTAATATTCATTTCAAAGCAGGTGTTTGTGATGATTGGTGTACTGTTGTAAATTCAGAGCTTGTTGTGCTATATTTTTATTATTATTCCCTGCGTGTTTATTTTGAATTAAAATTTGTTAAACCACTGAGGGGGGAAGATAGTCAGTTGACTTCATTACTGTAACCATCTCCTCCTCTCTGACATTGACTTTAATCAAAGGCATGAATATTCATTCTTAATTTATTAAATGTTAGCCAATTGCTGTGCTCATGGATGCCAATTTTCCTTACCAAAGCTTGTATTTCCACCTAGCTGTTATCCCAATATGTTTGATAAGAATTAGTACATTGTAATTTAGACATTTTTGAATAAAAATCACTTCATAAGTGGAAATGATCACCCATGGCATTTTAAATGAGATCATAAATAGAAGAGTTAAAAGTAAATTGGCAGTGTGTTCATTTCATCCCCAGAGCTACAGAAACATCTGGTATATATGTGGCAGTCCAGCTCTGAAGCCTGGTTTTCACAGAACCTGTGTCATTTGCCCAATTTAGCCTAAGTCATCCTGATTAAATAAGAACCATATTTATTGCTTGCTACCTATTTTGGATAATTAAACTAACTGGATAGATAAGCACCCACTGGTAAGAGCCTACATTGTTACTTCAAAACTGTCACATGTATAATTTTTTTTCTGTTGCTATAGGGTGGGAGTAACTTTTATCACTCCAGTCATTCTGAATATAGATTGAATATTATTGGTTGGTCTCTGTACTAATGAGGAAGTCTACCCACCACTGCAGAGTAAGGCAGCAATTTCAGGGAGGTTTACAGGTCTCTTTCTCTTTGTCACTGATATCTGCCCTGATGCAATACACAGAAATGAAACTGGCCATTTATAGGGCCAGAAATAAGCTGCAGAAGTCATGTTGAAGAAAATAAGTGGCTCCCATTCACTTTCAAGCCCACTAGCCTCTTTGACAAATGTGCTTCAAGTTATTGTGATTGTTTGGTAATCTGTACAACCCTTTGGGTAGCAACTGCTACATGACACATGCTCAAGAAAGGAAAACAGAGCTGGAGATTTTTATTGTTGTTTCCCCCTATTTTCCTACCCAAGAGTCAGATTTGGGAGTGTGGGGGCAAGTAAACAGAGGCAATAGCTTATTGGAGTAGTTCTTTTTCATTTATAAGATACCACTAGAAACACTTTCCTGAGCTAAAAAAAATTAATTAATTAAGAATTGTTGAGATGATGGAGAAATATGGTACCATCTATGATTCAAAAGGAAATAGAATGTTCAGGAAAATAAACTAGAATATATTCTAAAATGTCAACTCCATGAGGACAGGACTGGTCTAATTCACTAAGATTCCCAATGTCCAATAGGATACAAATATTCAGTAGGTTTTTCATAATTTTCATTAATATACATTAGTTATGAATAATAATAGGCATGACATTTTCACATAGGTACATAATAAATTTATCTGCCTCTATTATACTTTCTTGATTGCCTCTAACACCTAATAATCTTTTTCTATCCCAAACTACTTACCCTTTCCACCTTCTTTTTTTTTTTTTTTTTTTTGGTGAACTGATGAGTTACCACTAGCTACTAACCAGTAATAGAAATGCCTTTCCCTGTATAAAACTATTAACTGCAAATATACTCAGGAATGAATGGGCCCAATAAGCTCCTCCAATTTACATGGCAGGGTGTTGACAGATTGAATCTTTGGCAGAAAATTTGTCCACTGAAGTTTTGTAAACACAAATAAATAAAAGACCCAGACTAATATTGGGGTTCAAACTTCAAGATGAATATCAGATAAACAAAGCAGTTGGCCACTAGCTCTCACCTCTACTCAGGCTGAAAGGGCTGGCCCACACACGAGTTTACCAAGCCTCAGACTGTAACCTCTCCTCAGTGTGGCTGGAGAATGACTGCCTCTACTGAGACCTTGCTTCTGTCTTATATTCTTCCCTAATGTTGGGAATAAAAGGTAAGAGCTATAATTACCTTTTTGACTGATTCACTCTTGTGTAGATCTGGGTGGCCTTGCACTCACAGTGATCTGTCTACCTCTCATTCCTGAATCCTATATACCTTAAGGTGTATACCAACATCTAGCTTCTGACTTGTGGGATTAAAGGTATGCGTCTGGCTTCTATGGCTTCTGGCTGACTTTGCTTTCTGAATCCCCAGGCAAGTTTAATAAATCATAAATAATATATCACTACAGTTTTGAGATGATTGTTCCAAAATAATATTTTGTTCTACAATAATAGCACAGAATCCCAACATATGATTTTGTACTGTATTTGCCTGATTGGTTTACTGTGGTTACCTCTTGCTTTAGTGTCTTAAATGAAGAGGGTCATTGCATGTCTTAAAATTCTGCTCATTTTATCACTGAAAAAGACTTCAAGTTTACTCTAAGTAGAACAAAAGTCGTAATATTGTATCATTAAGTCTTCTTCTCCCAAGAGTGATTTGTTGCTTGAAGTTCTTTGTCAAGGTGTGAGAGCCACAAAACTTCCTCCATTCCATGTTAACGTCTGCATTAACAGTGCCATTTTGCCAGTCTTGCTTAGGTAGACATTTCTAGGAAAGGTTGTTTCACAGCAAGCTACTGGGTATTCTGGCCCTAACTAATCTTTCCTTTCCCCTCTCCTATGATGAGCCCTGAGCTATTAGATGCAATAACTGTGATATAGACGTATCTGTTGGGACTGGGTCCTCATGATCTATTGATTTCTGCTATGTGTCCACTGTGATTTTCTCTGGGCGCTGCAATGAGAAAGTTCTTAGATGATTGTTGGGAGCTACACTTATCTATGAGTATGAGGAAAGTCTTAGAATGCAAGAAGGAATTATGCTGGTCTAGCTAAGTACTGTAGGTAGATTCTTTTCTTTTTGTATTAAGGTGATACAGCCTTGTATGCAATATCTCATAATTTTCTCTATAAAGTTCAGAAATTTGTGGTAATATCTCCATTTTAAATGGGAAAAAGTAGAATATGGGAAACAGCTTAAAAGTCAAGAATGAACATTGGGCTTGTCAACAAAGACCATATATTTTTTATGGGTACCTACCCTTATGTTCCAGCTCTACTGCATTAACACAAAATGATTTCCATGAAACAGACCTTGTTTTGTTCCTTGCTCTATTTACCTCATTCACTGAATAATTTGTGAGTAAGATTTGGTTTATCCCCTTTATTGGTATAGACTGTCAGACAAATCTTTGGAGACTGTTTTGGTTTTTTGTTTGTTTGTTTGTTTTGGGTTTTTCTTGCTGGAAATGTTCTGCTTTTGATGAAGTAGGCACAGACTATCTTCTAAGCTCCCAGATATCTGATTTGGCTGTCTGAGCAATTGGCAAGCTGTGCACAATGATAAATACACTAGTAAGCTTTGCTTACCCACTAAGTGCATGCAAGTAAACGCCCTGAACATTGCACAGCTCCTGCCTCTTTAAATCTGACACCTAATGTATTAGGTATTAGAGTGTTTTGTGCTTACCTTTAGCTCTTCTTTAGTTTAGGTGATTAAAAAATGCCTGTTGCTGTCTGTATTGCAACACGCTTCATTAACAGTGATTTATTTGGGAGTTTAGCAGAATTGGCACTGTGTAGCACACTGATAGGCAGAAAGAAAACAAACGTGAGGTGGTTGCTTAAGAAATCTTCTTTTCTCTGCTTCTGGTAGGAACCCAAGGGTCTACGGAGTCTGCTTTCTCATACCCAGAAAGCAAGGATAAAATGTAGCTTCTGGTTCCTGCCCTTGGTCGCTTGTCCCAACACACAACTACCTCTCTCTCTCTCTCTCTCTCTCTCTCTCTCTCTCTCTCTCTCTCTCTCTCTCTCTCTCCCTCCCTCCCTCCCTCCCTCCTGTGATGCTCACTCAGAAGGGAATCCAAGAACTTACCCTGTGGGCATTAGATACTCTCCTCTGCATCTTTTGTTTCCCAGTGTCAGATGATTCCAGGCTTTACCTATTTTCCCTCAATAAGTTTTCTTGCTCAAAACCATGCTCAGCGTTTTGCAGAAGAATCCAATTCTAAATATCTTTCTCTCATATTCTTTTAAACAACTCTGCATCTTTACTGTTGTTTTACCAAAAAAAGCAAGTGAGGTTAGTAGAGGTTAAATGCCTTGCCCAAGGTCAACAGCTAAGTGGCAAAGCTGAGACTTAGACCTGCCTAGTAGGGTGCTACAGCCAAAATGCTCATCTACCAAAAGGGAGCAAAGGTGTTTTATTGTATTTGCAACATGTATTGATTTTGTCGTGTCTATTTGAAATGCTTTGTTGAGAAGATGCTGGAGCTGCCCTCAGGCTAAGCAGGAATGAGTGCCAATCAATTAACATTGCTCTCTGAAGGAGAGGAAGAAGGGAGAGGCACCAGGCATGTTCCTTTCCTGAGCTATGATTTACTCTTGTTCTTATTTTTATTGTAATGAGAATATGATGATGCAGGAATGACACTAACAAAAAGATGAAGCATCATACTCACCAAAATGAAAGAGGAATTCTCTGATTTCATAGGCTGTATTTGGCTCCACATACCTATATTGGTAAATTCAAGAGTAATTAATGACCATGAAATGACATGTTTATCACTCACTACTGTGCAGGATACAAGCATTCTGTAGGTCTAGTGGCAATGCTGTATGAATATCTATATCTATATCTATATATTTTCAATCATAAAATTGTACAACTAAACAGCCTATGACTCCATGTAAAATATTCTGCAGTAATCTTAGAGAGGAAATATTTAAACTTAAAATTAGTCTCTTATTCATAAGACTAACTAATTTACTTAACCTACAAAATGAAAACGATGTTGCTGTCTACCTTGTTATATTAGAGATTATGGTACCTAAAGCTACCACACAGAAATTCTGTAAATGATGTCTATTATTTATCATTTTCATAGTAATTATGTCATATTTCCTTATCACATCACCACCATGACTGAAGAATTTAATCACATCTACTTTCATGATGACTCTTTCCTATTATATTTTGATGTGTGTTCTCCATACATAGAAGCTTCATCTCTATGGATCATTTTAAATAACATTTCAGGTGAACTGAACAAATTTTGTATTTTCAGCTGAATAATATTAAAAGTTTTTGAGCTCGATCTGTTTGCTTTTTATGCAGAATGTTAAAATGTTCAATGTCTATGCTGGGGAGATGACTCAGAAGTTGAAAGACACTTGTGTTCTGGCAGAGACCTGTGTTGAGTTCTCTCCATCCATATGGTGACTCACTGTCTTCTCTAACTTCAATTATGAGGCCTCTTTCTTCTGGCCTCTCTGGATACCAGGCAAGCACATGGTTTACATACATATATGCAAGCTAAACACTCATACAACTAAACTGAAAAGTCTTTTAAAATGTTTAATGCCTCTTTGCCCTGAATTCTTCTGGGTGAGTGAGTAGGGTGCACTTAAGGGATTCTATCTCACTCATGTCTACCTCTTGATTATTTGTGGTGACTTTTCAAATACTTTACCAGTATTCTTCACATTCTTACCCTAAGCAATTAACCTAACAATGGTCTTTTTTCACCATTGCTAGCAGTCTTTTCATTACAATCTCCAATAAATTGTTCGGGGTGGGTATCATATAGGAATGGAAAAGTTGTATTTAGAGAACAAAGCTAATGCAAAAGAGAAAGTTAAATGATCTAACTTAAGAAACAAGTGAGTATTCAGTCTCTAAGAAACTTCAAGCCATATCTTATGACCATAAAAATATGTACATAATGTTTTATGAATAGAAGTCTTAACCTTAGTAATTTGTATATTACCATTTGCATAACTGGCTTTACAAAATTTTTGTTGATTGGCTGAATTTTAAGATCTGACTACACCCCATTCTCCCATCTATATATTAGGCAGATCATTCTCTGTGGAATACCACTTTTCTTTGTTTTCATTTTTTGTTCACTGCTTTTCCTCTCTTGTGATTGACAGCATCCCTCAATAACCAGTTGTAGAGCTAGAAGTGATCAACTATACAACTTCAAATGACCTTCTTTTAAATTCCTGAATTAAGAATGCCAGTGCCCTTAGTAAATAATAATTAGTAAGTAAATTAAAGTTCCTGTTGTACTTAGGCATGTGGGGGAAGTGTTCTGAATTAAGGCTTGGGAAATGTGACCTTCTGACAAAGACTCAACCCTGTCATCCATGTTATTCTTTGCATGGTGAATGATATGCACATCCTGTACTTCTGCTTGCTGATAGTCTGGCTTGGCTTTGGCAGAGGACAATGTGTAAAGCAGAACTGGAGCAAATAGACACCATCAGAACATGATGTCAGACTTCAGAAAACATTTCACTTTCCAAAAATGAGTTCATTGCTTATAGCAAAAAGTCAACTGCTTTAGTATGGAGACATGGATTTGACTAGAGCCTGAATTGATTTCTGAATATTTGACCTTGGAAATGTTCCATGGGCTCTCGTATTTGAATTTTCAAAGCTGTCATTTTATAAAGGACAGTGCTGCCTGACCCCAGAGTGCTTGGTAAGGTTTAAATGAGAACTAAATGTAAAAGCACAGTACATGCACAAAGGATGTTTAGGTACATTTATTCTTCCATTCACATGCAAACTCCTTAGTGACTCCCTTTTCTGACAAGTCATATCATTCTGTATGCCTATTAAATAACAAAGACGAAAGCAATGACCCATTCCTTCATAAAGTTAAAAACTCAGTTTGATGAGGTGCAAGGATGTAGCAAAAGCTAAATTTGAGTCTGAGCCTATGTAAGGATAAGCATTTACAAAACATTCCGGTTTACCTTTGAATTCTCGCTGGTAGCAGGTAGAGGTTCATATATCTTTTCCAACCTATTGAATATCTGAACAGTGAAATATTACACATCTTTCCCCAAACCATATTGTTCATAACAAAACCAGAAAGAACTCAGTGTGCTTTATTTAAAACCCAGAATTTTCCTGCTTTGTCTTCATGATTAGATGCCTAGAAAATACATTATAGATTAAAAGCTTACTTAGTAATTGGAGGTGTAAAACTTTGTTGACCAGAGGAGAAAAGCAGAAGAAATAAATTATTCATTGCTCTGAGGGGTGGCTTGGACAGCAGAGCCCTACATAGGGAAGTCAGCAGGTTAGGATCCTATTCCTCTTGAAAGTCATTCTAGCTCTGCACTTGCCCTTCCAAGGCAAGTCTGAAAGTCTGTGCATATAGAAGTTATTGTTCCTAAGACACATGCCACCATTCCCAGTATTCTGTGTTGCTTCTGTGGATCCAAATTCAAGTCTTCTTTCTTGGGAAACAAGTACTTTACTAAGTTATCTTTCCAGCCCAATTCAAAACCTTTAATCCACCACAAAGACTAGGGGAAACTAGCATTGGACGTACCTTCAACCACTATTTTCATATATCCCTCCCATCCCATCCCCCAATCCACAGGGAGGGTGATGCCTTCCTGGAGGGATCATCAAAATCCGTCAAGTCATTTGGAGTAGGGTCTAGGCCCTCCCTTCTACTTCTAGATTAAGGGAGTATCCCTCCATGGGGAATGTGCTCCCAATGTCCATTTGTGCACCAGGAATACATCCTGGTTTCACTGTCAGAGGTCCTTTAGACTGCCCAGGCCTTCTAGCTGAGGCCCATGTTCAGGGGGTCTGAGTTGGGCTAATGCTGGTTTCACAGCTATCAGTCTGGGAGTCCAGGAGCTCTTCCTTGTTCAGGTCAGCTGTCTCTGTGTGTTTCTGTAGCCTGGTCTTGACCCCATTTTCTTATCACTCCTCCTTCTCTGAAACTCCCAACCACAGCCTGTTCCTGTATCCCAGCTGTCTTTAACAAGGATAGTTTCCAAGACAGTACCCAAGCTGAGAGGCTCATGGATTTTCTCCTTAATATTTCCAATAAGCACCAAATTTGCATAATTTTTCATTTATTTTATAGATGAAGTGTGCAGCTGGAGAATGGTAGGTTGATGGTGAAAGCACATGCCAGTGTGGCACGATACACTTTTTACTCTTTTGTGTCTCTGCAACCTGATACTGTCTGAGATCTGTTTTCGACTTGTTTTCCCCAGTAGTTAGGATTAAAAAGCTTTCCCCCATTATTTGACTATTAAGATTGATCCATGCAGCCCCTAAAAAGTATATCTTTTAAGACCTTGTCCTACCCATTTCTGGATGCCTCTTCCCTGTTTTTCTACCTTTGCAACTTTCCTTAATGGACTCACTAGATGCTTTGTGTTGAATGATAACTACTGGTTTATTTGCCTATTGCAAGTAAACAGAAAACTGAGTGATGAAAAGGTCTGCCTTTCTTGTCTCTGCACATTGGCCACTTAACACTGACCCCAACATATGAACTGAATTTTGGTCATTTGAATGACAATTTAACCAAGTGCTAGAACATTAGTATATGGCCAAGGCTCTCAATGATGGTCTGAATCATTCCATTGTAGTTTCTTCACTTGTTTATCCTTGTGTACAATTACTAGTATAGCCATTGTTTGAAGGACCAGGAAATAAAAAAAAAAGAAAAGAAAAAGAAAAAGTAGAATTCTTAATTATCTATCTCCTTCTTCCTCAGAGAAAAATAAGCAAGTTCTGTTTCATTGTGCAGCATCCTCTCCAGGATTTATGTGTCAGTCCTGGAGAAGATCTTGGAGTTAGTGCATAGTATACTACCTCTGCTGCAGCTACCTTCCAATAAAGCAGAGCAAGCTCAAAGCTTCACGGGAGATCTATTGCTACCATAACTCTCAGCTTATCCAGCACCTTTCTTTTGGCACTGGCCAGAAAACCGAAATTATGAAACTTTCTATCCTGCATCACAGTCCCACATGAGGGTCATGAATCTCCAGCATCCTTCAGCAAAATTATTGCTTCTGATAATCCTGCCCACTAGAAAAATGATCATCAAGGACACCATTATTTCTGATTATTAAGGGTGAACCTTATCACCCGAATGTAAATAAATGTTCATAGAGTTCTTGAATTTCTCCATCTTTAGAGTCTCCAGCCCTTCAAAGACTATGCCTTATAAATAGTATCATTATCATGAGCTAAATCTTGGTCATGTAACTGGATATATTTCCTAAGCTGATTTTAATTGCTCCTGGAAACTGCTTAACATTGTAGATCAATCTCTAAATCTGAGATGACATTACCCTGGCAAATTAATTATTAATACTCTGATCACTCTCTTTAGACATTAATAGTTTTCATTGATCAGCACATCCTGTTTATCCAAAATGCCCTAATCACCATTCATGTTAAAACAGTGTCTGAACATAACCAATTAGAGACTCAACCCTCTTTCAGCCACATCAGCAGATCACAGGTCAAGGGTGTCTCCTGTCTTCACAACATATTAAGTCTGGTTCTCTCACAGGTGGACCTATTTAAAGCCACAAAAGAGGGAAGAGTTCTCTAATGATTGGCACCCTTTTCTCTTGTCTTTCTGGCAGGCATGAAGGTTTTTCAGTGACCCAGTATAGTAAATTAATCTTTAGAGCACCTTTTCACAGAAGCCTGTATTTGCTCACGGTGTGTCTGTCATACACAAGAATAAGATGAAAAGCCTCAGGTTATATTCAATTAAAAAAATGCTGGTGATTTCCATGATGTGCACTTGCATTACACTTACAATATATATGTATATTCATATATGTGTGTGTGTTGAGGCTGCCGTAATCTTCATGGTGGTACTAGATAGTTTTCAAAGCACTTTCATAGACCTAACCAGGACATTTTTTCCAAAACAACCTTCACTGGAAGACCAAGAAATACTTAGGACTACACAGCTAATTCCTGCCAGACTTGCCATTTCCCTGCCTCTGGAATTTGTTGTTTTTGTTATGTGGTTGTCAGGTATATTGTAAGTGTCCTACTGTGCCTTCAGAACCCAGGGCCTGGGCTGGGAAGAGCTAATCACCTTGCTTTCTGAGCCAGAAAGTTTCACCCTTCTACAATAAAGGTATGCTAAGAGTTGAACAAGTGGGGCTAGCTGTCTCCACTGGAACAGGAGCTCCTACAAGCTAGAGACAGTATCTTGTTCCTTTGGGCAGGACCCGTATATCTGGAAAGCAAATGATACTCCATGTAAGTATCACATATGGCTGCCTGCCAGACATATGGAAAAATGTGCAGATGAGAGAAAACACGGATGACATATAGTGATTTTTTTTTTAGCAACAAAGTGAAATTTGTTTAATGTTTTTTTTTCTGTCATTAGATTTATTGCAAAATAGCATCATGCAAGCAAATGTCTTAGTTAGACTTCATATTGCTGACATAAAACACCATAACATTGGTGAGGAAAGGGTTTGTTTCAGAGTACAGTTCCAAATCACAGTCTAGCATTGAATAATTCAAGCAGGACAGAAATCTGGAGGCAGGAGTTACTATAGTGGCAATGGAGAGGTGCTTTTTGCTGTCTTGTTCCTCATGGCTTTCTCAGCCTGCTTTTTTTTTTAAAACAGAATCCAAAGACTGTCTGCCCAGGGATGGCATCATACTCAATAGGCGGGGCCCTGGCACATCAATTACCAATGAAAAAAATGCATTATAGGCAACTCTGGTGGGGACATTTTCTCTCTTGAAATTTCCTTTCCCCAGATATCTAGCTGTGTTAAATTGATGCAAAACTAACCAGCACAGTGGGTAGGTAATAGAAAAATTTTGAAATTATTAAATTATTTTCTATTGATACAAACACATATAGTCCTTTGTAAAAGCACTTTCTACCACCTTTAGTACAATAGCTTTCAAATATAGGTAAGTTTTTGCTATTTGTGCACTCATCATCTGTAGATTCTTAATCATCAGTTTTTACTGAAAGTTTAGGACAGTAACTACAGTTGATAAATTCATTCCAAGAGTATTAATTTGGTTCAACCAAAAAAAGAATCACTTACTATATATGTATACATTATTTTAATGGTAAATTTAGCATTTTATATGCATATGTATATAATGTATTGTTATTAATCTTATCCCCCACCCTATTCTCTCTTATCCATTCCTCTACAATTCATTCATATCAATACTTTTCTAAGATTCCTGACATTTGAGTTGATTTTTGGCCCACTTAGTTAATGAGAGCTATTGGTGTGAACGTTGGTTGAATTATATAGTGGGGTCACTTGTGGGGACAAAATACAAGGTAGTGACTCTCCTATACCTCAATAGATCAGTACCAATAAAAGTCAGCCCTTCATCCATCCATTCCTGAGTGTTGATTGGCCCATTCTTATGCAGAGCCAATGCAGGCTTCAGCAGCTGCTGTGAGTTCCCAATTTCACTCCTGTGTCTTGCCTAGATGGAATTTTATAGCTCATTCCCCCATCTTCTAGCTTTTACACCATTTCCATCATCTCTTGTAATGTACTCCGAGCCTTAGAAGGAAAGCTGTAAAAAAATTGTTTAAGCCTGCGTGTTCCATCATCAAGTGTTCAGTTTCACTGAACATGATTGATCTTATTTTAAAATATTGTAAACAGATTGCCAATCATTAAATCTTGATCAATTTTCAAAATGCAATGCTGTTTTTCTTTAAAAAGTTGTATGTACTTCTACAAATCTGGGCCTGGGCCCTTCATGTATTTGCTCTGATTGAGCAGGCCATGGGTAGAAACTGCCCCTTTCTGCCAGGAGCTGCAAGGGATCTCTGTAATACCAGTGGTTTCTTATTTGACTCATGATTTTGGTTATGTAGTTTTTGAATGGTTCAAAAATAAGATGCCTATCTTTACTGCAGAATTCTAGTTGAAGTTTTGTAGCCAATGGGGAAATTATTGTGCTCGTCTATTTAAGGGAGTTCTTCATCAGCTGATTAAGGGGGTTAATTTAAGATTAAGTACATTTTTTATTATTTAAAAAACCTCCATACTTTCTATTTCATTTTATTTATATTGCTACAAAAGGCTATTTTCATGCAAACACATAACACACTGAGCCTCTTCCCAGTTACTCCCCAACACCCCTTCTCCCTGTTCCTCTCACATGGCTCCCCTTTGACCCCCTTTTTCCTTCTAAGCAATTTTGCTTCTATTTTCATGTCATCTGTACATATATGATTTTAAGTCTCTGTGAGACCAGGATGCATGCATAAGAGGAAACAAATGATATTTATCTTTCCAAGGCTGAGTTAATTTAAGATTGTCTCCAGTTGTATCCATTTCCTGAAAACATTGTAGCTACTTCCTTCATTTTAATGTTGTCTTGGGTTTCTCCAGGCCCAGTTGAAGACAACTCATTAACTGGGAAGACATTTTGCACTAGACACTGGAGTTGTGTAGTTTGGTTACCTTTAGTTTTACCCCATTATTCTGCAGTTCAATGAATTACCCAAGGCAACTACTCAATGCAGAAAAGGAGGTTTGCTGTAGCTTAAAGTTTTAGAAGCTTAAAGTCCGAACAGTTTGGAACAGACTCTGGCAATAACTCTATGCTGTATGAAAGAAAGGAGTATATTCAAGAAAGAGATCACAATTGCAGAAAGGAGACAAGGGATGTGCAAGTCAATCTTTAAGGTCCATTGAGCTGCTTACCTTCTGAGGACATTCCCTTCAATGGTGTAATCAGGTCTGCCTTTCTCAGAACTCATTATCTCTTACGTTACAGCACTTTGTGCCAAGCATCTTAAACACGAACCTTTGAGAGCATATTCAGAAGGCATATCCATACTGTAGCACAATTTTAATATAGAATATAGAGTACAGTAGGAAATACATGCATTAGCAGAGTTCAGTTTCCCGACACAATTCCATTCTGGAATTCAGAGTTCACTTTAAGGCCTGAAAAGCTCACATTATTTATCTCATTCAGTAGACATGTCTCTATTTAATTTTAGGGGGAATTTATTTATTTGGGATAGGAATTATTGTTTGGGGGGATTTATTATTTATTTTGAAAAAACAAGCAGATTAATACTGAAGGATGAGAATGACTTGTAAACTAAGTTCTCTTTTATTGCCTTCAAGTTAATTCCTACCTAATCAGGAGAGATTCTTATGTACAGGGGCATACCTGTCCTGGTCCCTGCCTATGTATTATTTGAAAGAAAGGAATGTGAAGCAGAGTAGGCATCTTCGCCTACATTTGTAATCCTGGAACTTAGGAGGCTGAAGCAGGAGAATTTGAGTTTGGAGCTATATAGAGAAAGCCCATATTAAAATAAAATGTAAGAGGCTTGTCTCCATTTTCATAATCTGGTATTCTTTCTTTTTTTTCAATTATTGCTACAAGTGGATTTTATTCTTATTCAATTAAAAGCAGATATTCAGAAATGGGAAGGAAACATGGAGCCACATCTTATTGTAATGTCTCTTCTTGTCCACAGATTAAAGGTTGCACAAAACTTAAAAGGAGCAGAAGCAGCAGTTCTATTCACTTGTTATTGGACTTGAAACTCCTTTGACCTCGGAAACTGAAGATGAGGTTGCCATGGGAACTGCTAGTGCTGCAATCATTCATGTTGTGCCTTGCAGGTAGAGTGTCATTTCAAAACTTTTTGATTTAAAAGTGCCACTGTATTTCACACTAATTCAAAAGTGGGCCTTTGCTTTAGGTGGCAATGGTAAAATCCTAAGTGTACAGGTTACCGTGGCTAGCATTTGCTGACAGTAGTGAACATACCTTCTTGCTGGTCTTTTCCTAGCTCTTTTCATGACACCCTGTCCAGACATCACAGGGATATGTTATCTGTTGACCTTTCCCTTTACAGCATTTTAAGCCATTATTTAGTTTTAACATTGTTTTTTTTTTTTTTTTTGCCTCATCCCAGTACTCAATTGAATGGAGGTGTTAGGCAGTAAATCTAATGATATAGCCAATGATATTGCCTATTTGTTGTCAGAGGATGGGATTTTTTCTGGGTAATTCTTTCAATCCACTCCATCTTAGTCTATGCTTTCATGTCAAGGCCACTGTAGCCTACTAGAACACAGAAAACAAAATACAGAAGGTTTTCTCCATGCACTCACAGGCAATCACTAAAAAAAAAAAAAGGCTTTAACAGTTCAAACATGGGGCTGGGCAGTGGTGGTCCATGCCATTAATCCCAGCACTCAGGAGATAGAGGCAGGCAGATCTCTGTGAGTTAAAGGCCAAACTAATCTACAAAGACAGTTCCAGAACAGCTACAGCTATTACACAGAGAAACCCTGTCTAGAAAAATAAACAAAAAAAGTTCAAAGTTGTCATTTATTGCTTCTTCAGTTTTCTGGGAGATTTGAGACTTGACTTGTGTGATTCAGGAATGATGCATTGTAAGTCCACCTGACCTGGAAATTGTTTCCTGGCTTGAATAAATAAGTATCTTTCAGAGTCTTTTTAAGTCACCCCAATTGACCTGATTTTCTGTTTATGGTGTTAATTTGAAAAGAGACATTTTAATATATTTGATTTTTTTTGTAACATGTAAGCAAATAGAACTTTTGGACTCCTGTCCTTTTAACTGACTCATCCATTTAGATATTACTGGGTAACTTGCAGTGGGCAGGACCAGGACTACAACCCTAAAGAACATACACAGCTACCATATTCTTGGGGTTCTGTTGACTCACGAGTACACTGTTCGCCAACTTGAGCAAAGATACCACCAGCATGTGTGAATCCATCACTTCCTGGCAGGCACTCTTAAATACTTGCGTTTCACCTCATTTCATCCTTGCATTTACCCTAGAATGTAAATATTTATAGGGTTTTTTATTTTAATTACAGTAGTGGACAGTATTGTTGATCAATCAAGAAGTAGAAAACTTACTGAAATTCATAAATCCTGCAATTGGGACTTTTATGTCTCAAAAGCAAAAACACTAGTTTTGAGTTACATTCTTCTAGTGGTATTGTCAGTTTGGCCAATTCATGATGAAAATTTAACCTTGAAATGGTGGTTTGCATTCTTATTTGTTTTAGAGCATTAAACTGTCAATTATTTATGGATTCTTTATTATTTTAGTAGTGTGTTGGTTGATTTAATTTGTTGTGTTTTATTTATAAATCTTTGGACACCTTCAATTTTCAGTTTTAACATTTTTGTCTGGGTTGGATACACAACATGCCCTTCTGTGACTTGTGATCCTTTTGGAACCTTATTTTTTTTAAGGTCATATTTAACTCCTTTGTGTGTTCAGAGTCTTAATGTCTCACCATCTCAACATTAAAACACAAACTGTACACATCAGCTGGTTTTCTCTGATACCTAATTCCATAGACACCTTGGCTGAGGTCCTGAAACATTTATTGAAACTTTTGTCATAGTGACTCTATGCAGTTATCCTTTTACCAGCAGAAATGTATGCATTAACCCAGTGTTCTAAAGGTGATATCAAGAAATTAAAGGGTGCTAAATAAGAAAACTGCAAACCTTCTCAGCTGTGTTTTGAAAGACTTGCAGTCCCAACCCAACAATGCATATATTAATATTCTCTTACCATATGCCTTTTTCAGGGTATATAAAGTCAAGCTTTAATTATTGTTTTTGTTTTCTTGCTATTGGTTTTGATTTCATTAATTTATATAGCTCTCAACACTCAATACTGAACAGATTTCTTTAGCTGCTCATTTTCATCTTACTGTGTGTCATCCATATTTTTCTATACTCCTTTAGCCTTAAGTTTCAGAATAAATTTGGCAAAGACAGTATGTATGCTTATATTTACTATATTTATCACCTCTCAAATATTCCCTTTTCTGATCATTTTCTGTTCCAAATATATAACCAGGCTAACCGTGCCTTGGAGGAATCCTTTACAATTTAATAATTGTTTGGGCACTTATTGGTGATTTTTAGTTCAGTGTGTTTTCCTTTCTTTTCTCTCTTTCTTTTTTCTATCAAATAGTAGAGGCTCAGTCTCTAGTGATAATTCAAAAATACAAAAAAGAAAGAATACTTGTAGCACTCACCTAAAAGTTGAATTGCAAAGCAATTGACCTTACTTCCGTATCTCTAAAGCCATTTAAACCTGGGATGATAATATTATACTTTCTAAAGGAGCAAGAAAACTTACATATCCATGACCATAGAGCCCTCATCTAGTCACTGATGGAAACAGAAGCACACACCCACAGCTAAACACTGAGCTGAACTGGAATCTAGATGCAGAGAGAGAGGACAAGATCAGGCTACAGAAACCCACAGAGACAGCTGACCTGAACAAGAAGGAGTTAACAGGCCCCCCCCAGACTGATAGCTGGGAATCTAACATGGGACTGACTCAGACTGACTCAGTTAGAAGGCCAGGGCGGTCTAAGGAACCTCTGACAGTGGAACCTGGTGCAAAAAAGGACTTTGGGAGCACATTCCCCATGGAGGGATACTCCCTTAACCTAGGGGCAGGAGGGAGGCCTAGTCCCTACTCCAACTGACTTGACAGTGTGAGGCAAACCCTCCTGGAAGGTATCACCCTTTCCGTGGAGTGGGTGGGGGATGGAAAGGGAGGGTGGTTGGGGGGAGGATTATTATTTTAGAGGTCTCCTGTTTTAGAGGCTAGTATTATTAGTGTTGATTTAAGAGTTTGTCCTTTTATTTCACTGCTATATACCCAGCATTTGGAGCCATAGCACATAGGGTTGAATGAATGACCCACTGGCCAGTGACATAAAATGGACAAAGGAAGCGATGGTGAGATGAGAGAGACAGAGACAGAGAACCAAAGCATGTATCTACAATTCCAGATTCAAATGTAGTTAAGGGTTACCATGGGGGGCCCTGAAATTGCCAATATTATAGCTCGATGAGTGAGTAAACTATGAAGCTAACCCCTATATGTATTTTATAGAAATGAATATTAAAGTTGCAAGCCATTGTGTGATATCCCTTGAACTCTGTATCGTATATTCTTGTTCCAATAGCCCCATACCCATTCCGACTTCAATTACAGCTCTGGTGGCATTTTTCTATATTTCTCTGCCTCAAGCCATTCTCCTGCATCATCAGCATGGGGAACCATGAAACTAACCCTCTCCTTGGGGTAAGTTCTCAGCCAATGAACCATGATAATCCACAGAAGACACACTCTGTCTTCTGTGATTTGGAGAGTCTATTCTTAGGCAGTCTATTCTTGCACTGCCTAAAGGATCCCCAACAGGAGAAAACCCACAGTAGCAGCTTCTTCTTTTTTATTCTTTACTCTTGGATTTTAGAATTGCCTCCTGATAAATTAATTGTTTAGCCATTCTTCTGTCACACTGCTTTTGAGTGACTGTACGCCAATAATATATAAACAACAATCAATAGAAGACAGATACTTAATGTTGTCCTATCAATAATTAGGAAGACATCAGGTAAGAAGCACAGCTTTGACCACTGATTGAAGAACTGACTTTCTTTGTGTGTGTGTGTGTGTGTGTGTGTGTGTGTGTTTGTGTGCACATGCTTGTACTTAAAGAAATGCATGTACATACATCATAGTTAAACCTATATAAATCTAGGTCATGCATCTGGATAACTTTACTCTTTCCACTGTTTACTAGTTTTATTGTTTACCAGATGTTGGATAAATCATTTTGCCTCTCATGGATTTAGTTTACACCTCTGTGTAATTAGAGGTTGGAACAGATGGTCTCTAAAGAACCTCTTTCAACTTTAGAAATCTATACTTCTCTCCATACTCATGGTTTGAGATACAAGTATGTACAGTGATTTGGTTAGAATCAACTCTAGGATTTTATTCAACTAATATGAAATTTTACATAGGTCATATGCTTTAAAATGTGTCCCCAATTCTATTCACATTGGCAGAGCTTGAAAAAAAAAAATAAAATGGTTGGGCCATATGTGATGTGCAGCAAGAGGTGTGAAGGCTTTAAAAAATACCCTCTGTGAATGTGTGTAAAAATGTAACTTGGTACATTCTCAGATCATCTTGGCTTCAGGGAGACTAAATTTATTTTCTCCTCTGTTTGCCATTTACCAACTTCATCAATTGTCTGTTTTCAAGAAAGTGCCTATTTGCTAATGAGAATTTTGTTGATTTGCACACACACACACACACACACACACACACACACACACACACACGCAAACAAACACCTATGCTGCTGTTACAGCTGTATCTGAGGATAAGTGATGGAGAATGGTCCTGGATAATCCATAGGAGAAATATTCTAATATTAGTCTGAAATTGATGGGTATTTGTAAAACTTTAGTAAATAGGAGCCCTCAGTAGACGAGTGAATGATAGGGATGCAGCTCAAATGTGTGATAATGAAAATTATAACTAAAGGACAACACCTGATATAAGAACATGTGCAAACAAGTGCCAGGTAAGTTTCTGAAAGTTTCTTTGGATTAGAAAGCCTTAGTCCCTACAGTGGAATTGGATAGTCAGTGGATTTATCTCAGTACAGACCCTGAATGTAAAAATATTCAATTGAGGTTACCCATATTATTACATAGAATATGATGGTCACACTTTTTTTGCCACTTTACTAAAATGTTACAGCACAGCACCAAAGCAGAAAATATCTTCACACCTCATTCTTTCTTCATTATGTCTCTATATTCACAGTAGGAAGAAATAATACACAAGAGTGAGTTGTAAGGCTTGATCTCAGAATACAACCAGGTAGATTTTACTTTCAAATACTTTCTTATTTTTCCCCAGATAAGACAGAAAAAGAAGCAATAGCCAAATAATTGCAGTTCTAAACAGATACTATGGTGGTTTGGATAAGAAATGACTCCCATACTCCTAGCCATCTGAACACTGGAGTCCCAACAGTTGTTCCTATTTGGGGAGGTTTAGGGAGTCTGGCCATGATGGAGAAACTATGTAACTGGGGGTGGACTTTGAGAGTTGAGGCACTTCCAGCCTACTATCCCTGCTTTGAGCTGTGGTTCAAGATAGGAGTTCTCAGCTTCCTGCTATAGCCTATATGCCCTCTGCTAGCTGCCAGGCCTCTGCACTGTGATGATGATAGAATCTTGACCCTTTAGAACGATAAACCCAAATAAACTCTCTTTTCCATAGATTGTTGTTATGGTGTTTTATCACAGCAATAGACAAATAACTAACACAGATGCTAAACCTACTGTTACTTATCTCATAGAAATACATATTTAATTAATGAGAAAATTGGGTGCTAACCTAGTCACTTCAAGTAGAGTCATGAAGTGGTATCTTGTTTGATTCTTTCTCTAGAAAAGTATGTTTACAATCATGTCGATGGAATTCTAAGCCAAGATTCCTGATTCCTCTGTTCTCTCATAATTATGACCATGGCAGCAAGTCCAGTTTGTACAAAGAGTAAGCCCAAAAACAATGGTTACTGTGATGAAGAATTTAAGACACACAAAAAGAAAATGTCCCTCACCCCTCAAAAAAATGAGTAACAAGAAGGAAAATTTTCAGTATTGTGTTTTATATTTAAATAATTTCACAATGGAAAAATATTAATCAGCAGTAAGCATGAGGTAAATAGATAAACCAAATTCTCATAGGCGTGGGTATATAGCAGTAGTCATATAAAAATTATTAGAACAATCAAGTTGAAACCTTTCCTAAAGCAAAGTCCTTAATGATTTTATTAGGTATGATCAATCAGGCTAGACGTCTTAACTATAAATAAGAGAAGAATTTACTGAGAGTACCTATAATATATCATGCGCAAAAATGGGGGGTGTAAAAGGGCTGGAAGGATAGCTCATCTGTTAAAGGCTAGGCTTACAACCATAAATATAAAAGGGGTCAGGTAATAGAATAATGCTCAGTAGAATGAATTAAAGATGAAAGGAAAAGAGACAAATGAAAATATTAACACTGTATGCTGTTAATAAAAGTTGGTCAATGCTTCTTGTTAAAATGTAAATGAATGATGCTGCTTCATTCATGATGCAGAAACTGGAATGGTCTTAACAGAGAATTTCAGACAAAAAACAAAAACAAAATACCACTTGGAAAATTTTGTAGAGCTGACAATTAAGAGCATTAACTCTGAAACCACTTAAATTCTAATGTTTCTTAGCTGTGTTATTGTGTTATCAAGGGAATCTGTCCATTAGGTTATGGGTAGTATCATCATCATCATCATCATCATTACTATATCTAATTTATAAAATAGCAAAACTATAACTTTCCTCTTGTGTTTGTGAGGACTGGGCTCATGGTTATGTCCTTTATCTCTGATACAGTTTGACTTTATTATTTATATTGCTAGTATGCATTTAGTATTCACAGTTTCATCCAACATATGGTCAATGACCTAGCAGTGCTGAATGTAGGAAAGTAGCTTGGTTCCAAATTAAAGATTTTAGCATATAAACAATGATAATGGTAATGATGGTGATAATGATGATTTGATGATGGTGATGATATGATGAGATTGTTGGCTCTAGTGACTAGTTTCTTGGAACACTAGTTTCTGGTCCTTCCCTTCTTTGAAAGTTAGAGTTTTGTATAGCAGGATTTATAGCACATCAGTTTCTCCAAATGTTTGCAAAGTGATATTACATAATGCAATATGGTAAGCATATATAAATACTAAATACTTAAGGTGTGTTAATGCTCTCTCTCTACCTCTCTCTCTCTCTCTCTCTCTCTCTCTCTGTGTGTGTGTGTGTGTGTGTGTGTGTAGTACTGACACATGTATCTTCTGCTGCTGCTGTCAACACCCTCATCTTAAGGTTGAACAGCAACAGCAGCAGAAGCAGAATATCGGTAGTCATCAAATGTTTTCATGTAGAAAAAGAAACATTTAGAGTCACCCACTTACCATTAAGGACAAATACCAATTGGAGACATGCACCTACGATTGGCACTAGGAAAGAGCTGATGATACTTTTTGTCATTGGATACCATAAATTAAGTAGGTTCAAAGAGGACATAAATTCTATCAAAATGCTTAAAAGTCTGTACTGATGAAAGATGTTTACATAGAATTGTACACTAAGTATCAATATTGCTTGGCCTTCCTGACAACCCTTCTTCATTGTCTTTGATCCTCTAGTGGGTACAATAAAGCCCTGTGATATCAACATTATGATGGAAAACAGAATATTATTTCTTAATTATAATGGAAATAGAAATGTGCTGTAGAACACTTAGATATATCCCTTGAGTGTACAAATCGAATACAATTTCACATCATTTTAGCAAATGATAATATATATTATTAGGTATGAATTCTGTACTTTGGGGAGATAAAATAAGTTTTTATAGTTTACAAAACCCCTAGTGGATTGCCAGATTGTTCTGTGTTTCCTTGGATTAATCAAGCATACTTTCCCTAAAGGAAGATGACATTATTTTGTTTTTAAAACAATTGACTCTGAGGAAGAGAGCTCACTACCTCAGATCCAAATTAAGACTTATTTCAAATGTTTTCATTTCTAAAACAGTTTGAAAAGTGTCATAAAAGAAAGCCTCTTTAAAATTTATGTTTAAGTTAGGTTTTCACATGATGCTTGAAGCTCCTTTGCATATGAAATTTGGCCACCAAACATGCATCAGCACCTTGGAACTGCCTTAAAGGGTTGCTGCCAATTAATGTTTTCTGATTCTTAAGGTTAAAAATCTTAACTCAAGGTGCCTATATGTTGTGTGCTCCTAGATGATGGAAACAAATGCCTATTTACCCTAGGTAGGGTAGCAACAATGGACCCCAGAAATGATTCCATCCAGGACTAGCTCATAAAATTGTGGGTTAAAGGGATCACTTACAGGGACATGGGTGATTTAAAGATTTAACCTAACGGTTTCTATGAAAAAGGTTGCTGCAGTGTGGGTAAAGGCTCACATAAGCTTCATTCTGGAAGCTCCCTGCACAGGGGCATCTGCCCAGAGGTAGTCTATCACACCAGTTACTTCTTAATGGGGACTTGTGATTTTGGTAATTCTGCTTCCTGTTTTTATGTTCCCTGAGCTACTTGAGTCTTATGATCCTGCTCCTTCTATGAAGGAATGCTTCTATTTAGAGGAAAATGCTAAATATCACATGTCCATGTCCATCCTGAGAATGGCAGGCCCTGTCTTCCCCTTACTGGCATCTGGCTGGCGCAGAGATCCTAGTTTGTGACCTAGGGATAAATTGCTGGAAGCATCTTGCCCCTCCTGTATCCCCTCCCCTCTGTCTAGTTAGGATGTTGAATACAAAAACCCTCATTAGTACTTTTTATATGATCATGTATTGGAATTGATTTTTTTTGGTTTATGTAAAATAAAGCTTTTTCTTTGTGCCTTAATGTGTGAACTTGGGAAACTTACAAGTACAGACTCACCTTGTCTGCCTTGTCTTAAATTTCTAATGAACAGCAGGTATTTTAAAGATGAAGACTTCGAGAAAGCAATAAAGTAGCTAGAGAGATGGTTCAGTGGTTAAGAGCATTGACTGCTTGTTCTTCCTGGGGTGCAAAATTTGGTTCCTAGCACACATGTTAGGTGACTCATAATTGCCTGTAACTAACTCTAGCTCCAAGGCAAAAGACACCGACTTCTGACTTCTGTGGGCACTTGTACACACATGACATACTTTCATACAGATACATAGACATGCACTAAATACTTGTCAAAAGAAAACAAACAAACAAAAAATAGTTGGTGGCCAGAACAGAATGCCTTCACTGAGGATCATTTCTAGCTTTTCCACGTATAGAAAACCTGGGAGGGAGGTCAGAATGATACAGTGTAGTTTTGTTCTTGAAGTGTAAGAGTAGGGCACAGAGTCCTTCATTCTCAATTTTCTTCCTTAAAGGGAAGGACAAAGGAAACAATAACTATTGCCTGTTGCTGTTACTTCATTATAGTCTCAGGGCTGGAGTCTGGAGGTACATTCAGATATCCTGAATCATAACATATAATCAAACATGAGGTTTTGAGTTGAAACTCTGGCCAAAAATTATATTATTCTTGTAGTGAGCCTGTATCTTTTTATTTTTACAGCCATATATACAAAGATGAACCTGAGCAATATTTTTCTAAAATTTACCATCTATTGGATAATCTTCTAATATTTAAATGAAAGAATTTCACATAAAGGAAGAAAACACATGTAACTTCTTTAATGTTATGTAATTGGGAATGATTGCTCTTCCTCCCCCTATTTTCACAGGAGATAGTGTCAAAGAATGACTTGACATTATTGGACATAATGTCATTTCTAATACTGCTGAAACCCATCACTTCTGTCTTCATACTCTGATAGCTACATTTGCTGAATTATATACTTATAGTGGGCTCAATGCCATCCTACTCTGTTGAATAGTCTAACCCACATAGTAGAGATGGGACAGTGAATTATTATGTTAAGTAATTGGATAGCTATACAGTGTGATGTCTAATGTTTATTGTCAACTCAGCTGAATTTAAAATCACCTCTGTAACTAGCCTCTGACCATGTTTGTAGTGGAGTTTCTGAGGGTTAACTGTAGCACAAAAACATACACTGAACACGGGCAGCACCATCCTATAATATGCTAAGGGCTCAGGCTGAAAAGAAAAGGAAAAAAGTGACCTGAGCATAAGTTTCCCTTGGCATCTATTTCCTTACTGTGGATGCAGTGTGCATAGCTGAATCTACCATGATACACTGCACCCTGAAACTACGAGGCAAGACAAACCCTTTCAGCTCTAAATTGCACTACTCAGATATTTCCTTACAGGGAAATGAATTCCAACACAGATGGTATCTTTGACCAACTTTATCCTAGACAACAGCAGCCTGTTTACCAAGGACCTTCTACAGCCCCAGAAACTTGGTTTGTCTCTGGAACATAGATTTAACCTCCTTGTATTTAATGTCTGCTCAGCTTTGTTATTCCTCCTCAGTCAGTGATCTGCTGCTCATTAACTAAACAAGAGAAGGAATGATCAAGCTGTGTAGATGCTACCCATTTTCCTTGCTTTATTTGTTATACATAGCTAACTACAGCTTGGTAGTTTCTGCTTTCCCCCAGGGAGACATTCCTCCAGTGACTTCCCAGCAGTTTATTTCTCTCTGAGTTGTTTGTTGCTTTGTTTTTCTTTCTACCCCCTGCTGTAATATTCATTATAACTACCTCTGACCTACTCAGCTACATTCTTTCTCCCTCCTTCCTGTACCCCTCTTTGCTTTCTCTCTCTAATTATGCCTTGCCTTAGAATACAGGTTTAAAGCTAATGAAATTGTGTTTAAACACACCTTGGAACTCCAACTGTTCACCACCCTCTGAGATGAAATGAGTAAAGTTTTAATGTATTTGTTTAAAAGTCAATAGACAAATATGTTCATATGTGACAAATTGTGTCATATATATTGTTTTCTATGTTCTTTGGAGGAAGCATGTGAAATAATCTGCCACATTCTTGTTGCCAGAAAAGAATATTGCCTGCCTTGGTGTTGTGAATTGTTATAATTAAAAGAAGCAAGTAAATCCAAACAAAATTTCTTGTCTTCTCTTAGCAAAAGGGTAAAAATGCAGGGGTGTTTTTCAGTGTCAACCATTTGCCACTTTAGTGAGATTCTGCTGTGATCATCTCTGAAGAATTCCGCTGAGAAGTTACAACTTACAAATGAAACACTCGACTAAGACTTGAGCACAGATGATCTTTGCAAACCAGAAACTGCCTACTGAAAATCAGCACCTCCCTCCGCATTCTCTCTTTCTCCCTCCAGTAGAGTTCTGTAGACACCCTAGCAAAGAATTTCTTTCCAAGCTTTGATATTTACACATAGACTTGTGTTGTGGTGTAATGTTTATCCAACTAGATTGTCTTAGGATTTCCATTGCCATGATGAAAGGCCAAAGCAACTTGGGAGGAAAGAATTAATATGGACTACTTTTCCACATTACTGTTCATCATCCAAGGTAGAAAGGGCTGGAACCCATACAGGGTAGTATCCTGGCAGCAGGAACTGATGCAGAGGCTACAGAGGAATGCTGCTTTCTGGCTTGTTCCCCAAAGCTTGCTCAATTTGCTCAGGACCACCTGCTGAGGGCTGCATTCCCTCCCCTACCTCCCTCCCCCCCCCCCCCAGCCAGTGGGATGAGTCTTTCTGAGTCACTAATTATAAAACTGCCAAATGCTCTATAGGATTGCCTACAGCCCAGTCTTATGGAAACATTTTTTTTTCAAATGAGACTCCCTCCTCCTCTACAGTTATTCTAGCTTTGGCCAAGCTAACATCAGACTTGCCAGAACATACATATAGAAAAATTTGAAGTTGATGTTCTAGATTTGTGTAGGCAGAGATTTCCTGTCCCAGGAGTGGCTTCGAAAAAACCACTCTGAGGATTATATTAATTGTAAATGTTCAGCCAATAGTGCAGGCCTATTACCAACTAGTGCAAACTTTTAAGCTAATCCATATTCCTCATTTACTCACTCCATGTGACATTATCTTTATTAACATGCCAGGTGTATCTTCTTCTACCTCCGTGACTGCTAACAACTCCTCTGACTCCACCCTTTCTCATTCCATCATTCTCAATTTGGCTTTCCCACCTAACAGTATCCTATGCAGGTATTCTCCAGCCAGCTTTTTTATTTAACCAATCACAACAACATATGTTAATACAGTATAAAGGGATATTCCACAGCAGATTTGTTGAATTTTCTGTGTAATTCCAGCTGAATTTTCTACTCAGTTACATTTAAAATTAGGGAAGGGGGAAATGATTATCAATTATAATCACAATAGTTGGTAAATTCGTTATTTAAAAGATCTTTAAATCAGTTAATCTATTCAGTATAAATAAATGTAAGTTTTGTTCACTTATTAGAAGCCAGTATTGAATTTAGGTCTTTTTTGTTTCCTTGAAAGTTTTTGAGATAAAGAGCCAAACATGTCACTGTCCTTCTACCATCCTTGATCAGCAGAGACTTCAGGAAAATCCTCCTACCACTTTGGATTTCAGATCCTGTATATATCATATTATAAGGTTGTCCCTTAAGTAAGGTTTCTAAGTCAGTGTGTTCCAAATTGTGATCATCTGTTTTTTTATTCTTTCTGTGAATTCTCTGTAATATTTGTCTCTCTTCAGCATTTTATGTTAACTCCATTATATTTTCTTAATTGTTTAAAATCCCATGCAAAAGTATGTTTATATCATCTCCAACAATACTTCTTCCCCCCTTTTCCCCACTTCTTCTCCTTTCTGACTCATTATTTCTTCTTTAATTGTTATTGTTACATGTATACACATGCATATGCATATACACTCACACAAGTTACTAGACTTGTAAGAGTTATTATATGCACATTTGTTAAGTCTGACCATTTGGGACTAGATAACCTATCAGGGGTCTGCTCTCTGAAGCAATCTGATTCTCCTTCTTCAGCAGCTGTTGTCTTCCCGCTGTTCTTTATTTAGAGGCAGAGCCATGTTGATTCTTTTTTTTTTTAACCACATCGCTATTACCATGTCAGCTGGCATGGTCATTATATAGGTCTTGTTTATATAGTTATATTGCTGAGATTTCTTGGGCATAACTTTCGTCTCAAGTCTAGAATAAACTGACTTACAGCAGAAATCCTGAATTTCAGAATCTCATGGTTGTTCCCCTCCCCCACCTTTCTGCAATGTCCCTGGGACCTAATGCATAGTGGTTTCATTAATTATGGCAGGGCAACTAATAGACACTTATTCTCCACACTTTGACTACTTATGGATCTTTGTAATAGCCTTGTGTCTGCTGGGGAAAATAAAGTACTTCTTTGATGATGAGAGAGAGCTATACTTACATGCAAGTAAAAGAATGAGTGCTTAGAATGTACTTGACAACTATATTGCTTTAGGAAAATGATGCTTGTATATAATCCTCAAGTATCTATGACCTCTCCAGACACTGAGAGTTGGCTAGGTTTATAGTGCCAAGCATCCATCCCTACATATTGGGTAATCCTGGGCTACAAATGCATGACTGTTAGTTACTACCACACACATATTGTGCCACTATTACACACATGGGGATATCTTGGCATGCCATTCATTGTTATGGTTTAGAAGTTTAATAAATCAATAAGCCTTTTGATTGTTTCTCTGTTGGCATCTTGATTATCACTTTTTGATATTATGAGAGTTAAACCTAGGAAGAATACTCTTAGGTCATTTCCCTCAAGTTCTGTGTCCAAAGTGTGTGGTGTCTTCAGCAATACTTTCTATTCTTGGAGGCAATCAAGGCAATGGTGGTAGCTTATATTGTTTTGAGTGATTGCTTCAACTACCTCCAACCCCAAGCAACAACTTGAAGGAGTTTGTTAGTCTATGGTTCCTGAGTGGAACATTATAACCCAAGTGGCATGATTCTATTTACTTTGAGCTTCTATATGTAGTGTAAACACACACACACACACACACACACACACATTTTTTTAAAATAAGCTCATAAAATATTTTTCAAACATCCTTAATGTTATTTACCTTTCCTCCTCCTTCTCCTTCTTGGCTACTTTCTCTACATCCCAGTCAGCCTCTCTCTATCCCATTTCTCCTCTTTCCTTCTTTACAGCACCTATTATTTCTTCTCTAGAGCTTCAACTTCCCTCCTCCCACAATGATCCCTTTCTACTATCATGGCTTTTGCATTTACTCCAGGTTGCATAGAAGTTCCACAGTTTCTATTGTGATATATATATATATATATATAGTTTTATATATACATATAAATAGCCATAAAATAATGTGTATTACACATTTATTGTCTTGTCCTCAAGCAAAATATCTCTTTTTAAAAATAGGACAGATATATATATATATATATATATATATATATATATATATATATATATATATGACATTTGCAAGATAGTGCAATGAAATCAGAGACTCATTTTGTAGCAAGTCTTTGTCCCTCCAGCCAGGTCCCAAATAATGACACAGAGGCATTTTATTCATTATGAACATTTGGCCTTAGCTTAGGCTTATCCCAATAGTTCTTATAACTTAACCCACATTTTTATGAGTCTATGTTCTGCAATATGACTTTTAGCTATCTTTCATCTTGTACCTCCCATTTCCTCTCCCTGTCTAGCTGGCATCTCCTGTGTGTCTTGATTCCTCCTCCTCTTCCTTTCTTTTCCCAGAAATCTTACCTATAACTCCTGTCTAACTTTTTGACCTTTCATCATTTTATTATACCAATAACGACAATACATAGTCACACAGTATATACAAGGATCCCATAACATTTCCCCCTTTTCTGTATCCTACTTAATTGGGGCCAAGAAATGTAACAAAACTATTGCTTTTATGATTCAAGTTCATGATATGGGAAAGCTTGCTGAGCAGTAATGCTGTATGGACTATCTTATCTTTCTCCTCTCTTCACCCAGAATGTGAGTAACTTCAAGAGGCTGGACTTAAACTGTGAAATTGAAACTCTGGATCAGTAACATCTAACTAGCATCTAACAATGTTATGACTAGAGGCTCTTTAAGTGCCCAATGTTTTGACATAGTGCTGAATATTTATGTCAGTAGCATTATGCAATTCAATGCAAAAACCATTCTTTAATGCCCCTTTAAGTGTCTTTTTGTTCACAAAGCTGCTGGAGCACTAGCTAGTCTCTGTGTTTGAACATCTACTGCTGTAGTAAAATAAGTCCAATGTTGAAACAACAAATATCAGAATCATGGAATCCTTACAAGTGGATCATTCCAGTGTTCCAATGGTATTTTTATTCCTTCATAAAATAGTAATACAAATTTTCTAATTCTATATAGGATTTTAGGTCAGAATTTTTAGCAATTTAACTAGTTGTTTTGATTCAGATTTCTCTAGGGAAATTGCAGTCAAAAGGTGTCAATCTTTTGAGGATGTGTGTTTCTTACTGATTCCTAGAGTGATAGTTAGTACTGCCTCCAACAATGAAGAATGTTCCCCTTACCCACATTGTCACCACATTTGTTTTCATGAAGGTAGTCATTCTAAGGAAGGTCAGATAGAATCTCTAAGCAGGTTCATTTTTAATTAACATCTTAGTTAAAGATGTGAAAAAATTTAAAGTGTTTAGTTACCTGTGTTTCTTACTTCCACAAACTATAGTTCCAGTTCATTAACACAATCATTGTTTAAAAAAGACTTATATAGTTGGTATTTATATTTAGTAGTGATCAATATATGATAGCTATCACCTCCTATCTATTGTATAATTGGAAATGATTTTTCCCCATTCTATAGATTGTTGTTTCTGGTGATTATTTCTTCTGCTCTGTAAAAGCTTTTTAAATTCATGCATATGATTGATAATTTATATCTGTTTCCTATTGTATACATTTGCCGGCATTCTTTCTGTGTGTGTGTGTGTGTTTGAGATATGTTCATGTTAGCTATTCTTTAAATGTTTTGTAGAATTCAATAGTGTATTATTCAGATCTTGGGCTTTTGTTTTAGGGGAAACTTTATTACTCTTTCAATCCCATGATTGTCAAGGTTCAGCTTAAGATTTTTATATCTTCTTGATTTGATTTTGGTAGATTGTAATGTTTATGAATTTAGCCATTTTTCTAGATTTTTCAATATGGGGAATATAACATTGAAAATATTCCCTAATAGAGAGAGCGGACCTGAACAAGGAGGAGCTAATGGGCCTCCAGACTGATAGCTGGGAATATAGCATGGGACTGACTCAGACCCCCTGAATATGAGTCTCAACTAGAAGGCCTTGGCAGTCTAAGGGACTTCAGACAGTGGAACTAGGATGTATTCCTGGTGCACAAAAGGACCTTGCAGGCACATCCCCCATGGAGGGATACTCCCTTAACCTAAAGACAAGTGAGAAGTCCTAGTCCCTACTTCAAATGACTTGACAGATTTAGATGACCCCTCCTGAATGGCATTGCACTACATGTGGAATAGGGGGGTGATGGGAGGGGAGGGTGGTCAGGGTGCTTGTGAGGGGAAAGAGGGGAAGAGGGAGGGAGGAAGGGAGTGAGAGGGAACTGAGATCAATATGTAAAATAAAAAAGAAATTAAAAATAAAATTCCCTAATGATTATACAGATTTTAATGGAGTCTGTTGTAACTTTATCAACTGAACCCACTTTTTTCCTTTTTATAAATTTAAATTTGAAACAATCTTATTTTACATGTCAATCCCAGTTCCCTCTCACTCTCCTCCTCTCCTGACTCCCCCCAATCCCCTATCCTATCCCCTTGCTGCTCCTCAGGTAGGATGAGGCCTTCCATGGGGGTTCTTCAAAGTCTGATATTTCATTTGGAGCTGGGCCTAGGCCCACCCCCATGTGTCTAGGCTTTGGGAGTACGCTCTACGTGGAATGGGCTCCCAAAGCCCATTCTTACACTAGGGATAAATACTGATCCATTACTAGAGGCACCATAGATTGCCCAGACCTCCTAACTAACATCCATGTTCAGTGGGTCTGGGTTGGTCCTATACTGGTTTCCCAACTATCACTCTGGGGTCCATGAGCTCCCCCTTGTTCAGGTCAGCTCAACTGAACCTTCTTTGTCTTTATTTTATTTAGATTTGCTGTTGGGTGACCTTCACATTAGTCTTTTTTGAAGAAATAACTCACAAATTGATTGAAATTTTTGTTGTTCTCTTAATCCCCATGTCATCAACCTTTGCTATGATCATTAAATATTCTTACCCTCTGCATTGGACTCTAACAGAATCTTAGCTTTCTGAGACCTTGGGAGTACCTTATTATATTATTTATTTTAAAACACTGATTCTTTTTAGAAGAAAATATTTATTTGGGCTTTTAGATTCAAAGAGTTAAGAATCTGTTATGGAAAGAAAGCATGACAGAAGAAACAAGAATCTGACAGCTCACACCTTGAAATACAAGCAGAAAGCAGAGAGAGTGAATGGCAATGCTTCGAGTATGAGACTTGACCTCTAGCCACACACTTCTTTCAGCAGAGTGGTACATTCTAATTGTCCTCAGATAATTCCACCAACTGCAACTAAGCATTCAAACACATGAACCTGTGGAGAATATTTTCCCTAAAACCTCCACAAAATACATTTATTCCACATTAAGAGTTCTTACAGTTTTGATACTCTTTAGAAGTCCAAATCTCTTCTGAAATCCCAGGCAAATTTTTAATTTTAGCCCTCTGTACAAAGCAAAAACTAACAAAGGAAAACAAAACAAGAAAGAAAAGAAGATTAGAAGACTACATACTTAATGACATATAATGACACGGAATATACATTACCTTGCCAGAAGTGAGGAGTGGGGGCATAGTGAGGAAACACTGGGCTAAAACAAGATAGGAACCCACATAACTGCTGATTCTGTAGCTCTATGACCATGGTAGCTCTGTCCCTCTTGTTGTTCTGCCTACCTACATCTCTCACTCTTGGGATGGTTCCACTCCCTGGGTACACCTCTCCTTGGCAGAACTTTATCTTAATCACTTACAGATGTGAACTTTGCTTTAGGACCAATTTAGCTGTAATTCACTGAGTCTGAAAATTTTGACAACAAATTTTATTTGAAACTAGGAACTTTTATTACTTTTTCATTATTATTTAAATATCCATTGTTCATACAATTGCAGTTGTTCTCTGTAAAAGCTTGCAAAGTAGATAAGTGGATAAGAGGTGTTCTTTCCTAGAAATAAAAAGAAAACATTCTGTGAGGCAACACATGCATTAATTATCTGGATTTAACTATTTTGCATTATGTATATAATTCCGAACCCAGTGTACATATTAATTGAATGAATCGAATTTTATCTTCCAATTTAAAAGCAATTTTGAAAAGAGAATTCCCCCGTGATTTAATAGCACAAAACACTCAGAAATAAGAATTTCTTATAATTAAGGAGATCTAATTACACTGATGTAAGGTGTATGGTTTTTCCGCCTGCTGTCCGGTCTTGTCCTGCTACCACGCCACCAGCCCCAAATAACACACAGAGACTCTGTATTTGATACAATACTGTTGGCCCGGTTACTTGTTATTTATCGGCTAGCTCTGCCTTTAATTATTAACCCATTTCTATGTATCTTTACATGGCCTTCTCTTACCGGGGAGGCGGCTGGCGTCCAGCTCTCTCCAGACTCTCCATCTTGACTCCTCCTTACTACTTCTTCCTATTTCCTCCTTGTCTCCTAGTCCCTCCTATCTTCCTTTCCTATTGGCCAACAGTGCTTTATTATTAACCAGTATGAGAAACATATACAGAATGACCTCTCCCATCATCTCCTCTTTTCTGTTTAAATAAAAAGAAGGGTTTTAACCTTAACATAGCAAAATATATAACACAACAGTTATCAAATAAGAATCACAGTTAACAATATTTAGTCCATTAAGATTTATCAAGGTTAAAAGAAACTATTCTATCATCTATCCTATATTTGTGAGTCCAAAGTCCTATTTGTAACTTATCTGTAAACCTAACTAAGGAAAACTATAACCATAACTATCTGTCTTCAACTCCTTCAAAGACCACAGAAGGATAGTATATAAACTCTAGAAATGACAGAGACAACTCACTGCCTGGTCACCCGAAGTTCTTTTGTAATCTTCCATCTTCAGCCCATAGGCCATAGTGTGTCTAGCTGACTCTTCAGCAATGCAGGAAACTTTAAACTGTCTTTTTGTATTGGCAGTTTGACAGTCACTTTTCTCTGTGTCCTGCATACTGTCTCTGCAGACTCTTCCATGAAGCAGGAACTCTGTAGCAATGTCCATCTTGAATCAGCAGTCACTTTTCTGTGAGTCCTGCATGTCCAGTTTATACAGCACAAAGTCAAACATTCCAGACAAGAGCAGTATCTTGTCCAAATGGCTAGTCTTGCCGGATTGGAAGTAAACTCCATAATGAGTTTCTTAAATGTCCATCTTCCTTTTTGACGCAGGTGGTGTTACCAGGAGCATTTATGTCTCATTGTCAAGTAAAACCCTAAATCATTTTAAATGCCATATTCTGTAGGTCTTTGAAAGATTTGAAGAATATCTATCTATCTATCTCAAATACATCTCTGCATATCTAGAAAACCTAACTCACCTAGCTATGTTTTGACTATTATAGGTAACTATCTAAAATCTGTACTAAATTATACATTACAATTTTAAATGACCTATATAAACACAATACATAAACAAGAAGAGAAATATACATATACAACATTGACCTTAAATTGTATCAATAAATGAAAATCCATTCCAAAACAAAGTATTCATATCTATACCATAATTCCCCTTTTTACCTTTAAAAAGAATTGGCTATGATCATTAACCATTTATAACCAAGTCCATTTAAATGAAAACAAACATTTATAAACAATATTTGGGAATTTGGGCGTCGTTCTTTCCAAATTACTTCCTGCTGACAGGGGGCGCTGTCATGGGGGATCCTGAGAAGTTGTAGAAATCTTGGCTGTAGTCTGCAAGGCTGCTTTGTTCAGCTGTTTTGAATGTAGGATCACCTGGTACTCTGTTTCAGGCGGTCTGGCTTGCTCAAACCACATTAGTCTGCAAGGAATCCACAGCTTTTCATTTTCTGTGGAAACAAAAATAGAAATCCTTTTCCCCAGTAACTTGTCCTTGAACTTAAATTTTGGAGTCAAAGCATTTTCAAAATATATACATTGAATTAATTCAGCAGCATTTCCTTTAACACTTGTTGTTTCCTCAGCAGTCAAACAATACAAAGACAATATAATACCGTACAGTATACAAATTTTCTCCATCTGTGGCTTTTTATTATTCTGTTTCTTTTCTATTTTTTGAGACAGGGTTTCTCCTTGTAACTCTTATCTGTCCTGGAATTACTCTGCATACCAGGTTTACTTTGCAAATCACAGAGATCTGCTTGCCTCTGTCTCCTGAGTGCTGGGATTAAAGGCGTGTGCTACAACACCCAGTTCCTCTTTGTCTCTTTAAAACCATTTTTTTTTTCATGTCTACGTATATTTTAAAACACACTGTAAACCTTTAGAGGTTTTTCTTAATATGAATCTGTCTTTATTGTACATCTTTATCTTCGTCTAGCCACAAGTCTTTTATCTGGTAAACAACAACATTGCTAAAATGAAAGTCATAGCTGTGTCAGCCGCGGTTTACCAAAGATGGTGGCGGGTACTTTTACCAGCACTGAGAGCTGCGCTCACTGCCTTGATCTGCATGCTGCCGGCTTGGAGATGTGGTCACTGCCATTGCCATCTCTCATACACACCAATAAATTGTTAGCTGTGCTTTGTAAAAGCCATGCGGTTTTTTGCTCCTATGCTGAGTCAGGAACCTTCCCTTAAAGGAGCTGCACAAATATCTGCTTATCTCTTGCAAAGCAGAGTCCAACAGAGAAAAATGCTGATACCAAGAAACCTTGCTTGTCTCTGTTCTTTTGTTTCTAAAATCCTTTTTTTAAGCTTTTGTTAAATTTTAAGTATAAGTTCTTAGCCACGTTGGGTGCCATTTGTAAGGTGTATGGTTTTTCCGCCTGCTGTCCGGTCTTGTCCTGCTACCACGCCACCAGCCCCAAATAACACACAGAGACTCTGTATTTGATACAATACTGTTGGCCCGGTTACTTGTTATTTATCGGCTAGCTCTGCCTTTAATTATTAACCCATTTCTATGTATCTTTACGTGGCCTTCTCTTACCGGGGAGGCGGCTGGCGTCCAGCTCTCTCCAGACTCTCCATCTTGACTCCTCCTTACTACTTCTTCCTATTTCCTCCTTGTCTCCTAGTCCCTCCTATCTTCCTTTCCTATTGGCCAACAGTGCTTTATTATTAACCAGTATGAGAAACATATACAGAATGACCTCTCCCATCACACTGATATCAGTGAGTACATCACATATGGATCTTGTCATCTAGGTGAAAGTTCAAGTCCAGACAAAATATGTCTTCAGTGTTCATGCTACAAATCTGTGACCATATCTCCTGGGACCTTGTAGATGTGCAATAACTTACAATAATGCTATCAACAGTTAACAAAGGCCTTTAGGAGGCATAAGTGAGGCTGTACTTTAAGGTCAGCCATATCTTGGAGAATTGAATGATACAGCACAAGGAAGGTGCCATTTGAGATGTGTGACAGTTCAGGAAGAAGAGCTTTCTCAAACAGAGGAAGCCGAATGACATGTCTATTTCTAAGGCATAGACACAGGATAACAAGGTTCCCCATCATGGTTGTCATGTAAAGCAGATGACAGAGAATTTGTGTTGAATGCCAGGTGTCTGAACTTCATTTCAGTCAAGACTAAGAAGCAGTCACTAAAGGTTTTCCCCATCTTAGCTTTTTGCTGTGCTGGCTTCTCATCTTGTCATGGTGATTAACATGACTGTGACAGGTAAGACAGCATGCATGAGCCTTAGTAAACTTTGTTTTACCTATCTTTGCAGTATTTATAGCCTTTCTAACAAAGAAACCAGAAAATGCTAAGGTAAATCAAAGTATTCATTGTAAGTTTGTTAAAACTAAATGCAATGGGAAGTTGATATGACCATCTTCTAAAGCAAAAAGATTTTAAAGACATTCAATGTCTTAAAAAATCTCACATGAATGTTAGGAAGTAATTCTAGTATACAGAAAATTAGTTCTATTGTACACATTTATTTTGCATTTATTATATTGAGGAATTAGAGTCTAGTGACTGAATATTAAGGAGAGAAACTGTCAACACAGGGAGGCTGATTGTAAGAAAATTTCTTAGCAGGGTTCTTTTTCAGCCAGCCCTAATTCAATTATAGTTTAAACAGTACCTAGTCACTATCCTTTAAAACCACCTTATATATTTGCCCATACAGTTTTAACATATATGACTGGACAAGAGCATACATTTGGCCTATATATTTCTTCCGTGTCTGGGAACACCTCTTTACATACCAAACACAATATAAGCAACCAGTTCTGATTATTTAACTTTAGTGTTTCAGTAATTGTTGAGTAATCAGCCAATGGCATAATGGTGAAATACCACATGCATGG
Source organism: Phodopus roborovskii (assembly GCF_943737965.1). Taxonomy (NCBI): domain Eukaryota; kingdom Metazoa; phylum Chordata; class Mammalia; order Rodentia; family Cricetidae; genus Phodopus; species Phodopus roborovskii. Next base: position 9,662,017 of record NW_026126576.1, read on the forward strand.
AAGTTTTCATCTACAGTTATAACTGCCATTCAGTTTGTGTCCACTCTGTGACAAGGGCTCTACTTAATGTGTCTTTCTCCACGATTGTTTCTAACCCAGATGAGTATTTTGAGATTCCCCTCTGTTTGGTAGTTAGAAAATTAAGGATAACATAATGGTCACACTACCTATGAAGAAGGGAATTTTAGTAGAAACTTGGGATTGATAAAACTGAAAGGACTACACTAATGACTTATTTATTTTAGGTCCCTGGGATAGCAAAGTTTTGTTTTATATTAACATGAAGATTGTGTATTTGGCATAGAAAATAATATGCCTCATTTTGCATGTACAGATGTAGTAGTTCTCACAAGAATGCCACTTTCACAGTAGACATTTTGAAAAGTATTTTAGAGACTTATCCGGTTGGTTGGGCTTATTTCATCTGCTTCTGCATAGAATGGGTAAACCCAGGTTTTCTGCACATATAACAATGTCTAATAATTAACCATTAAGAGAAAAAGAAATAATGTTTATGTCAATATTTCTATCATTGTCTGAAGTAGTCATATGAAATTAATTTCCAGAAATTTCAAATAGTTAGATTTGTATTTGCATAGTATTGTATATTTCAATAGACATCACAGCCATGGAAAATTTTGCATTAGTTTTACAAAAAATAGGAGTTTTTAACCATTCTCATAATTTTTGTATTTCAAATGTATAGTGACTTGAGGACCTTGACTTGTTTGGGAATGACATGTAAATTGGACTCCCTGCCACCCCATTGGCTTATGTTTAAAATCAATTTACAGGCAAAAGATGATTTGAAAACATAATGCATTACTCTCCTTATATGGTTTTTGGCTCTTGGTCTATCATTTTCCTAAAGAGCTATATTTTCTTAGAGTAATTTTGAACACAGTTCCTGAGAAATTGTTTTCTTTTGACAGTTTGAAACATTATGATTAACAATCTTTAAGAACATTTTTTTTTTTTTTTTTTTGCCTACAGTACAAGAACTTCTTCTGGTTACTTGGGAATTAAAGCTCATTGTCTTTTTGTAGATGTATATTCTGGTAGAGGATAATTTCCCTTGGAACCTGTGACCAGGTTATAAAACAGACCCCAAAATTCTGTCTTAATAGGACAGCAGTGAGGGATTGCTACATACCTCAATACTGTGTATGCATATATGTTTATGCTTGGATTATTTTTCTTCCTCATTTTCAAAATGAGATTTTATAATTTTGCATGTGATACTAATCTTTTTGTATAAGCAGTTGTGACCATAATTGGAGAGGATAGAGCCTTTTTATAGAAGTTGATCTTACCATGTTACTCACAGTTCCTTTTCCATTGTACATGTGATCAACCTTTAACCAGGAGAAAAAGAGAATCCTGGATGTGACTGACTATGTATTAGTAGTAATATTCTACCCTTTGACGATAACAATATCATCTTTGAATGCCTTAATGTATTTTTGTTGCTACCTGCAAAATATTGGCAAATATTATACAATTACAAAATTAATAGAAGTATTTCTATACTTCTTTCTGTTATTTCCAATATAAGTAAAATTTATTTTATATAGTTATTTTACGTACCTTAAAGATAACACAATTTATGACTGGGGAAATGGCTGAGTGGATAAATATAAACTTACATAAATATGAAGACCAGAGTTTGGATACTAATTCCTACTTAAAAGGCAGGAAGGTGTGTCAGGTGCATGCAATCTCAGCATCAGGTGGCAGAGATAGATATCTGAAGCAAGCCAGGTTGCTACACTAGACTAGAATTTGTATTACCAGGTTCAGTAAGAGATTTTTTCTCAATAAATAAAGTGGAGTACAATTGTGAAAATGACTAATGTCGACTTTGGTCCTCCATATGAACACATGTACTCACACAAACACATATACACACACCATTCTAAAAATCAGAAAAGGTTTTCATAGTTGTCATACCAGTATATCCCATATGATTCTATAGATGTTTCTCATACATAAGAATACATTCTCTGATAACACAAACCTGGACTAGAAAACTAATTGGTAAAATTACATGTTAGCTTTTAGCAAAGAATAAATTATAGAGGTCTCATGATCTTCCATCACACTGAAGGATATGGCAGGTCAGCCTGTCTTTGGTCTGCAACGTAGATTATGTAGATTATGTGCCCATGTTAGAGTCTGCTCCCACCCCCATACATGCTAACATGGCAGGCCATAACAATGTTTAGCGCCAAAAACACTTTTTGAAGGAACTCTAGAATGAGGTTCCCAGCTTCCGAAGACCTTCATACCCTGTAGAATGTTATAGTATCACTGGAATGGATCAGGAAGGCGCTGGTCACATGCTGACATTAATGTGAATGCAGCCTCTCTATTAGGAAAAAACAGCTCTGTCCTATTCAAGACACATATTCACATCACTCAATAAGCACCCATCATTCTTTTCACACTTCTGTTCCTTTAATCGACAATAGTAGCTTAACATGATCCCAAAGCAGTCAGTCATTGCATTTTCTCAAAGCTGGTCACCTTTAGACTGAGTCTCTTCATAAAGTGGGAGAATCACTATAATTACCCCGAGAGTAGTTTATCATCATCTGCCATATGTGGGTGACATTACACTAATGCTTGCCAAAACAAATGAAGCTGTCATGATTTTACCCATCTAGGACTTTGTAGGAATGACTTCATTTCCAAAGTCTAAGCTTTATGAATTAAAAATAGACCTTTGCACCTGCCTCTCTACATGAAGATATAATGAAAAGCAAAGAGTGACTACTATGCTTCTGGCTGCAGATAGGCTTAGCATTAAAAATGAGTGATGCAACAATTTTGCTATACCTACCTCCTTAGAGAAAAGAAGGTGAGAGACTCATGTTGAATTAAACCTAATCCCTATAAACATTAATTTACATATAAATCAATATACTGCACAAATAATAGTGTATGCATTGGACATATTTTTTAATATTAACCTACATAAAAATGGTTATTGTTCTCTAGATTTTCTGTTGTCCTTTAAGTGAGGATGACACTGTCATTAGTAATAATTTGAAGCATAGAGGTAATACTGGCAACTGCTTCTTTTCTACATCCTCTGATAGTAACTAGAAATCAAGCCATATAGATTTCTATATCAATATACCTGCACATACATAAGTCCTGTGCATTTGACTGTATTTTTACTTACATGTACATTTTTTTCTACATGTTCCTTTAATCTCCACATCCATCATGGGAAGTAGATTTGTGTGTGTGTGTGTGTGTGTGTGTGTGTGTGTGTTCTTTTAGGTTAACACTAATTAAGGGAAGTTCTAAGGTATGCTCCAATAACTTTGTTAAAGTTGACATGATTTAAATTTAGGCAGCTGAGATTTAAAGCTCATATTTTCTTTGTCTTTCTCTATTTTCCACATCAACACATAAGCTTAGGTAGTATTTATCAAGGAATGTTACTGAACAAATATCCTGAGTTCCTATGTGCGAAGGACATAGAGGACAAATATACTCTTACCAAATTTCCATGTAGCTTGTCAGCTAGCCATGCCAATCACAGCCCTTCCATCACATGTACATAGAGCAACCTATGTTCTTTTGTAGCAAGCACTACCCCACCAGGAATTCATAGGAGTTCTGAGATTTCAAAACTTCCATGGGAATTACAGTGAAGTCAGTGCTGAGGAATTGACTGAAGTCTAACACAGTGGATAGCACATAAGAAAATAATACCTTTCTGTCTTTGGAACATGCCTTCAAGGCTCAGCATGACACTTCATATGGAGTCTGAAGGGATTTTTTGCCAAGTAAACAGAGAGAAAACTTTCTTTAAAAAAAAGTGATTCAAAATACAAAGCCATTTTTTTCCTGACTTGTGGCTCATGAGTCATAATTTTGATAAACTCCAGCCTCAGGTTCAGACAGCAGGAGGCATCTGGTGACTGCAGCCCAGCTGTTCCTCTTGAAAGGTGCAAAAGAGAGTCAGCAGCCTGAAGGCATGAAAGATGGCACCTGAGAAGTGATGCTGTGTACCCAGGAAAGAGCCAAGGGAGAAGAGCACAGACCTAGCCTTAAATGTCCCCTGTGTAAAAGCTTCACAAGGCTGTGAAGGAGGGGGTTCCAATGTTAGCAATCCTGGAGTATCTGACAATGATTTCATGATTCCCTTAAGACAAGTCTGTTTTGTTCCCATCTAACCCCATTACTAGAATGTTTAAAAGAAATACATCGCAAAGCAAATTCCATGTTTGCAAGGAAAAGAACATTGGAATCATCCAGTTTTATCGTCCTCTTAATGAACTTTTTGCTTCCATCAGTTTCTAACCAAGCAACCACTGAAAGTTTTATTCATGCTATGTTTGCCTGAAGCATTGATTTTTGCAATTCTCTTTTATAGCCTCCTTTCTGGGGCTGTATTGAAGTTGTAACACACTCAAAATTCAGCAGGTGCTTCCAGCCTAGCAGTGTCTTATTGTCTCTTTTCTGGCTTCCTTTAGTGGCTCTGCATATCAAACATGATTGCTCCTCTGATTTTTAATTTTACTTGCTGTGTCAGTGTCAGCCTTGTTAGTTCTATCATCGAGCCCAGTTGGCAGTGCCGGGAGTCCTAACAGTTCTGTACCCCATAAACTGGCATTAGCAAGTAAAATTGCACACTCTAAATTATCTTTCCCTTATTGGAAGTAAGTCTCTGGCTTGTTTTTAGGGAGGAAATGCATTACAAAGGATAGAGGAAAGGAAGCAAGTGGGAGTAAATTGTGTTTGCCCATCAATATTCTCATCATGAAGTATTAGAAATTCAAATTTGATGTTTCTATTTCGAACTGACTTTAGAGAATGTGTCTGCACACATTGATACACGCACACACACACACACACACATATATATGTATATTTAATGTTATTTGTACTGCTATAAAGCTAGCATCCTTCCCTGGTTTGATGTGTGTAACACATTCATTCTGTAATTCAGAAATATAAGAGGAACCTTATGTAGCTTTCATAGAGATTAAGTAAAGTTAAGAACAAAGGGCAAATAAATTGAAATGCCTGCCAGCAGCCAAAGCCCTGCCAATTAGTTCAATCAGCTGTATATTTATTTGTGTGTGTATAGTTATGACATTTACATAAATATTGTCCCTAAAATATGCATGAATGGACAATAAAGATCCACTCCGTTAGTTTTCAGGCTAAACAAATTTCCTCAAGTCATTTATAATATTAATAAATATTCTTATATAAAAGTAATTTTCAAAGGGAAAAAAGTTGTTTTGTTCTTTCCTGGCTTTAAAAGCATTTCTGACATAAGGAAAGTAGACTTGCATCTCTATAATATGATATCTTATTAAAACAATTTGACATTTCTTGAGTAACTAGTAAAGGCACAGTATTGTACAAAACTCTTTGCATACCTAACCTCGTTTTATTTTATTTTTTATTTTTTCCTTTAATTGAACAGAATTCTCTCAAATATTACATCCTGAGTATAGCTTCCCCTTCCTCTACTCCTCCAAGTTCCTTCCCACCTCCTCTCCCTTCCCAATCTCCCTAAGAGATAATAACCAAACATGACAAATAAATTTATAAATTTAAATAGGAGGAAGCAAAGACTATCATATTGAAGTTGAACTTGGCAACCCAGCAAGAGAACAATCATCCCAAGAACAGACACAAGAGTCAGAGGCCCACATTTTCTCACAGTCAGGAGTCCCATAAAGCACCAACCTGAAAGCCATATATATGAAGAGGACCTGGTTAGACATAAGTAGGCCCTGTGCCTGCTGCCTTAATTTCTGTGAGCTCTATGCCCTTTGCTTACATGATTCAGAGGGCTTTCTTCTTCCACTGTCCTCTATCCCCTCTGGTTCCCATCATCCCTCTGCCTCTTCTTCCTTGGATTCTTCAAGCTCCAAGGGGAGGAACCTGATGGAGACTTTACATTTAGACTCTTTCCCTGTAATATTGGCTATGGTCTCTGCATCTGTCCCCATTTGTTGTCGGAGGAAGCTTTTCCAATTACAACTATATAACGCATTGATCTATGGGTACAGCAGAATATCATTAGGAGTCATTTTATTGGTAGTTTTTGTTTTTTAAACCCAGTACTGTTTGGTCTTACCCTATGTTTTCTGGCATTCTAGTATCTGGTTTGTGGTCACCCAAGCAGTGTCTGGTCTGATCCTAACTCATATTCATCTTCATACTGGTCACCCTATACTGGCCTCAGAAAAATCTATGTAGAAAAGGCTCAGTCCTAGCATCTTTACTTTACGATATGTATGTGTGTGTGTGTGTGTGTGTGTGTGTGTCTTATAGTTTAATTTTCTTGATGTTTATATTATAGAACAATAAAAACAGTAAGACTTTGTGAAAACACTAAAAGCCACAGCATATGTCACACTGGAAATCATCTATTATTTATTTAGTGGATGTGGGGTCCACAAGTATGGTATAGCCTTCATTGGCACTGTTTCTAGTTTTAGTTTCCACACCTAGTTCTAAGGATGATCAAACTGAAGTGTCTAGAGTTCTGATGAATTCTCCAGATCACATATTTGTTAAGTGATAAAGAATTAAAGCCACTATAAGGGCTTGCCAAGAACCCCTAGAGCCCTGATGTGCACCCCCCAGAATCAGTTCAGGAAAGGATCTGGGTCTAGTGGTTTGTAACTATAATTGTAGCACTAATGTCAAGAGGAATGAGTCAAGAGGAATCCTCAGGCTGGCTGCTCAGATAGCCAGGCCAAATCAATGTACTCCCTGTAAAGTGAGGGGTCATGTGTCAAAAAGCAAAGAGAGAGTGACTAAGGAAAGCAGTCCAAGCATGTGGACCTTTTATTTGATTCTTCTTGTTCCATTTTTTGATATTTTATTTTTTGCCTGTATAAACCCATTTTGGAAGCACAGAGATCACGGTGAATAATGAACCTTATGTATGATGTCAATGTACAGGGTCAGAAGTCGCTCAGACAGTCCATCCATCTCATTGCTTTGCTTTGCTTTCATTTGTACTTTGGCTAGTGTGATTTGTAACAGTCAGTTAAGTTTGTCATTATGGGGATCTCTGGGTAAACATTCGGTCAGAGAAAATGATGCCTTGTATGAAATCACATCAGCATTAGTCATTGTGTTAGAGATCGTATTATTACCAACTCCCTAGTACCCATGGGATTTTGGTATAAATTCTATGTGGTTTGTAATTCCCCAAAAGCCTCCATGATTTCTAAAAGTACATTTTAAAACTGATATTTGGGGCTACCTGTTTTCAGTTGATAAAAATGTAGTTTGATTTTGAGATCCTTCCCAAACCCTCTTTTAGTTTGCTGAATACATATGAATAAGAAATGGCAAGCAAGTGGGGATTATAAGTGTTCTCTGCTAAAAATGCCAGAAGCAGCAGAGAAAACCAACGTGTCCGTGGACTGCTTTAGCAAGTACACCTGCTCACCTAATGGGCTCTCTAAAGTCTTCACTTAGGGAAATGGCTCTTACCTACTAAAGTCAATGTGAGTCCTAGGGAGAATGCATCAGAATATGGCCTGCCACATGAAGGCAAGAATGAGCAGTTTAAAATTAAACTAACTAGCGGGTGAAGTAGATCAACAAATATGCATCCAGAAGGTTATTTTCCTTCACGTCATTTGACTGTAATTTATTATTAGCATGTATTCAACGGCTTTTGAAATGTCCCTTTTTCTCTAAGACAAAATAACCAAAGCAACTTAGAGAAGAGTTTATCGGAGTCTGTATACAGTTTCAAAATCTGAGTCCATGGCCATCATGAACAGCAACACGGCAGCAGGCAGGCAAACATGGTGCTGGAGCAGTAGCTGAGAGCTTATATGCTTAGACAACAATCACAAAGTGTAGTGAGATATCCACCCCACCCGCAGCTGTTGCACTGACCACGCCCTTTTGGGCGTGGTCACAGGTGCAGATATGCTGGGGAAGGCTAGGTCTGGGGTTCTGAATCCAGCTTGCTCTCTAGTTTCCTGGTTGGGTTGTGGAGAGCATTCAGGTGGCATCCATGGAGTGGGAACCCAGCGGTCATCTATTTCATGTGTAAGTGAATTCTTCCTGAATAAACCTCACTTAAACTGTACTGAGTCCAGTGAATCTTATTTCCCAAGCTTTAACAAAGCAGAGGTTTGGGGGCAGGGGTGGGTGGAGGGAGAGAGAGACAAATGATAGGGAATGGCATGGACTTTTGAAACCTAAAAGTCCACTTCCAGTGATTTACCTCCTTTAAGGCCACACTAAACATTCAAATATATGAGGGTCTGGGGGAGGGGCAGTCATTCAAACCATTACAGTAATGCTTTGATGCTTTTCCCCCAAATATGAAATGTGGTTGTAATAAAATCTGAAATGTAGTATGTTTCTTAATATTAAATGTTTTCTTTGATTCAGGAGATATTTTAGAACATTTTCTGACTGTAAAGCCATCAGAAATCTTGTAAAACACAGTCAAAACAAGCCTAAATATCACTACTGACCCAAAATATATTATGAAATTTATAGTTTGTGGAGATTCTCATTTTGAGGGTAGCAGGCAATTCAGTCATTGCTCTGCAGAAACAAAATCTTACCAAAAATAATTATGGTCTTCTAGTAATTTATGTGTCAGGAAAAAATGGGTTGGATAAATTAAAAATGAGCATATAAATAGTAGAGATAGTAACTTTTAAATAGCAAGTGCTGAAATTTTTGGTTAGTGGGTTATATTTCAAATGGCTTAAAAGTATTTTATAATGAATAGCGGGAGTATTCCCGCTCAATGGTAAAGTATTTGTTTATATATATATATATATATATATATATATATATATGTGTGTGTGTGTGTGTGTGTGTGTGCGCGCGCGTGTGTGTATGCTTATATATATATATTGCTACATATGTATATATAATGTCATAATTTGAAGGCTAAAGCTATATAATATACTTTCTTAAAAAAAATTTAAGTGGACACCACAGCATAATCATATCTCCTATGTCATAAAGAGAATTGCCAGAATATACTTATTTTGCATGACTATAAGGTCAGCATTTGAGAAGCAGTGATTTCTCAGCTTCTCTAAAGTGTGGTGAGTGAGTGGTAGGCAGTTAAGATTTAATGAGAAAGATGACAAATTAACCAATTATGCAGTCTTATATAGGAGGTGAAGACTTGGGATCCTTTTAGAGTGAGCTGTTGAGCATTGTAGAACTTTAAACAGAAGGCCAACATAGCATAATTAAAATGTCTGTAGATACTTTATTTAGAACAACCTGTACAGCCAAAGATTGGTAAAAGGACTATAGCTGGAAAGTTATTGAAGTACTCTATGTGAGAGAATGATGGTTTGAACCAGAGATGTGAGGTTGGAAGTATTGAGTTTTGCATGTGTTTGAAAGTAGAATTGTAACACTTCCTAACAGAATAGATGAAAACTTAAGACAGTCATGATTACTATATCAATTTAATTCATTTATATAAGTTAAGTAACCCTTATCTGAAATGCTTGAGATCAAATGTGTTCAAATTTGGGAGGTGGGAAGAATATTTGCATAAGCATATTGATTTCAGAGGAGGCCCAAGTGTAAACATCTAAATATCAAATTAATTTGCATTGAATATATACCTTAAATGCATAACTTGAAAATAATTTTATATAATAGTTCTTAAATATTCCATGAAACAAAGTTTCATAGTGTATAATTTTTAACATACAACATATCAGTTCTCAATATATTTCAGATTTTAGAGTATTTTGAATTTTAAGGTTAAAGCTGTGAAACTCAGGCCACATAACTGGTATCTTTTCAGCTGTTAGAAGCATTGGAGAGTTGAAGTTCAGGTGTTAGATAATAAGTGTGGGGGTTTGGTTTTAGTCAAAGGTGGTCCACAATAGTTCCTCAATTATAAATAGGTAGCAGTTAATGCTAGAAAAATAAAAGTATAAAATATAGAGCATTGCAGAATAAATTATGGAGATTTGCATGTTGTGAATAGTCACATAGGAGAAGGAAGTGAGGTGAGGCCAGGGCTGCAGTGCCCAAAGTTAAAAGAAAGCATAACTGAAGAGATTTCTAGGCCAGAGGGAGAGTGTTCTAAGCAGACAGTTAGTGTAAACAGTTAGAAGGCTTAAGCTAGTTGGAAGAAATGTATCCTTGGTAGGCTCATAGAGAGGGGACAAAGTAGAGGATTTGTGTTGATGGGTAGGTCACTGGGGGTCAGATCACACTGAGTTTCACAGACTGAGGAAAATTTTTACATTATTGTGATTCTTTGACAATAAGATGACATTGGAAGGTTTCAAGCAGAGAAAAATATAACCTGATTTATCTTTTTAAAAATACCTCTTCTGACTGCTGGGTTGAAAATTGATTTTATAGGGAGCTTTAACAATGAAGACACTCAGAATGCTGCTGTGTTGACTAATTCTGCATTCTTTTCTCATCTTTGCACAACAAGTTTTGTTTTTAAAGTAAAATAAATGTTTGTCCATGCATGCTACCACAACTACTTATTTGTCAGTATTCTTAGTGAGAGGGATAGCCAATCTTATAACTTCCAAAATAGCTATGAGTTCCCTTTTAAATTTCCTATCTTTAAAAGCACATGTTGCATTCTGAAGGTTTAATACACAGTCCCCATTAAATCAAGGTTAGCAAAAAAAAAAAAAAAAAAAAAAAAAAAAAAAAAAAAAAAAAAAAACCATAGTCTTCCTTGTGGCTTCGTCCCTGTTGTTTTCATTGGTTAAAGATGATGACCTGAGGCTCTTTAGAGCCCCACATTGTGATTTCCAGATGTGTCTTTGTCCTTTCTCTCGTGGCTCCTAGTTGTAATATGCTATAGTTCACATTCATAATTTCTTTTTTTCAAGTTTTCAAAGACATTTAAGTTTCTTATTACATTGCTGTGGTGTCTCTCAGTGGATAAAGAATGTGGACATTGTGACCATCATTTTATAACAAATGTTTTTATTTTGTTTCTGATTCAAACTTTATGTTTCTGATAGGAAATTTTATAAAAGAATATAGTAGGAGTATGAATTTTTAAAATTATACTGTAGAGCATTTAGATCATTGCCCTGAAGTAAAATATGTGAGACCTACAACCCAGCAATACTAAAACCTTAAAATTGTATATGTCATATACCATATGCAGGTATATATGTTGGGACATATGCAAGGATATTCATTAAAGCAATATTTGCATGAGCACAGTGAGAGACGTGGCCTAAGTACCTGTCAATAGGCAAAAGTAGACTGGAAATATACTCATGGAGTCCTACACTTCCTTCTGAACTATTGTTGGATGGTGGGAAAGGGCCAGTCATGGTCTTCACTTGTTGAACCCTTAAGCTTTCATGAACAATTTCAAACACATAGTTAAAAAGAAAACTCTGGTTAAACACAATGAGTCAGAAAATAAAACAAAAAGACATTGAAAATAAGAAAAGGACTTGTAGCAAAGAAGGAAGGAATGTTGGCAAGAATTGGGGTAGGAGGAGAGACTGTAGGATAAGAACGATAAGTATGCATTGTATGCATTTAATATATGTTTGACTTTATCTAAACAAATATAATACAAATAAATGGTGACTATTTAAATAGTTTTTGCAATGTAATATTGTCTAGTAATGTTGCTGAATTAGAGCTACCTGTCAATAAGAAAATTATATATATATACAAATATATATGTATATATATATGTGTGTGTGTGTGTGTGTGTGTGTGTGTGTGTGTGTGTGTGTTTAATCACCGTGTAAGCATCATAGTACTTACTTATATTAAATAATAGAACAGTACAGCTTTTCATATACCTAGTAATCAATCTAAAAACCAATTAAATGTTCTAATACACAGAATATATAATTAAAACAGAGCATAATTCTCTTTTGTTTAAACATATAAAAGGCACAAAAAGAATACAATACAAAATATTCCTCCTCTGTTGTCCTGAGCATGTGTGTGAGATTGGAAGTGGCTGTGAGTGTCACTGAGTGAGTAAACATTAGCTAGAAATGTGAAAGTTATGATTGTACACTCCTGCAGACTTGATACGAATGGCATAACAAGGCTATACTAATCTCCGGGTCCTTTATCACTTCAGTGGTGTTATGTTGGTCACATACAAATACATAATACAAAATTTTTTCTCATACTGACAGTATGGTTTTAAGACATGATGCTAAACTTTTTTGGGTGCCTGTACATTTTTTAATTGAAAATAGATTCTTCTCTCACACAATAAATCCTAAACACAGTTTTCCCTCCCTCCACTCAGCCCAATGCCCCTACATATCACCCCTCTTACTCAGATCCACTCCCTCTCCATGTCCCTTCAGAAAAGAGCAGGCCAACAAAGGACAACAACCAAACATGACAAAACAAGATACAATAAGACTAGGGAAAAGCTCTTATATTGAGCTAGAAAAGGCAACCCAACAGGAAGGAAAGAATCCCAAGAGCAGGCAAAAGAGTCAGAGGCATACTGCCACAGTTAGGAGACTCACAAACAAACCAGACTAACAGTCATAACATATATGCAGGGGACGTGATGCAGATACTTGCAGGCTCCATGCTTGCTGTTTCAGGTTCTGTGAGACAATGTAAACCCTACTTACCAGATTCAAAAGACCAGGTTCCTCTAGTGTTTTCCATATCCTCTCAGTCTACAATCTTTCCTTCCCCTCTTCCATAGGGTTCTCCAATCTTCAAAGGGAGGGCCCTGATGGATGCCTCCAACTTAAGTTTTCTCTCTACATAATGCGCTGTTATGAGTCTCTGCACTTGTTCCATACTGCTTCTTTTTTTTCATTAATTCACAAATGTTTATTTATTATTATTGCATATACTAGGCATAGCTTCTCTATCTGTAGAATATTTTCACGTTTGGGCTAATTATGTTTTTTGTTGTTGTTATTTTTTAAATTAAATTTGTTTTTGAGATTTCATTATCATTCCAACCAAAGGTCTCCCTACCACTCTTCCCACAACCCTTGCCTCCCCCCTCAGCCCACCACCCATCCATTCTTCCCAACAGGTACTGGCTCCTATAGGGAGTTGACAAAGTCTGGCATATTAAGTTGGGGCAGGACCAAACCCTCCCCATTGCATTAAGGCTGAACATCACACCCCTTCATAGGGAATAGGCTCTAACAACATAGCTCAAGAACCAGGTATCGATCCTAGTTGTACTGCCAGGGACATCTCATATACTCCAAGCTTCACAACTGTCTTCAGTAAATGGAGGACCTACTTCAGACCCATAGAGGCTCCATAGCTGTTAGTCCAGAGTTCATGGGTTTCCACAAGCTCAATTCAGCTGTCTCTATAGATTTCTGCATCATGATCTTGACCTCCCTTGCTCATTTATTCCCTCCCTCCCTCTCTTCAACTGGATTCCTGGAGCTCATCCTGGTGCTTGGATGTGGAACCCTGTACTCTGCATCTGGTTCCATCAATTACTGGATGAAGGATTTATGATGACTGTTGGGGTATTCACCAATCTGATTACAGGAGTAGACCAGTTCAGTCATCCTCTCCTCTATTGCTAGGAGTCTTAGTTGTAGTCAACCTTGTAGAGTCTTAGGGAGAAACACCATGTTCCTCCTTAACCCCTTAGTGGCTCTTTCTATCAAGGTATTTCTATCCTTTCTCTTCTATCCCTTCCATCCTCAACCATCCTGTTCCCTCATTCCTTAGTTCCCTTCCCCTCACCTTTACCAATGCCCTTGCCCCAGTTTTCCCAGGAGATCTCATCTAATTCCCCTTCCCATGATGACCCACTTGCTTCTTGAAGAAACCTCTCGAATGACAACTGGACAAGGCATTTATCTATGAGTACAGCAGAATATCATTAGGAATAATTTCATTGATTTTTTTTTGCAATGTTAGTTATGCTCTGGGTCTCTGAATTATCCAGTCTTCAGTACATGACCAGGCAGTGGCAGCAGTATAGGGCTTAGCTTCCCTCTCCTGGTACGAGCCACAAGTGAAATCAGACATTGTTTTGCCACTCCCACAAGTTCTGCCCCAACACATCTTGCAGTCAGTATGGATTGTAGGTTTTGTGGCTGGGTCGGTGTTCAGGTTTCTCTTTTGGTAGCCTGAAAACTATCTTCCTGCATCAAAGAGATTAGAATGTATGGTGTGATGCTAAACTTTTGAAGTATAAGTTGATTTTCCAGCTAAGTCAGGGCTGTATTATAACATTGAACAATGAACTAAAATAACTTGGCTGTGGTAAAATCTTTAGTGTTTTGGTGCTATGTCTGGGTAACAATGAAGCTTTTCAGTTAATAGCTGATCAAGATATGTGTTGTGTATTAGTTGGAGGAATTCAAGACATACTAAAACCATCTTCTTTACTCTGGCAAATTCACTTGAACCATTTGAACTAGGCACTATCGATACAAGTCTCTCTAAAGACCCAATTCTTGGAGAGTAAGTGATAACGGGAAGTTGAGACATCCACTAACCTAATGCCCTTATTTTTCTACCATTGTGAGATTTCTAAAGCCAAATATATATTTCTAAAGCCGGTTATTAAGCACTATGGTTTTTGGCTCTTTACTCATTGACTCTTGTTAACCAACAACTAAAAATCCCATTGAAGGGCCTAGAAAAATAACTCAGCAATTACAAGCACTTGATTCAACACAGGATTTAGGTCCTGTGCCCAGTACCAACATGGTGACTTAGAACTATTGTAACTCCAATTCCAGGGAATTTGATGCCATCTTCTGGTCTCCAAGGGCAACAAGTATGTGCACGGTACACATACATACATGCATACAGATAAAACATTCATACATGTGAAAAAAAGGAAGACCACTGATAATTCAGCCAAGTCATACAATGAAAACACCAATGGTTGTCTTGTTTTGCTTAATTAGCGAATGCATTTGGTTTCTGAGCTCATACATCTTTCTGAGGTTTGACAAAATCCTATTTTGTGTGTTAAAATTTAGCTCCTGTAGTTGGTATGTTAGTTGGGGTATTTAGGGAAGTATGTCATAATAGTGACCTTTTACCTTATTAAAAAAAAATAAAAACCAAAAACAAAAAGCAAAAAACAAAAACAAAACAAAACAAAAGACAGGTTTAGTTAGACATTTCCTATCCCTACTTCCTGGTTCCAAATAACCACATTACGGTTTATATAAATTATTAATGCACAGCCAATAGCTCAGGCCTGTTACTAATTAGTTCTTGCAGCTTAACCTATTACTATTAATCTATGTGCTGCCCAAGGCTTGGATTTTACCTCTATCCCATTTTGTATGTCTGACTCATTCTGTCAGGCTGGCGATCCTCTGATTCCACCCTTCCTCAATTCATCATTTAGTTTGGCTTTTCCACCTAACAGTATCCTGTTCAGCAATTAGTCATTCAGCTTGTTTATTAAACCAATCACAATGACATATATTCACACAGTGTGAAGGAAAGTTCCACAGCAAAGAAGAAGGCATTGACTCAAGTTGTTTGGAGCTCTTTTCACTTTTTTCCCATGTCAGCCCAGGACAGCGTCTCAGATGCTGAGAAGCAAAACCTAGTCTCTCCTAAAATCTCCACCATGTTTTGGGGACCTTCACCTTGAAACTCCCCAGTCCATAAATATGAATGATAAAGTTCTATTTAAAAAGGGGCTAAGTATATGGTGTTTTGGTATAGCAACAGGACAGATAAGAGATTTTCTGTGGATTTGAAAGTACTGAAATAGCTATTTGTACCTGTTAAATATAGGTACTTCTTAACAATTTTTTGATAAAATAGTTTCTGTCAGAATATGTCAAGAATCATTAATTATACATTACTTTTGTTCCTTATTTTTGTATTCTTCTAAAAAATATATATCTTTAGGTTTTTGAGTATTATAGATTATATTTTTTTCATAGTAGCTTATTTTTTAAAATGATGACATATTTTTTCCTTTAAGATACTATAGATTTTTACTATTCTCAAGTAAATTATCTCGTAGGTGTCAATGAGTGAGTACTTTAAGGTTTATATAACCTTACATATGGTGCCATTTTGTTTCATTGGATAAATGCCATCATTGTTTTCACACACACACACACACACACACACACACACACACACACACACACACCTGTATTTTCTTAACATTAGTTTCAAATTTATTCTCACAAGGAATATAGCTATTATCCAATTTTGTTTGTCTTTTTGAAGTTCAAGATGATGACTTGGATATACCATATTTAAACCCATTTAAAAAATGACTAAAGTGATTTTATAGAACATCAATACAAGATACCATAGTTTTCAAATACATGTCTTATGTTTTTAATTGTCTGACTTTTTTGTTTTTGTAAGAAAAATAAATGTGTGCAGTAATCCAAGCAAGTCTCGAAATTGTCCTGTCTAGCCTTGAATTTACAATCCACCTTCTCAGTCACCAAAATACTGGAATTATAAATATGTGCCACCATACCATTTGCTACTATACATGATATAGTAGCATTTTAAACCATAGTATATAACTTTCTTTTATACTGTGTGTTTTCTTGTATGATTATTGCCTATATATATCTCCTATAAGGTATTACTCAGTATGACAAATTTCAGTGTCTATATTGTACTGGTTAGTTTTGTCAGCTTGGCAGAATGGAAATCTCAAATGAGTGTTGGCATGTGGTTATGTAAGAGGAACATTTTCTTGATGTATAATTGATATGAGAGCCACTGTGGGCGGTGTCACTCCTGGGCAGGTGGTTCTGGGTTATATAAGAAAGCAAGCTGAGCAAGCCACAGGGACTAAGGCAGGAAGGAGTGTACTTCCATGGGCTCTGCTTCCACCCCTCACCCAGGTTTATGCTTGAGCTCCTGCCTTGACTTTGCTCCATGTCCTATAAGGCAGACAAACCCTTTCCTCACTCAAGTTGGTTTGGTCACTGTTTTTACTCACAGAAATAAATAAATTACAAATAAAACAAAAGAAATCTTGATCAACCGCTTTACATATAATAAGCAAAGTAGATGCATGTATATACAGGTGTGGATATACCATTTGAGATTATATCTGTGTTGCCCAGCCTGTCTCACCCTAATGATCAGATGGGACCACAACTATACACCAACATCCTCAAATGTGTACTATTCTCTAATCAATGAGCAAGCACTGTTGTTTAGGAACTATAAATCAGTTAATTGATAAAAGGGGCAAGGATCATAAATCCTTTGAAAGTCCTCTCTCAAGATTTAAATACATATTGTGCATTTGAGTATTTCTTGTGAGAATATATTCTGGATTCAATCTTATTTTTACCTATCAAGGGGATGCTGCCAAGTAGGTGATCATTTTTATCCCATTGGTCTTTGGGAAAGTCTGATTTTTTTTTCACATTATTCTATAGTCTAATAAAGTTTCCTCAGTTTGACTTTTGAAATTGCCACCCTCTTTTACCAAATGAAAGGTATGTAGAAGAACAGCTTGGGTGAGACAGTTCCTGTTTGAATGAGACAATTTGTTTCTCTGCTGTCTCCCCAAAGGCACTTTTCCTACCCTCTAGAAACCTGTGGCTATTTTTAAATCACTGTTGCTATACATGAGGTATTTTAAGGGTGTGCCCTGCTAGGTGATTCAGTTCAAGAGTTCTAGCATTTTGTTTGGGTGGCCCTGCTTGAAATGCGTGATTTTTTTTTTTCCTGCTATTGTCACTTTTTCCTTTTCTACAGCGATTAACTATTTTTTTTTAAATCCCTGTGAAAACTCATGACAAATTGTCATCTAGTAAAATCTTACACTTCATCCCTTTTGCCATTGTGGGGGTATATTAATGTACTAGAAATGTGCTGTTCTGCCCAGCGACAACAAATCCTGCATGACGAGAAATCCAGGAGACTGGTTTGTTTTCTTTGTATTTGCTTTTGGATCTTTTCCACTGGATAATTTAATAGCTGTCTCATAATAATAGAAAAAAATCTTAAAATTACAAACACGCATCCAGGCAAAAGAGCAGTCACTGTGAATATTCATGGAGTGCCTTTTCTGAGACTATAGTGGTGTTTCCTACTGCCCAGAAAAATTGGCACAGTGTTCTAAGATATTGGAGAAAATATGGATATATGCTATAACAAATTAATTAATAAGTTATTATCATAAATTTGCATAAATTATATTAAGATATATAAAGGAGTTTTGCAGTTTTTCACCTGACTAATTCTCCTGTACCTTTTATAATACTTCCACTGCAAATGTACTTTGTATATTTTATCTCTCTCAATCTTCAGAATAAGTGTTTACAATAAAACTTCCTGCTGTTTCAATCTTACAGATGTTGTGAGCAGAGATTTAAGAGGTGTATATATGTAACATTTGATTGAAAATAACATACAGAAAATCCTTAACCATTGTTTTTTATAAGTCATGAAGTAATTATATAATATTCATTATGTGTCCATGCTTGAATTATGAAGACCTAGATTATTAGGAAATAATTCCCTTTATAAAATCCAGAACCAAAAACTAAAGTTTCATTAAAATTCATATTATGTCTTTCAAGAGCTGTGACTAGCATGGAAAAGGGTAAAAGCAAGTGTAAAGTCTTCTAACCAGAGTAGTAGCACCTTGTCCAGCTTAGACTCCAAGAGTAAACCAAAGTAACAAATAACCCCCTCTACTGTGTTGGTTAGTTTTTACCAAAAACTATAATGCCACTTACAGGGGTAAGGGCTAGCCTAAACCTTCCCAGATCCAGTTTTAAGTTTCCATAGTCACATACAACTCCAAATTATGGTAGCAATTTTTTTATTCTATTTTCCCTGCTTCTCAAAGGCTATTACAGTTGCTCTTTTATAACAGATTCTTTATAGTCATTGGTTTGGATACAGTGACATAAATCTAGCCATGATCACAACTAGTTATAGGCTGAAGGGAAGTTCTCTTCTAGTCTGTGTCTCAAAAATAAGTGCTATTTCAGTACCTGCTTGCAGAAGCTATTGCTAAATTTATTTTCGGAACTTCAAATATGTAATGGCTTGAACTGGTTCACACCTATCCATTCTCTCCCTTCCTTCCCTGCTTACCAGGTATCTACCTGGTATGGGCTTTGTTAATAACTAATCAGTGTGTGAGATAGAGTAAAGGGAACCTGGAAAGATTGTTTGCTTTTATTTTTTAAAGGTGTGATGGTTCTTATTAAAGACAGACTCTGTAGTGTAGGCAGAAGGAAAAATTTAATGGGAACTGAGACTAGAAAGTAGAGAAGGAATTTCAGAACTGTTTCTTAAATATTTGGGGTATAAATATTAGTAAATAAGCTAATATATCTTGTCTTTCTACCATATTGTAGACTATCTTTCTTATCTATTGCTTGTACAGATAGCTGGAAGCATTTGTTTACATTTTATACCAGGTGGATATTTATGCAAAAATCCTTTAGCAGAGGTAGAACTATTGATTTCTCACTGGTTCATGTACCACTCTTGCAAAGATCTAAATTTAGATTCCCAACATCCATGTGATCTATCACTCTATCTCCAGACAATCCCTGTAGCTTCTATGGGTACTTACACATGTGTACATTCTTGATAGGATGAACTTGCACAGTAGAAATGCATTCACTTCACTGTGATTTACTATATACAGACATGCAGTTACCTTTAAAGCTGTTTTTTTTTGTAAACATGATAGGAAATCTTGTTGCTGAATAATTTCAGCAAATATCACTTTCAGTCAGGAAAATGACATAACTGAGATTGTGATTTGGGGCTATATAGATTAGAGGTGTCACATGAAAAGCTGTGTTTCTGTCTCTCTTATGCTAATTAAACCAACATTTGGTGATGTTTTAATTTTTATGTTTTTTACATACCAAAATCTAGTATTTAATTTAGTAAAATTAGATTATATTAAAATTAAATAAAATTCAGTGGTACAACATGGAAAGGAAGTGGGGTTACAATGTAAGTTGCTTCTTGTAGTTTAATCCAAAGACAGTCTTAGGAATATTGACATAAAGGAAGTGAATTTTCTGGTTGCTCAATGTACTTCATTTAACCTCATACGTGACTACAAAAAGAGTGCTGTATAAAGTCTCTGTGAAGGCAAACTGTAAAAATTCATTTTGCATGTTGTAACTACAGCTTTGTAGGCTTCTCAGAGGTATTATGATGTGGCCTAATATTTTTTCTTATGACTTCTTAGTTTGGCCTGGCTGATATTCTGAGCCTGACAGCTTATTTACCTTTAAGACATCTACCTAAACTTAAGGATACAACACTATTCCAAATCCAGTGGAGAAAATTCTCCTCAAATATTTTATTAGTGATAAAACCTTGTTCCCAGAGTTCCTTGATTATCTCTTCACTTAAGGCAAAAAAAAAAAAAAAAAAAAAAAATTCAATACATCTGCAGTATCATCACTGGCAAGCAAGAAAATAGTGCCATGATGGTTTTCTTTAGTTCAACCATGATGGAACCATTAACTTACACATGGCTCTTTGTTTTGTTACACGGGGCAAATCAGAGAAAAATGATGAACTCCATTAAACAAGGGAAAGGAGAGTAATTATTAGCGACATGGGTTCTGAGACACTGATTAATATAGTGTGAAGTGATTTATATTTCATGTTTGATACTGTATAACTTGTTATATAAAAGGCCATAAATATCATTCATATGATAGCTTATAATTCTATCAGGCATTATAGTACAGCATATTTTGTCTTGAATTTTTGCTATAGAATTAGAACTAGTTCCAAATCCACTCATAAGACTACTCTAATATCACATTTGCCTCATTTTATCAATTACTATTAGTATGTTGTCATAAACTACTTTTGTTTTATTTATTTGTTCTCTATAGTGATAAGGTATGTATCAAGAGCCTCACTCCTGTTAGTAAAGTGCTTTGCTACCATACTATCTATCAGCCAGAAAAGCATTGAAGAACAGAACCTAAGGCTATTATAAAAATCTAATCAAAACTTAAATGTCTGTTGTTGTTATTTTCAAAAGAAACACGAGTGCAGATTTAATTTCTCCTTTACATTGAACAAATCTTGCTAGACCTATCCACACACCATAGGTAGCTGCACAATCAATGCTCATTAGATACTAGATTTGTTGTTGTTGTTTTGTTTTGTTTTGCTTTTTCCTATGGTAAAGAGAGCAATGTATGAGGTAGAAGAAAAGAACCAGATAAATTAAATACTAAAGCAACAAAATGAGATATGATAGTTACAGTGAGTGAGAAAAAGACAATAGGTGGTTATTGCAAAGACTTGAAGTTATCGTCTCTGAAAAAAAACCTGAAATTAAACTTGAAATTAAGAGAGACAAGAAACCACATGTAATTCCAGAAACTGAGGGACTGCATTTTCAGCTTTGGAAATAGATAACCAAAGACCCTTAAATAAAAGAAAAAATGAGCTTGAAATATGACCTGTGAGGAAAGAACAACAAGAGAATGCTAGATTATGTAGGATTTTGTAATCCAGGGTAAACAAAGTATAGAAGGACATTATTGCAAAATTATCCATCAAGAAGGTGACAGATTCACTCAGTTTATGAAAGTAGAAACATACTGTAGAGAAATGAGCAAAGTACAATATACTTACTTTCTAGATATAAAGTGATGATGGGCAGGTGTGTGTGTGTGTGTGTGTGTGTGTGTGTGTGTGTGTGTACATTGAGAAAAATCAATTGGTAAAATAAAGGGCCAAAGTTCAGATCCTCATCACCCATGCAAAAACAGCCAGGCACCTTAGCATACACCTCTAATCCCAGCACTGGGAAGGTTGAAGCAAAAAACTACCACATGGTTTGTTTGCCAAACAGTCCAGCCAAATCAATGACCTTCACACTCCCTGAGGTACTCTATGTGAAATAATAAAACATGGAGAATTACTGAGGAAGATATCCATCACCAACCTTGGGCCTACACATACACACATTCCACATATACTGTATCTTTAGAAAGCTTTGATGATATTACTGCTAAAAGCAAAGAAATGCAAGAAAGGCTTACATATGTTAAGTTTTGTTTTAAGTCTTTGGGGAGAATTATTTTCTGGGATGAATCAAAATCAGGTGTATGGAGAGTGACAACACACACAAGATGAAGGCTCCTGTTTTACTCTTCAGGTCAAGATACCTATCACACATACTAGAGAGAGATGAGAAGATAGCAGTTAAGAACAGCTGTCCTGGCTTTGAGGAGGACACCTAATCTGGAGAGAGAGATTTGAGGAGCATTTGTATGTAAGAAAGCAGAGAATTACCCACATAAATTTTATTAATTCCATGTTGCTTTCTGAAGAATAATTTGAATAACTGAAAATTGATGAGTAGCTATTTATTCAAACATTTATCTCTAAATTTTGTTGACAGTACTGTTACTGAGAAATTAATTAATTGTTCATGACAAGAAGCAACGGTCCAGTTCTTCAAAATTCCCCTGTAAGAAGAAGAAAGTTTCATATTATCAGTTTTGAGTTTCCTTGGAAATTGTATTTGCATGTCAATGTTTGAAGTTAGCAATAAAATTTTGTGCTTTTACCTCATAGATAAAACAAGGATAGCATTGTGAAATAGTCTGTCATAGTAATTAAGCTCTGAAACAAGGAAACCATTGCAGCCATTTGTAACTGAGTAGTGCATAAGTTGCTAATCAATTTAAAAAAATAGTGACTAATTAAAATCCACCAGTCAGCATTTCGAGCAGAAGTTGGAGACTTTCAGCTTAATTAAACCTTGCAGGTGTCAGTGATGATTTGATAGAATCTGTGATCTGTTTGTGCCTTAAATCCACCCCCCAGATAATTTTAACATCTGTACATGTATAAAACCCCTTTCTATTCTGAGACAGGTAAGGGGATTTCAGAGTCTTAGAACACTTTGCATTTTCTAAAGCCCTCCTCTTATCTAAATCATTGAGGTTTCTCTTGGATTAAGAAAACAGAATGAAATCATGATCTGCTTCACCCACAAAATAATTGACTTGGAGACCTGGGCACTGTCCCCCAAATTCACACACCATGAAATTATTTAAATATGCATTTCAATGAGTTTCAGTGAATACACTGAATTGTCCATTGCTATCCATCATATAATATGAATAAGTGGAGTTTGAAAGTTGGAACAGATGTCCTTATAATGGCAAAGTAAGCTAAGAGTAAAGTTAGGATGTGAGTAGCCTTTAGGGCTGGCCTTTAAAAGGATTGGCATGCCTTTTCTTTGCATCCAAAATGTTTTCATACATCTGCTAAAGCTACCATCAAAAATGGGATTTAAGACAGGATAAACCAAGGATTTGGATTAATCTATTCTTTAAATAATGTTTAAATACCACAGATGCCTCTGTAAGTACATTATTTGGCAAAGTTAAGACTTCTGGTTGCTAGAGCTGTCCTTTGTATTTTTTTTAGTAGTTCTCTCTTCTTGGGTGATATAAAGATCAAAATGTCTAACAAAGTGGCATGATATTTGTCATAATCTCTACTGCAAGTTGGTGGCATTCTCAAAAACATCCTTGGATAGTGAACAAACAATTGATATTTAAAATAAAATAGATATAAGTATAATATTGATAATATCTAGACATGAAGTTATTTTCAATTTTCAAAACATGTATAGTAACTGCTGAATAGAAGTAGTAATAACAAGCATGAAAAGCCATCATTCATTTGTGCCAGGGAATACACCACACCATGTATGTATATATGTATATATGCATGCATGCATGCATGCATATATGGACATACAGATATGTTGTACATGTGTATACATATACATGTGGAGCTATATGACTACTTCAAATAGTGTATATATCTCAGAACACATATTGCACACCTAGGTATGAGTATATGTACATAATGTGTTTAATGTTTATTAAAAACTTACAGAATAGTATTTGTATTGTTTTCAGACCACAAACTAAGAAACTAAGGCTCAGTGAACTTAAATGGTTTTCTGAGGATGTCTTGTATAGTGGATAGAAGCCCTGTAAGGTTGAATACAGAAATCCAGAATTCAGATGTCTTGTTCTTACTCAATCAGTGTCTTCTACTGGAAACATTATCAACATTGCTCAAACTACTAGGTTTCACTTGCTCATTATCACTGAGCACTGCAGAAGTTTCATGACATGTCCAAAACTAAACTGCATATCAGAATTTACTTTGAAATATTCTCTCTAATATTTTTATTTTCATCAACATTGGTAGCTATTTCTCTTAATATAATTATCTTTATTAGTATCAATTTGAAACCTCATAATTTCATTCTCCATTTCAGTTTAATGTATTAAGTTGTATATTTATATAACTGTTTTTCATCCATTCATCCATTGATGGACATCTAGGTTAGGTATGTATATTGTCCCTTATGCATCAATAAATGTAGATATTAACAAATGTGTTTGTTAACTTATAGTTCCTTGGTTATAGATCCAAGACTATTATGACTATGTCAAATTATAGTTTTAGTTCCATTTTCTTGAGCATGCTGATGTCCATAGAGGCTGCACTTTGCATTCCCTCAAGCAGTGCATAAGTAATATCTCTTTCTCCATATCATTGACAGAATTTCTTGTCATTTATTTTCTCCAGTTTAGCTATTTTACTAGAGTGAGTTCTTTATAGATTAGTCAGGCTTAGACAGATATGCTTTCTTTTGTATACAGAATCTAGGTAAAAGTAGGGGCAGAGGATGAAAGATAGGAACAATAGCAGAGGGTAATAGAATTATGTATACATATATGTGTATATGTATACATATATAATGTATATATGTATACATACATATATAAAAATATATGTGTATATACTTATATATGTATTTCATGAAAGCATATGTTGGGACTACTTGGGAGGTCGAAATGAACAAACATGGGTGATAGAATAGAAGAGGAAAATGAGGAAGGGATACATAACAACAAAGTAAAATTACATATATTTATGAAAACATCTCAATGGAACAAGGTTTTTGCATACACCAAGCATTTTTAAAATGAAAGTGATATTTTTGGGGATGAGCACTAGGCAGAATGAAAGGGAGAAGAGGCTGTAGTCAGGTGTATTGTATAAGAGAAGAAATTTTTTTAAGGATAGTTTATATAACAGGTAATTACAGAAGACTAAATATATTGTGAACAATTGAACCAGTTATCCGTTAAAATAACGTACCTGGTGCATGACTGATGCCTTTTCTTGGAGGACCTGAATAATAATAAGGCCATTACACTTGCCCCACTACTCGCAGTTCCCATTTACCTACTTATCTCATCATAGGCTTTAAGCTCTACTATGTAGAAGCCATGTGGTTTTTTGATGTTTGAATTCTTGGCATCATTTATGATTCTCCTTCCTTCAGAAGCTTATATTAAATTTCACATAAAAATAAAATATATGGGAAGAGATAATGCTATCTGGGGGGGGCAGTAGTGGCTCACACCTTTAATCCCAGCCCTCAAAAGGGGAGGCAAAAGCAGGTGGATCTCTGTGAGTTCGAGGCCAGCCTGGTCTGCAGAGTGAATGCTATCTGTGTTCACCAAAAGAGTTGTCAAAAACATAAAAAATGAGAGTGAAATCCTGTTCTTGAGATCTTGACGCCCAGGGCATACTAACTATGGCTTTATCTTCATGTTCCTTTTAGTAGTGATATTTCTTGGTTCAAGGATGTTAGGGAAACAAGGGAATTATACTGGGAGGAGATGATTATAAATGAACAATTTAAGGAATAGATTTAAAGCATTCTATTGTTCATCTGGAGGGAAAACATTCCCAGTATCCATGTACACTTTCATTTTCTGTTTCTAATATCTCAAGTTTTACAATGTTGTTTAGTAGGGAGGGTATGGCTGCTAGGCCATAGTTACAAGATAACTGGCATCAGAAGCACATTCCATTCAATCATGAGAGAAGACGAAGTCAGAATCTGGATGTAGGGAGGTAAGCTACATGTTTCAGGATACGTTTGCATCCTAACAGAAGAATTGTGTGATTATTTTCTTTTTACTCTAAATAAAGCTTGCCTGAAGATCAAAGGGTGGAGCTAGCCACTAGCTAACTATAAAGGTCTGGAGGTCTATATAGACAGACAGGAAGTGAGATGGATGGCAGGTAAAGGAACATAGGCAGAATGAGACAAGAACTGGTCTCTTTTCAGTATGAGGGATTCACAGAGGTAGAGCTCTAGTGGCTTGGTTGCTCTGCATCTCTGAACTTTCAGTTCTCACTTCCTAATATCTGATTCCAGGTTTTTATTATTAAGACCTATTAGAACCCATGCTACAAGCAATGTTTCTCTTGCTGGCTATAGGACATGAAGGAACAAGCACTTTATGAAATGTTTTCTGTATTGGTCAGACAATAATAGCACACCACAGACTGTCAAGGGTGCAAGTGCTCCCCCCCAACTTAGCTAGTCCACAAAGTTCTGTGGGAAGTTTGCTTTGCCTTGTTTTTTTCCTCAACTATGTTCAGAATATATACCTTTAACCCTTTGAATATTTTAGTCTCTTATTCATAAAACACAGACTATGCTGTATGTCTATACCCAGTGCTTCCCTCCTTCACATCATAAATAAGAATATATCCCCAAGTTTATACACTTATAGAAACATGTGAGTCCTGGGCCCTTAGGAGCTGTGAAAATAATGGAGGTAAATCAGTCATTCACTGGATTATATTAACTTAAATCATTGATACCGAGGAAGTGTCATACTACATGAAAGCATTTCACTTCTCGCTTAATGCAACTTTCACTGAGCTCCTCCTGTGATAGTCATTTGCAACTGCAGATACTCTCAGATTTACTAAGAGTCTAGGGAAATCTAACATGTAAGAACATGATGGCATCAACTATCAACTCCATACCTTTGTTCTACTCATAAAAGATTCAGCTGATGAAAACAAATAATGCTGCCAGTTGAACATAATCCTTTATAATTGCTTGGATTTAAGTGAAGACCCTGTTTACACAAGAATGTCCTTGTACGTGGAATAAGTAGGAGATTAGAAATTTTGGAAACTTAGTTTACATAGATATATGCATGCCTCTAGATTTTGCAGCTACCTCACCCCCTCCATATCATTATCTCTATTTTTAAACATAGCATTTTAACTTCTCTATACCTTTGTTCAATATTATGATTGTTGAGGCATCATTTTTGGGGGTTTCCTTCTTGTGCATGAATGGAAAGATATCATACATTTTAAGAGACTAAAACTTAATCATTTAATAAAACTGAGTTGACATTAGGCTGTTAGATGTAAATATTTGAGCACATTTGAGCACATATGTGTTACTAGATCTTATCAAGTCTTCCTTTCATCCTCTATAAAATAACAAAAATAGTACCAGCCTTATGAGGTGGTTTGGAAGGTTGAGAAAGGTCCTGACAAATTCTTAGCAGGTCTCTAGTTCCATACATTTCTCAATAAGTGTCAACAGCTTCCTCTTCTTCTCTCTATATACCCTCAACTCTCCACTAATGTATATAAAATATAACATGCACCATGGCAATTGATCCAAGTCAGCCTAAGTACATTGCAGAAGGGAATTTTTCCATTTATATGCATTTAACTCATGCATTTATAATCAACGTTATTTTCTCAATAGGTTGTGATGACAATTATATTTTCACAAAATATTTTGTCAAAAAATTACTCAATATATATGGCTATGAGAATAAAAGCCATTTGAGTCCAATCCAGGTTAAGTGTCTCGAAAGACTGACATCTCCTCTGGCATTTGTGTGTGTGTGTGTGTGGTGTGTGTGTGTGTGTGTGTGTGTGTGTGTGTGTGTACCCTTGTTATGAGTGGTTTTTCCCCACTGACCTGGTCCCAAGCCACGCCAGCCCCAAATAACACACAGAGACATTTTTAGATATAAATCCTGTTACTAGCATTTCTTATTGGCTAGCTTTGTCTTAAATATTAACCCATTTCTATTAATCTAAGTATTTCCACGTGGTCTTATCTTACTGGAGAGAGGGCCCAGAATATACCCTCTCCATCCTCCATTTTGAATCTCCTTCCTACACCTTCCTGAATCCTCCTTGTCTCCTAGTCCTGCCTATCTTGCTTTCCTATTGGCTAACAGTGCTTTATTCATTAACCAATATGAAAAACATATTCACAGAATGACATCTCCCATAATACCCTGAATATTCCTGTACCAGACTTTCATGGACTAAAACACTCCTTATAATATCTGCAGAATTGAAGATTGAGTTTTTGGATACAGATAGAGGACTTTTGCTTGGTGAATTATTTCCATCTGCCTTCTAATTATTAGAAAATACATCCTTCTGCAAGAATGCCCTTGTTCTGTATGTCTGCTCTATATTTTCTTTCAAAATCTGTGTTCTCTACTCAATATAACAAATGTGGCAATATAGTCTTTACCTTTTGATAAACAGAGTAACCAGATAGAAACCCAGCTAAAAACCTAAACTGAAACTGTTGAACAAAAGAATAGACTTTACTTCAGGTTACTACTGTCAGACAGTTAAAGGAATATAAACAGTTATGCTGAGGGAGGTGCACAAAGTGGATTGTACTTTAGGCAAATGATTTATTAGAGCTAGGATCATGATGAGCATGAAATAAAATTTAGAATACTTAAAGAGAACAAAGTGTATTCTCTTAAGGTTTTATGCATTTTTCCTTTTTAAGATTTATTTTTGTGCATTTTGTTTTTGTTTTTGTTTTGCTTGCATGTGTATCTGTGTGAATAACCAAGATTCTCTGGAACTAGAGATATAGAGAAGTGTGAGCTGCCACATAGATGCTGGGATTTGAACCTTTGTTCCTCTTGAAGAGCAGCCTGTTCTCTTAACTGCTGAGATATCTCTCCAGCCCCTTAAGTTTTTGTTTTTAATAAGGAGGGGAGAAATGGGGGAATGAACGAAGAGAGAGAAGTTCATAGAGCTCAGCACCTCATGCCAGATCACACAGTTGATATGAAAAAGGTTAGGGTGTTCTGATTCAAAGCCAGTACCCCTAACAAGTGTGTGGTCTTGTGTAGAAAGTAGGTCAGAGGCCAGTGAGGGGAGCATGTCACTACTTTTCCTCTATTACCCAACATGCATTCTGCATTACACTTAGTAAAGTATTATTTATTTATTTGTTTGTTTATTTACTTATTTATTTGGTTTTTTTGAGACAGGGTTTCTCTGTATTCGTTTGGTGCCTGTCCTGGAACTCGCTCTATAGACCAGGCTGGCCTCAAACTCACAGAGATCTGTAGTGAGATATCCACCCCACACTCACCTGTTACACTAACCACGGTCATTGGGGCATGGGGACAGGTGCAAGCATGTGTGCAGGTATGACCTGGGAGTACTAGGTCTGGGGTCCTAGACCCCAGCTCACTCTGTCATTTCCAGGTTGTAGACAGAGCTCATCCAGTAGCAACTTTGGGTTGGGAACCTAGGCAGTCATTTGTTTCTGGGGTGATTTCTCCCCAAATAAACAAACACCCATCAGCCTTTCATTTCCAAGATTATTATTATTATCAAGGGGTGGATATCACACTACAGAGATCTGCCTGTCTCTGCCTCCCAAGTGCTGAGATTAAAGACGTGGGCTACCAACACCTGGCCAGTAAAGTACTATTTTGTCGTCTTAGATACCGAGTAGTTATTACCTGTATAGAAATAAGTGGGAACCCACACAGACAGCTCACCTGAACAAAGGGGAGCTAATGGGGGCACCCCAGACTGATAGCTGGGAAGCCATCATTGTACCGACTCAGATCCCTTGAATGTAAGTAAGAAGGCCAGTAAGAAGGCCTGGGCAGTCTAAGGGACCTCTGACAGTGGAACCAGGAGGTATTCCTGGTGCAGGAAAGGACTTTAGGAGCACATTCCCCATGGAGGGATACTCCATTAGCCTAGAGGTAGGATGGAGGGCCTAGACCCTACTCTAAACGACTTGACAGATTTTGATGATCCCTCTTGGAAAGCATACCCTCCTTGTGTAGTCGGGGGAAAGATGGGATGGGAGAGGTCCGGGGAGGGGCATGGGAGGGAGGGAGGAGGAACTGGAATCAATATGTAAAATAAGAAAAAATAATAAATACATATACAAAATAAAATAAAAAATGAAATGAGTGGGATAAGGAATCGTTTCAATTCCATAGGGCAGACTGGCTGGCAACTTCATAAATGGTGTAAGGCATTTATGGAAAGCTACTTCTCTGCTTATTGAAGCATGACAGAACCCCTCCATCTCCTGCTTAGTTAAGGCTGATGCTATGATGGGCTTGTGAACACTAAACAATAACTGCTTCAGGTTTCCGTTATGGAGACTCATTCTCTTTTATTTCCATTTTTACACTTATGTTTTCCTTTCTGATTTCCCAGCCTCTTGTTTTGCCCATTCATGGTCCATATATTTTTGTCATTTTAACTCCTCGTCCTGAAGCTCAGCAATCATTTCTGAGTTTTATGGATCACTGCACAGACATTCTGGTACTATGCTATTAATCCTTCTCCAACCACATGGCAGTTTTACCAAGACTTCAGGAAAATATTCAACTATCCCCGTGGAGCCTCCTCATGCAGTGTAGGCAGGAGGGGTTGGGGGAGGTCAGAGGATAGGTAAACATAAATCAGGTGTGTGCAAACAAGCATGATGAATTCTAGTTCCCAAAGTGCTCTGCCTTTTGTCAGACTTACATATTGGGAGAGAGGGCTGCGTGAAATGAATGATGATCATAAAGTTATTCCCTGGTGAAGGAACGAGCATAGAAATGACTGCAGTGACACAGTAGCCTGGGAACATCGAAGGCTTAAGAATACAGAGTGGAAAACAACAGTATCCCTGGCAGCTGGGATGAAGCAGGGAAGGTGGGAGGAACAGCTTGGCATCTCCCGACTGAGAGACTAGATCAGTCACTAGCAGGTAAACTGGGAGAGCTTCTGTAAAATATAATACATCAGAATGTCTTGACAAGACTCACAGGTAGAAAAAAAAAACCAAAACATTTGAGTTCATTAATCATCCACTGAAGTTTAGCAAATCTTTTGATCAAAATTAGATAAGCATTATGGAAAGTTATGATAGCTAAATAACCAATTGAAATCACTGACATTTTCATATATCAAGTTAGTATAAACATTTTAAAATAAAATATATATGCTTGCTACACTTTAATAGTGAGGCTTACCAAACTTGTCATACATATATTATTATTAGTAGTAGTAGTAGTATTTAGTATTATTATTATCATTATTGAGGGTAAAGCCCAGAATTTGCACCTGTTAGGCAAATACTCTATTCCCCAAACCAGAGCACACAAATGATTTTTCACAATATTTCACAAGGATTTTATAATTATCCTTCTGTATAATGCTTTCTTTTATAATATACAGGTTATTCCATTCACTAAAGATATTATTTTAAGCAATAGGCACAGATCCCAGAGAGTGTACTATCACCATTTTTCTAAACCAATATTATTTCTAACTATAATCTAAATACTGATTCCCACAAGAAAATGTAGTTCTCACCCCTTATCAAAGAAGCTGCTTTGTGTATAGAGACTATTGTGGAGATCTACAACTAATCAAAATGCAAAGAATAAGGGACTTTAAAATGCCCAATCACCTTTAGTACACCTCAATGAGACCCCAACACCTAAAGCTCAGGGGAAATTAGATGTGTAGTAGAAGGATTGTTTGAGCCAAATAACCAGAGTGTCTTTAGATAGGGTCCTGTGGCAGTGGCAGGCAAAATACACCCATGGAATCTCAACATTCTGGTTATTCAAACAAGGCCAGCATGGTGAAAATACCAGTTGGCATGCTAACAGGGATAAGATAAATTCTACATGGTCCAACTCTAGAAGAAAATCTACTAGTGGACAATGGCTGCTGAAAGGGAGAGAAATATTTTCTTCTACCGATGAGCTCCCGTATAGCCCTGCATTAATATACACATGAGGACTGTTACCTGGACACAGCTGATTGTAAATGCATGTGTGCATTTGTGTGTGTGTGTGCATGATTATGTGTGTGTGATGGTATAAATAAAGAAAATGTAATTTTGGAGGAGAAATAGGAAACACAGGAGGAGTTAGAGGTGGAGAAATGCTCTAAACACAGTGCTCTTGTATATAGTTCTCAAAAACAATCCATTGGTTTCAGTAGATGCAGAGGATAACAATTTTAAACATCTTACAATTTTTACCTTCAGGTCAAACCTTTGAAAGATTTAATACCTTCAAATTGCTTCAAAAAATATGCTTTGGTAAATTCAACATAGTTCATATTGCACCAGTCATTATCTGCCGTGGACAAACAATGATTTATGATACTGGCGAAATAGTTTTGTGAGCAGAGTTTGATTTGCAAGCATAAGGACATAGGTTCAGATCTCTAGAACACAAGTTAAGATGGTTGTGCTGGTGACATGGGTGCCTGTATTCTAGATCAGGACAAAATGAGACAAGTGGACTCCAGAGCCTTGCAGGTTAGACGACTTCAATGAAAAGGTAGGCTCTGAGTACAAAGACTTTACTAAAAAATAACATAGTGAATGTCTAAGAAAGACACTCAGTGCCAATCTCTGGCTCTGAATATATGTGTAGAAACACACACCTGCATATGCACATGTGTACCCACATAGAATACACCACGTCCTCAATGTAAAATATACTAATATTTTGAGAGTAATACCTTGATTCTCCTGGCTAAAGCTTGCAGTGTAGATGGTAATCCGGAGTCTCAAGTTGAACTACAGCACGGATTCCTCAGGCCACTTTGTTTTCCTCTTGGCATGTACTGTATAGAAAAAGGTTTATTTAGGAATGATTTTGCCCCAGCATTTGAAATTCCTGGGTTTCACTTTTAGCTTAATTTTTTAAATTAACTGTGTAACTGTAACCCCCAGTTTTCTTGTCAAAAAAAAGTAAGAACAATAATGTTCTTACTTCACATGGTTATGGATAGGCTAAATGAAATAAATAAAAAGGAGTGTTTAAAATACTAAATACTTAATGAAATTTGAATGTGTCATCACTGATATTGTCTTCCAAGTACATATTAATTGTACATTTTATGAAAATTGTGGGCCACCACTGTTGCCACCTCCTGATGGTCCTTGAACACACACACACACACACACACAAGCCTTTAATCCCAGCACCTGGGAGGCAGGGGCAGGCGGATCTCTGTGACTGTGAGTTCGAGACCATCCTGATCTACAGAGCTAGTTTCAGGACAGCCTCCAAAGCCTCCAAAGCCACAGAGAAACCCTGACTCAAAAAAAAAAAAAAAAAAAAAACCCAAAAAGAAAAACCATACACACACTCCCCTGCTTCACTGGAAGACTTATGAAGGGTCTTCTGTGAACCAGAGCATCCTCATATAATGGTTTATTTCCTCATCATCCTGTGCGCTGTTTAAATTATTGTCAGCATCACATCAGTGTGTGAGTGCTTATAAATCATGCATAATACATCAATAAGAATATTATAACACTTTATGCAAATCACCTTTCACTATGCAATTTCTAGAACATTCTTCTCAAATCCTATTCTGTGCCCTCAACTTAACTACTAATAGTGTCATGAATATTGTTTTCATTATTTCACCACTTGCTTTTCTTTTACATTTCAGTCATACCACTCTCCTCATTTTTTGTGTAAATGAAGTTACACAGAATCCTGACTTGCTACTGCATTTAAACTCTTAAGATGTAGCTATGCTGTGAGAACTGAATCAGGTGTACTCGAGTTTTGTTTAACTATCATTATCCCTCTAGCAAATATATAATAATTTACTACTCACTTGATGTTTTTGACATGTGTGTGTAGTGTCGATGTATTTTTGCATGTTTTAATATGTGCCTGCATATTTGTGTGTGCATACACATGCATTCACATGTGTGTGCATGGATGTGCAGGCTGGAGATTGATATTGGATGTCTTCCTCTGTCATTCTCTAACTTGTTATTGAGGCAAGATCTGTAACTAAAGACATGGTTTACCATTTTGACTAGTCTAGCTAGTGGGCTTTCTTCAGGTATTATCTGTCACTGCCCGATGATCACTGGGATTACTGGTGGAACACCATACCCTCTTGGACTTCTACTTAGTACTCACATCAACACAGCAAGTGTTTAAATTACTGACGCAGCTCCTCAGCTTCAGCTCCAGTCAACCACTTACTGTAAACACCATCATACATGTCTCTTGCATGACCTGATTGAGAAATAGTATTGATATATCATGATATATTTGAATATATATTTAAACATTTGATATATTTGAATCTTCATCTTTCCCAAATATAGTTAAATTGCTTCATACATGATTGTTCTTATTATACTCTTGCCATCAGTGTCCAATTTTTCAGTTCTTTCACATCATTGCTAGTACTATATGTTTTGCATTTGTCCATCAATTGAGCTTGAAATGGTATCTGCTTGATTTTAAATAACATTTTCATTTCTTTATTGATAAGCTAGTTCCCTCCTGTGAACTTCCCATTGGTGTAGTCATATCTCTTTTTAGTATTGGTTAGATTGACCTTACTTTAGAGGATTTTGTAATGTGGATGTTATCTTTAAGCAAATCTGTCCTCTCCTAGTTTCTTCATCTTATTCCACTCTTAGAAAAATGAAAATTCTTAATTTTAAATAATTAACATTTGAAGCTTTTTCCCTTAAAAATATGTTTTGTATCTTGTTGTTTTGTTTTTTAATCCCAAAATAAATGTTTTCCTTAGAAGTAAATGTACCAAATATACCTTGTTGTACATTTTAAGAAGAAATAGTCACGATTCAAGAAAAAATTTGATTGACTTAGCTTTGATAAAGCAATTGTTGTAACATAATTAATTGTAGATAAACTGTTATTCAACTTCCAAAATTTACACATGATGTTTCGCTAATAAAAGTGTGAGTTACTGTGGTATTTCCTTAAATTCTAGGATTATTTCATTTTGGATCAAAAGGACTCTATTCTAGGATAGAAAAGTTGTTGCCATGGTGAAACAGAATGTCTGGGCTTCTACATTTTTATAGTGTTTCTTGTATTTTCCCTACCACAGGGATGGTATTCAAAGGTAATACATAATAATGTATCTATGTTTCTTATTATAATTCAATTACTCATTCTGTTCATAATCTGTTTGCTCAAATAACCTATTTCATTCTCATCCCCCATCTGCTGGACATTATTTGTCTTTCAATTCATCCCTTTATTCTGAGTGTGCAATGGAGGTGGGTTGATATAGCCAATAACTCCAATTTGACCTAGGTTGTGAGTTTCAAAAGACTATAAATCTACATCAAAGCAGCTGGAGATAAGTTAAGCACCCTAAGGTGAAGGCACAGACTGAATATTGCATTTGTAGGGAATGCAATTTTTTTCATACTGTTTACATGTTGTCAATGGCTTAAAAGTGTGCTTTGTTAGGCTGGAGAGATGGATTAGTAGTTAAAGCACTTGTTGTGTAAGTATAAGGACCAGGGATAGATCCCTAGAATCCATGGAAAAGTCAGGTTGGGCATGGCAGCCCACCTTTCATTCCAGCTTCAGAATATACAGATAGGGAATCCACAGCACTAGCTGGCTAGAAAAATAGCCCTATCATGCTCTTACTTTTACTGAGAGACCCTAAATCAATGAATAAGTTGGAAGATCAAAGATGATTCTAGACATCAACCTTGTGCCTCCACTGGTAATGGTACAGAAATGCAGGTGCACCCACACATATGTGCCCATGTGCCAACACATGCATGTACAGCATGTACACAAAGAAAATTAGAAAGTAGAAGAACAAAGTATAAGTTATGACTTGTACTCTATGAATTATTCCATACTAATTACATTCATTTTTTAGCATACCATCTCATCAAGTTGTCGATTTTCTTAAGTATATTTGATCTTTTCTTAATCTGCTGACCACAGGGTAGCAATAGACTGTTTACCACAAAGTTTTGTCATCTGTTTGAGTTACAATGCTGTTGGGGCCTATATGTTTTATTCATTTTTTACTTTCAAAAATATATTAGAGCTTATTAGTTTAAAATAATCTATTGGGACATGTAAGATTATTATAATATCTAAAATTAATATTAATCAAGAATATTGATTTAGTTTTTTTTATATTTGTAGAGTAGAACTAACCATGCTTTCTGCCTTGCTGAAGTCTCCTGACCTTGACATTTTGTGTGTATATTGGTAAGAGATTGTATTTATGATATAATACAAGAGGTGGCTGAAAGGTCTTCTGTATTGAAATGTTTCTTCTTTGACTGATGACGACCTTGGGTGTCACTAACTATTGCTCCCTAAGTGGGTTGAAACATCCTTCCCCCAGCCCTTCCTGATTAAACTCAAATGACATTAAGAAGACTTCTGAAAGTATGAGGGATTTGATCAGTATTCTTTTCAGCCAAAATGAGTTTATTCTGTATGTTTGAAGGTACCATCCCAGATAAGTAAGAATTTAACAACAGAGAAGGCTTGTGAAGTTCTGACTAGTGGGCACTTAAGCATCACTAAAATGGTGTACAAAGAGGAAAGGACACACCTGGGATTTGGGGAACTGGAATAGGGAACATTAAAAAAGATGCCTTGGAGACCGAACTCTGAACCTGGATATAAAAAATCCGTAAAAGCTTTGATTCATGAGAATATTTTTCATTCAGGATAAGATGTAATAGATTTCTGATATACCTGGATGTCAGTCTAAGTGACTACTAAGAGGATTTCCAAATTTCTCTGATTGCTATCAGTAGACAGTGATGAAGTGGGTTTTTCTCCTCAGTGTCAGTGAAATGAGAATAAAGCTCTCTCTGCTCCCAAATTGGAAAGAACTCAGATCTGAATCTTGAGAAATCAGTCTAACACCCTGCAGTTTTGTGTCTGATTTGGAGACAGTGGCAGCCAAATTTCTAAAAGAATCCCAATCATGTGGTCATTTGAAACTGGACAGTACCCAAAATTTAATATTTCAGCCAAAAATGTTCCCACAGCTATATTACAAAAATATAGATGTAGAAACTTTTAAGTAAAGAACTAGAGTAATCTTAAAATGAAAACCTATAATATTCCTTTTTTAAAAGCTTCCCCACTGTGACTACTTCATTAAAATTACTGTGGTACAGATGAAATTGTGGTCCCCACTTGGAATACTTAGCCTCAGTAAAATGACTTAAGAATTGACTCTAACAGAAGCTTAAGAACAATTTTATTTGAGTTTTGAAATGAAAAGTCCAAGGGCATGCAAACTGAAAGCTCTAGAGGCTACATGGAGGAACACAATGAAGAGAAGCAGGAGAAAGGCCATACACTGTAAGCTGACATGGAGATGACACACATGGTAGACAGGTAGTCACATGATTGAGAGAGGTGCTTTTGAGAACGAATAAGGTAGCTCAGGATGTTGGTACGAAATCTTAGTGTTCAGG
Organism: Phodopus roborovskii; assembly: GCF_943737965.1. NCBI lineage: Eukaryota > Metazoa > Chordata > Mammalia > Rodentia > Cricetidae > Phodopus > Phodopus roborovskii. The sequence continues at coordinate 9,699,398 of NW_026126576.1, forward strand.
ATCAATGCTTGGAAAGCACAAAGAAAAAATTGTGTTTCTCTGAATCATACAGAATTGTGAGTAGACTTAGAATGCTACATGGCTAGTGCACTAGAAGCAGTGATTCTGGGGAGGAAAAGGCCCTGGATTTCAGGGCATAACTAATTATTGCACACTCTCTTTAGCATGGTTTAAGGTGAACCTGATTTCCTAGGCATGGTCACTTAGTAAAAAGTGACCAGGTGATACGAGAATATTAGGTCTCCAGCCAGGCAAAAGATTTTGCCCAGTGTTTCACTCTAAACTAAGAATACGTCTATGGCTATTGTATGCATTCATAAGCATTTAATTTCAAGCAATTATGTGAAATTATGGCTAATAAGAATTATCTAAAATAAGCTTCTGTTATGGGCTAAAGTGTATCACCTACCAACTTAAGTCTCTAGCCCCAAATATGAATGTATTTTGAGATGTGGCATTTAAGGGAAAAATTAAAATTGCATGAGACCATAGTGTATGGCTATAGCCCATCTTGAAGACAAAGAAGCACCAAAGACACACAGAGATAAATAGTTTTATAAGGACATGGAAACTTAAATCATGGAATTTAAATTCACCAAATGGCATCAAAACCTAAGTTCATTGTAAAAATGAAATGTATCTTTTCAGTAGAATGAGATTTTTCTAGTGTCTTCTTTTATATTAAATTTATTAGTGATAATGATGTAATTGTTTTAAAAAAAACAGCTATATAAGAGATGTCACATCAGCAGTCATCCAGACATACAGCCTCTAACAGACTAAGAAAATAGAAGCATTGTATTCATAACATTGCTGGCATGAGATTAATTCAGGAAGTCACTGGGCCATCGCTCTTGACCTCAAAAATCTACCCCTCCCTGTCCTATAAGAAATAAGACAGGAAAACAGATTTGCCTTTTCAGTCTCTGGAAATAAAAGGTGAAAATGGGATACTCAGAATTGAGTAATACAGTGGAAACACAACAGTTTTCTCTTTTCAGTTCCATTCCCTTTTGATCCTGTTGATAGTGTAGGTAGAAATGCTTTTGTGCTCTCTACAAGTGATATCCTACCTCTTGCAATCATTATTTTTCATGAACAGATGAACACAGTGGTTGGGAAATGATATAAATTGTTTCTGAATTCTTTGGAGAGTCTCATGCAAATTCATTAGTAACTCTGAAACTGCCTAGTATGCCTTTAAGTAATGAAAAATGTATTAGTTTCACTACACAAATATATTAGCTTCCACTCTGTAGTTAAGTGAAAAATGTATTAGCCTGTATGTATCAATGTATTATCATTCACTTTGTGGCATATTCTCTTAGATGACTCTCCACAGATATAGTCAGTAATAGAAATACCTCTTAAAGACTCATTGCTGGAGAACTATATTCTTTAGAAACATATTCTTAAAAGCACTAAAATTCTTTGTGTCCAGAATGCATTCAGTGGTAGCTTTGTCTGGGATGCTGCTAGAGGTAGCTACCTTAATCTATGAATAATTATACTCACTAACCTTGAGATACATTTTTTTTAAATTTGGAATTGGGGAAATAGTTGGGAGCACAGGCTGCTCTTACAGCAACAATATGGTACTTCACAGTCATCTGCAAGTCCGGTTCCAGGAGTCATGATTGCCTTCTTTTGCTTTCTGCTGGCACCAGACACAACCATGGTGCACATATATACATGCAGCTAAAATACCCATACACATAAAAAATAGTAACAAAATTCAGAGTAGGGATTAGATATTTTCATAAAGAAAAATTGTGCCATTAACCATTCAATTATTGGCGAGAATCACTACAGACTCAGCTCTTTGAACCACCTAGGAAGTGTTTATTTTTCCAATAGTCATTTCATTTTTCTGGTAGACAGTGTGACTATACTACATTTAATCTAAAACCTATTCACTGTCTACATACCTACTAAGTTCTTTTACCCCAAACAACTTCAAGTCTTATCTTTCCCATATGCTTGTTGACTATGAAATTCTTCAAAGAAATATAAATGTGAAATAATAATAATAATAATAATAATAATAATAATAAATGTTAAAAATCCAGGACAGACAGGTACATCCCTCAAAATTCATGGGTGGAATTTAAAGTCCGGCAGTGAAAAGAAGACACTTAAGAGGTGACTGCTACAAATGGGCTCTGCTTTCATGAATGAATGCATCAGTATGGTAGGAATGAGTTTATTTGATAATAATAGTTAATTGACCCATTTCTGTAGCACATGTCCATGTGTCTCACATGCTCTTTTTCCTTTCTTTCTTCTGCCATGAACTGATACAGCAAGAAGGCCTTTGTCATGTAGGACCTCAAATATTCCAGTCTTCAGATCTACAAAATACAAATTCTCTTCGTTATAATTACCCCTTCTCTCTTGTTGTTCTAACAAGGTAAAATGGACTAAGACAGAATGATATAGTAAAGTATTTTATGGTATTTTTTCTTGTAAAACAGTATTTAAAAAATATTAAATGAGGGAGAAAGGTAGGCTGTTTTTGTATATCTGCATAAAATTTCAAGAATCCATGTAACATGATTCCACCATGAGTACTGCTTTCTTCACAATAAAATAACCAGGTTCCAGTTCTCTGCATTCTTCCCTGCAATTAATTTTGGAAACTTCCATAGGTGTGATATATATGCCTAACAGAAGGACTTGATACTGGAAGGAACCACTCAGCATCTACATACTTCTTACCCAATCAGTTTCTTCTGGCATGGTCACAGATTGCTTACATCTGGGGCCTTGACAGGAGCTGCCAACCTTCATCAGGAGAGCAAGAATAAGCAAACTCATCTGTATCTGTGTGCTCCTGAGGCATTGGAATATACTCCATCTTTTCTCCATACTCATTTCCTGAGCAACTTGATGTGTCTATTAAAATTAGGCTTAGAAGACAAAATGTTTAGAGCCTTTAGGGACTGCACAACCATTTCACAGAAGACTTACAGCCTTGTAGAGATTGCCTAACCTCAAACGAAATAGAATAACAGAAATTGCTTATACGAGCACTATATAAGTCAACAAGGAGTGGTTTAGAAAAAAAACGTCTTTCTTACTGCATCTTATTATTGGGCAATATGCAAACTCCCCAGCTACTCACATTTGTTTATTGCATTATAACTATTCTTTCCTTTCATAATAACAATTGGAATCCCAACATGCTTATAAATACTAGCAGAATCACAAGCATGGGCTTTTTTCAGTATCAGAATTTATGGACACTATTTTGATTTCATTTGTAGAATAAAGCAAGATTATCTAAGATAGGGTTGCTTTAGAAATAGCATTACTCCCATATATATGTATACATATATGCATACATGTATTATTAATGAATTAATACATATATACATATGTATCTTGATCATATACATATGTATTACCCCTTTCCCTCTCATCCTGCCCACCCAACAAGTGGCCCCATCACCTTTATGAATATATATATATATATTCACAATATATATATATATATGTATATATATATATATACACACATATATATATACATATATATATATATATTGCTGCCTATGTGTACATGGACAACCTGCCAGTTGCCATACCCCATCCCAAACAATTATCATTTGTGATAGTTCCTCAGCTAGTATAGGATCTTCAAGACTCCTCTGCCCCATCAATCTGCATAAGATTTTAATCATTTGTAAATATGGTGTGTACTTTTCAATTACTTTAGATAGTGTTTTTATTTTTTTTTTTTTTTTTTTTTTTTTTTTAATGAGCTGGTATCCTTCGGTTTAAATCTAAAATAAGCTGTTGTTCAGTTAACCAGAGTACAGTCCTGAACTTGAGCCTTGCTCCTGCAGGAAACACCACTGAGCTTCAAAACTACCTCTAGTGTAAGTACTCTAGGAGTTACATTCATCCCCAGCCCTGATTGTCACAAGCCTGTTTGATCACCTCCTATAGATCTCCAATTCTTAGCTGTCAGCTTGCTCATATTCCTGACCTAGGCTTCCCCCAGACAGAAGCTTCCCCCAGATGTAGGAGTGATTAATTTCCTAACCTCTGATCACCACTAGACCTATAGTGTCATTCTCAAGCCTATCACTGCCTAGATTGTTGTTGTTGCTTGTTTCATTGTTGTTTCGTGGTTTCGGTTTGGTTTTGTTGTTGTTGTTTTCACTGAATGTTTTATCCCTCGTTATAGAAGTTTCTCTTACCAATTATTCCTCCAACACTTAATGTGACTTTGGCTACATATGGAACTAGTGTCTTGAATTAAAACCCATTGCACTTTTAAACCATCTAACCTTGAGAAAATTCTTAATCCCTTCATCTATAAAATCTGCCTCTAGGTGGATAAATTATAGGTCTTTAATAAGGTGCAATATAAACTCCAAAGCTCAGGGCACAATTATTATCAGAGTTTAACAGATGCTTTAAAAAAATTTTTAACAGATGCTAGTGCCTGTTCTCTCCTTGTCTGGACTGCCTTCCAGCTTACAGGAAAAAAGATTTCCTGTTCCATTGGTGCTAACTCTCATCTGCATCCCTATTCCTTTCTCAGTCTGAACATAAACTTCTCAGGGGTTTGGGGCGTTTTGATCATAGGCATGCTTTGTCACTGGCCTCATATTCGATCTTCTTGATCCACAATGTTCATGATTCTGCTCTGCTCTACCCCTAGCATAGCTGCAGCAATAAAATCTTTTCATGTAGCAGAAGGTGGATCACAAGAGAAAGGAATGAGATTTTCAAAGGAGGGAATGGAGAGAGGGCAATGGAATACATGTGACATGAGAGTGGCAGGCAGAATGGTAGACTAATTGGAGAACAAAAAGGGACCAAGAGGAGGAAGGTAAGGACAGGAGGGAGAAGAATAAGAACATCAAAATGTAGTCCTATATACATTAAAAATGCAAAATGAAAACTGTTGCTATAGTCTCTCAGTATCCACTTCACTGTTTTGTTCTTTGCCTCTGGATGGTTCCCTTCCCCCCCCCCCCAATACTCCACACATATAGATGATTCAATGAAATATTATTTTTCTTTATGTCTCTATACTATTTCACTTACCATACTGTCTGCTTCCAGGATAATGACAAAAGTCATCACTATTCCATATGTACATATGTGCACATAACAGTTCCTTTAGCCATATGGACACTGCTGTTTTCTGATCTTTTTATTGCACCTAGCATCACTGTGAACATGGGATGACACTATCTTTTCAATATGGTGATTTGATTTCTTTAGGGAGTATGCCTAGAGGTGAGTTTTCTGGGTCATGAGAGAATTCTAAGATTTTCATTTTAACTATGGTAAATACTCCAAAGCCGTTTTTAAGATGACTTTTGCATATGGAAACAAATATATTCGATAACATTATCAGCAATACATATGTAGTCTTATGTCTAATAGATGCACCGTTATACCATCTATTAGATGATCTCTTACATGACCTGTGGGCTTGAGCACCTCATTTTATCATGTACATGAGATTCACCTGGGTACTCTGAGACTTCAGATGAAGGCCTTTCTATTGATTAGACCAAAACCTCCTGAACAAAAAAAAAACTTTTTTTGGTTTTTGTTGTTTTATGTTTTGCAGCCATTCTATGCCTTTGTGTTTTGTGCCTTTTGAATGTGTTTAGAATCAACCTGGTTACGAGCATCCTTCATTTAATCTTCCTGACCTAAGACAACCACCATGCATTCCTATTCTGCAAGATCTAAGTTCTGTAGTTGGTCACTCTTTTCTTCAATGCAATCTATTCTATTATTTTTGACTTTTTACTTTCTCCTTATTCGTTCCAGTCTGTCATTATCACATCTGTCTGATAGTCCTTTTAAACAAACAATAAACCAGGGCTCAAGAGATGGTTCTGAGGATGACAGCACTGGCTGATTTTCCAGAAGACTTAGGTTCGACCATGTGGTAGCTCACAACCATCTGGAATGTCAATTCCAGAAAATTGTATATCATATTTTGGCCTCCTTGAACACCAGGCATATAAGCAGTAAAAAGATTTACATGCAGGCAGAACACCCATGCCCATAAGGAACAAAATAAAAATAAATTTGAAAGTCGAGGAAGTCAGAATATGTCATTCCTCTATTTAAACCTTGCTTTGACTCTACATTTGCATAGAACAAAGCTGATAGTCTATTCATGGCTGCCAGTTTTACCACCAGCACATCATTCCCCTCTGCTGTCTGTCAATGATGCCTATTCTCCTTGTTGTATTTGTTTCCTTGCAATACCATCTCATTGTGTCTCACCATATCCCAGCTTCACTGTTGACCTGCCTCTACCTGTAAATATACAAGGGTTGTAGTTGTAATGTGGCATTTGATCTGATCGTCTCTCTGCCACTGTTTACTCATACTTGGACTCATCACCTGCAGGCTTTGAGCAGCAGTACAGGACAATGTTTCCTATTGCACAATCCTCCATATACTCAGATTCACTAATCCTATCCCAATTCTTTCTTTATTCTTTTTTAACCTGTGCTTGATAAACTGATATAATATCACATATTTCACTCTTTTGTCATATTTGTTTATAAGCTTCCTGCAACTAGGAATCTTTGTTTTCAGTACTTAAAATTGTTCCCGGAGCAGAGAATACATGATTATACATGAGTGGGTGTTAACTGGATGAATGGATGCATGCATCCATGGATGAATAAATGAATGAAAGTGTGAATTTTATTTTTTTAAATGCACTAATCTAGAAAGAAGAAGCTTAATGCACTCGTGTTTCATCGACTGTGGGGTTCCTTGCTACTGAGATTTCTATACATGGTTGAAATAGAGAAAGGAAATAAAATAAAAACCTCACTGCTTACCAGGCTTTGTGCAGATAAAGTCAAATAGACCACTTGCTTGGACATTCTTTTTTATAATAGCTTAAGGAAAAACTAAGCTATCTGACTTCCACCCCCTAAACCTTGTGAGATCTAAAATTGTCAAAAAAAAGAAAGAAAGAAAGTCAAATAATACATACTTGATTTTTAAAGAATTTAGTTAATTGAATCAATGAACCAAAAAAAAAAAAAACTCACAGTAAAAATAGAAAATAGTCAACAGTTATATGTAAAACAAAATCTTTTTTTAATCTGTTTTAGAGGGGATGTAGCTAAGGGCTAAAGGATTATAAATGAGTAAGAAAAAACCTGACACTGCTTTTCTTCACATGCAAGCTTTCTAAACTCCCAAATGTCAGTGGTGGGAAATCCATGTATGATGGTAAATGTGCAGCAAATTGAAGAGTTTAAATGGAGTAACAAAAGAAAACATTAGCACATCACACAGGAAAAGCCTTGTCCAAAAAACAGATCAGAGGCTGTACTTACAGTGTGGCACTTTTTAGCATAATGCATTGTCTATTTTCAGAAATATATTAAGGCCATTCCTGTGTTTGCATAGGGAAAGTATTAGAAAAGAAATACACAATTTTTGTATGGAAGTCTGTCTGGAAGAAGTTAGATAATTAGGAAGCAATTGATAGGCAGAATAATGAGGACATAAAAAGGAAAAATATGGTCAAGAATTAATGGTGTCAGCAGATGGGACTTTTAAAGCTAGTCGGGTTACAAGCTGTATTTGTATTATGTTGAATAGTATGTTTAATTGTATCTACATTCCTTTTACACTTCAACTTGATGGATCTGCAAAATATTTCATGAGAGCTTGGGAGGTGAAGACATTCACATTTCTCAAATGAAGTACATAGAGCATATAAAATATATTTCTGCTCTTCATTGCCAAGCCCTTCTGCCTGTGCGCATATATATATATATATATATATATATATATATATATATATATATACACATACATATATATATCTGAGTATACATATCTTGTGTGTGTGTGTTCATATTCATATTATGAGCAACTCTGATGGGTGGAATTTTGATATTTAGTGAATCTCCTCCCCAACTTTACTTATCCTCCTCCATATACCTACAGACATTTATTCTCACAGGTAAAAGGTAGAATTGATTGTTTTTTCTGTTTCTCCTTTCTTTGTGTCTCCTACTCATCCATCATCCAACTCTATTTGTTGCAACTTTGCCAGCACTCCTGTAGACATGCTGTGTTCTTGTGGCTCGGGCTGCAGTTTGAAACAGGTTGTTAGGTAGGCTGTGTGAGTGGGTAGTAAGCTCACAGTTGTCAGCCTCAGTGTCCTCTGCTGTACATTGATAATGGCAGTAGAAGTAATTCCTAGTTTCTTTAATGAACTGCAAATAATATCTATACAAGGCAAGGTTTCAGCAAAGCAGGGTGAGCCCTTTGTGTCCCCGTGTGCTAATCTCTCCCCTTTCAAGTGATCTCATAGTGCTTTACACATACAAAGCTTTGGTCAGCCTGTGTTCTTCAGTCTGATTTGCACATGTGTCCACCTTCTACAATAACGAGCATTTCTAGAGCTAGAATGGCAAATGGCATTAGATAGGATCAAAATCATCAGCATTGTATACTTACTTTCCTTTTAGCTAGAGATGGCAGACAGTAAACAAGAAAATACGGCAATGTCATCGTTTCAGAGAGTGCTTAGAGCAAGGAAGGAGCTTTATATGTCAGGAACTACAATACAAAAAGTTGAGTGAGACCACCTGACTGCTTACTCTCCCTTTCAATGATGCCTCAGCCATGTCACATGCATCCTTTATAAAGATGCCAAAGTGTGCATTATAGTTTGGGAATGCTCACTCAGAGATGCTTTACCCCTTTCATTCTAATATATTCACTTTACATAAGCCTATTTTCTTCTGGTATATGACCCACTATTGTGCCTTCGATTATACTAAGATAAAGACCACAGTGTTCTGGCTATTGCTATTAGATGCATCTCAGATACTGTCAAGGACTTTGATCCTTCCTTATGTTTCTATATACAATAGCTGGAGAACACAACAAAGAGACTTGACATCTGTTCTTGTATCACAGTATCACACCCAGGTTTATGTTCCTTCTTGCCAAAGAAAGAACAGATAAATAAGAAAGAAAGAAAGAAAGAAAGAAAGAAAGAAAGGAAGGAAGGAAGGAAGGAAGGAAGAAAGAAAGAAAGAAAGAAAGAGAGGAAGGGGAGGGAGGGAGGGAGGAAGAGAGGAAGGAAGGAAGGAAGGGAGGAAGGAAGAAGCCTAAAGGTAAATTCTAATTATGTCCCCCAAGAAAAGGAACTGTATGTGAGATGTTCTTAGAAATAATGCCAGCTGTCATTGTTGATTTTCTCTCTAGAGATTGCGAAGTGGTCTAACAACATTGCTTTTCATAATAAGATTGAAGAAAAGTTTTGTATGGATCAAGATTGTCATTACTGCAAGCTGTATGTTCTAAAACTTTCAAGTTATTAGTTGTTTTCAGAACTCTTGAGGCCTATGAGGAAAGAATATCAAGGGTAAAGAGAGATTACATCTATCATGTTATTCATGATCTTTCTGTCTGTCCTCATCCATTCAATATTTATGCATGCTTTATTCACCCTCTTCTGCAAAATGACCCTGGCTAAACCTAGGAGGTCAATGTCATGAAGAAATTGAGAGGATTTGATTAACCATTTGTTCCCTGGTGTATCTACGTGCAAGACACAAATGCTAGGAAATGTGATATCTGGGTCATCTGTCTTGTCATAAAGTCTTTGGATACAGACACAATTTAACATGACCAGTGGGGAGAACATTGGGAGAAGATTTGTTTTGGCTAAAGGTTGATTCTGTGTTGCATGTTGGTGCAGCAGAGGTGAACACAATGACTTTATCTGTGTCAAGGAAAGTCACTAATCTTTTAGCCTGCATTTTGCAAACACATCCTATCAGCCTGCTTATTCCCAAAGCACAGGCTCCACGAATCAATGCCTTCTTTCCCTGAGAAGTATTCCAAACTCATTTTCCTAAACTAAGTGGCAAAGAAAATAATTTCAAAAGGGGGTGTTAGTAAGGGTAGCTTGATTGTACTGAAAGCATTTGATTAAGTAGATTCAAGAGCCACAGTCAAATTAATGAAGACTGGTGCACTTTACATACTTTCCCTTTCTTATTTTTCAGACATGAAAATTGCTCAGACTTCCAAGTCTAGTCTGTTTGAAAGCATTAAGTGTTTCATAATTCAACATGTCTTATCAATCTATTGTGCTCTTGAGGGAAAAAGACAACTTATGACATTATTTCCTTATACTCTAGAAATCCGATAATACCTTATTGTACATCAAGAGTGTAAGCAAATTTCATTGTAAAAAGGTTCCTGTGACAAGACCTGTGAAGAACATTATGTTGTTAACTTGGATGTCTACACTTGCAATATAGCTTTTCTAAGACAATTTTTTTCTTGTTGGGATACAGGTGGTTATTTAAGACAATCAATTTACATAGAACAATTTATTCTTTTTTCATGCTGTTAAAGCAAATTGGTATGTAATTAGATTTATATACTGAATAATCTCATTTGCATATCCAATTAATTCTTCCTGTTTTAATTTGCTAGGGTTGAATTCACATTAGTAGTAAAAATAACACTTAAATTATCAAGGCCTCAAATTTTCCTTTGCTGTAATTTGTTCAAGATGTTCCATTTAAAAATTGGTCCCCAGCATTCTTTACAAAACCAACTGGGAATCTCTAAAATACTTCACTCAAAAATGTCCTTAGCCAAAACACACAGATTTGAAATTTATTCTTTGTTCATGTGAGATAGCAATGTGGAAAAACCACCTCTTGTCTAATTACCTAATGTTCAAAACAAGGATAATCCAGCTCCTAGGATTCAACCTTAGAACTCTTTGACAGCTCAGAATATGTTAAATACGTGTGTGTGTGTGTGTGTGTGTGTGTGTGTGTGTGTTAGTGTGTGTGTGTGTGTTTGTCTGTAAATCATATTCCTTCTCAAATGGTTTATTTTTATTTTGAAATTACATAAGTGACACCATGGTGGTTTATTATAGTAAAAATGTGAAGAGAATAGAAAAATAGATGACATTATATTGCAATACATCATGGATGTGATGTTTTAATGGTTTCAAATGGCAGAACAGACAACAGCCTATGTGTTTGGGTTTGTTTGTGTGTTCTATATAAGTAGATTTAACCAATAGTGGCTCAACAATGTGTTTATGTGTGTGTGTGTGTGTGTGTGAGTGCGTGTGTGTGTGTGTGGTGATTTTTTTTTTTTAATAATATAACAAATAAAGTTTAACTAAAGATCAGAGTTCAAAGCTAGCCACACTAACTAGCCATACAGGCCAGGCAGTGGTGGTACACACTTTTAATCACAGCACTTGGGAGACAGAAGCAGACATGTCTCTGTTAGTTCAAGGCCACCCTGAACTACATGAAACTGATCCAGTCTAATGAGAAATAGAGCTCACAAAAAGATGACCTCAGTACTTGAGATCCCATGACATATCTCAGCACTAGAAAGGAATATAAGGCGGGAGGAGAAAGGAGATCATTGCAGTCTGAGAAGTAATGCAGTCAGTAGCAGTCCAATGTTCAGAGGATTGCCCCTTGGGTCTGAGCATTGATAGAGGTGAGAAGTCTCTAGTGGCTGGCAACTTTACTAATCTGACCTTCAGATTAACCCCAATAATATCTGTCTTTATGTTTTTATTATTCATGCTATGTGTGTGTATCTTTAATTTTGCCAGTATTTGACATATAAAATTGTGTTTTATGATTATAGCCTAAATAATTCTATAACTATTCACATAGCATATTTATCACATGAAATATTACAAGGATCAAAAGATCATTTAAACAAAGTGATGTGATTATAGTGTATGAAATATCACCCCATTTTACAAAAGGAGTTTGTGCAGCCACTAAATTTGATAAATCTGGATTATAGAGTCCTTGAACTAATTCCCTATAGCTACTGAGAAATGACATTATGAGTACCTAGCCATATTCAGCACTTAGACCCAGTCATGAACAGTGTAAAAATTTATATTCACAATATAAGGCTCAATACTACTTTACTATGGCTTGTGGATATTTATTAAAGGATATTTATTTTTATTTTATTTTATTTTTTATTTTATTTAATTTTATATAACAAAGTCCAATTAAATGAAAACAAACATTTATACACAATATTTGGGAATTTGGGCGTCGTTCTTTCCAAACTACTTCCTGCTGGTAAGGGGCGCTGTCTTGGGGGGATTCGAAGAAGATTCAGATATCCTGGCTGTAATCTGTAGGGCTGTTTTGTCCAGCTGTTTTGAATGTAGGATTAGCTTGTACTCTGTTTCATGCGGTCTGGCATGATCAAACCACATTAGTCTGGAAAGAATCCACATCTTTTCATTTTCTGTGGAAACAAAAATAGAAATCCTTTTCCCCAGTAACTTGTCCTTCAACTTAAATTTTGGAGTCAAAGCATTTTTTTATTTTAATTTATTATTTTACATGTCGATCCCAGTTCCCTCTCCCTCCCTCCCTCCCTCCCTCCCCCCAGCCCTCCTTCCCTTCCTTTTACCCTCTCTGCCCTCTCACATGCACTCTAAACACTCTCCCCTTCCATCCCCCCACCCCAATTCCATATGTAGGGGAATGCCATCCAGTTGGGGTCATGTAGATCTGACAGGTCCTGTGAAGTAGGAACTAGGGCTTCTCTCCTGTCTCTAGATTAAGGCAGTTATCCCTCCATAGGGGATATGTTCCTAAGTCCTTTTGTTCACCAGGGATACATCCTGGCTCCACTGTCTGAGTTCTCTTAGACTGCTCAGTCCTTCTGCCTGAGACCCATATTCAGGGGGGCCTGAGTCAGTCCCCTGCTGGCTTCCCAGCTATCAGTCTAGTGGCCTTTAGCTCCCCCTTGTTCAGGTAAGCTGTCTCTATGTGTTTCTGCCGCATGGTCTTGTCCTCTCCATCTGCTTCTGGGTTCTAGTTCGACTCAGTGTTTATGTATGGGACCCGGCAATCCCCCTCTTAGGCATATACCCAAAGGATTCACATCCATGCAACAAAGACATCTGTTCAACTATGTTCATAGCAGCACTATTTGTAATAGCAAGAACCTGGAAGCAACCTAGATGCCCCTCAATTGAAGAATGGTTAATGAAGATGTGGCACATCTACACAATGGAATACTACTCTGCAGAAAAAAATAATGGTATCTTGAAATTCGCAGGCAAGTGGATGGCACTTGAAGAAACCATCCTGAATGAGGTAACCCAGTCACAAAAAAGAGGAACACAGTATGTACTCACTCATATATGGATTTTAGACCTAGATCAAATGATCACCAGCCTATAATTCACATCACCAGACGATCTAGGATACAAGGTGTATTCTAAGAGATTCATATAAAGTCCCTCACAGAACTGGGAAGGGACAAGTCCCCCAGAGCTCAGGTGAAGTGGGGGTTGGGGACAGCGAATGGAGAGAGAAGTAGGAGAAAATGAGGGGGAGGAAAGGAAAACATGTGCGACCAGGAAGATGGAGCCTGGTTAGGAATAGAAGATAGGAAAGAGAGCGAGAGAGAGACAGAGACAGAGAGAGAGAACATAAAAGAGGGAGCCAATATTGGTTTGAAGATAAAATTGAACATGAAGAAAGGTCGAGAGAACTACAAGACTGCTCCCAACTAACAATCTCAGCTTCCGTGGAAAGGCTATCATAAATGCCCTTCCCGGAGAGTGAGATCAACAACTAACTTCTCCATGGAGGATATTTATTTTTATTGCTGACTCTGGATTTATATATTAGTCAGGCCATATGTACAGATTAATTAGCCATTATTTGCTTCAGTTTCTTTACCCGCCAATTAGTAATGAAACATTACTTCATAGAACTAGGGTCAGAAGTGGAATGATTAGTACATGTTAAATATTTGGGCCATTACCATAGAATATAATACATTCTATCTAAGATTACCATTATTTTTTATTGGTTCATTTTTTTGTTGTTGTTGTTGTCCTGTATTGCAACATGGAAACATATAGCTCAAGCTGACCTCAGGCTCACTCTAGCTGATGCTAACCTTCACCATCATATACTCCTGAACTCATGTCTGTAGTAGTGGAATTACATGCCTGTGTCTCTACACCCAGTTTTTGGTGTGCTGAGGATCAAACCTGGGGGTTAGTGTACAAGTTCTACACCTGCTAAGCTATTGGAGCAGGTCTTTGTTTATATCAACAGTTCTTGAATAATGATACAGGGCTCTTGAATAATGATACAGAGACTTTTTATTAATTAAGAGAGATTGGCCTTGGCTTAGTCTTGTGTTGAACTAGCTCTTAAAAACTTAAATTTATATTGATCTACATTTTGCCACGTGGCTTGTTACTTCTCCATCTGACTTCCTCCATACCTGCTGGCAAATCTCCCAGCCCTCAGATTCTTTCCAAGAGTTCCTATTTCTCCCCAGAAGGCCTGCCTATCCTCTCCTGCCTTACTATTTGCTGTTCAGTTCTACATTAAACCAATATGAAGTTGCCTTAGGCAGGTGAAGGAGGACAGAAACACATCTTCACACAATGTACAAAAGATTTTCCCAACAATCTGTATCTTTAACCTTGTCATTGTTTTCTTTAAAACTTATGAATATAGCAGTTTTTCATGATCTAGTTCTGTGTGTATTGCTTGCTAAAGCTGCTACAATAAAGATGCATGGATTTAGTGTTTTAAACATTGGATACTTGTTTTCTCATAGTTCAATCTCTACATGTCCCAAATTCAAGTTGTTAAGCATTTGAGTTTCTTAAGAGGTTTCTCTTAATAGTGTACAGTTTTTCAATGGCTTCCATGGTCTTTTCTCTGAGCTTATCTGAATTTCTCCTTCTAATAAGGCCACCGGTGAGATAGGCCTGGGATGTGCCTTGTGGGTATCATTTTATGTTAATCACCTCTTCAGACAACAATTCTAAAGTTGTGCCAGTTGAGAATCCAATACTTGAATTTGGGGTTGGAAATCAGGACTCATTTCATAGCCCATATGAATTTTCCTTTTATTCAAAAGATGTTCAGAAGCTCAGTATTCAGAACTGATGGCCAGGATGGAAAACAGACCTTTTTTTCCACAGTATTCTACAGATATGCGCTATCCATATGGTTTAAAAAAAAATCACCCACCTTTCTGAGTCCAAGTACGTTTTTTTGTGGTCATATTTTGATTTAGGATTTAGCCTCTATTTTAGTTCTATAACAGAACTACCATAATTTTATCCATAGATTCTTAGACAGGTAAAATATAAAAATATTTGTAAAATGTCTATAAGAGTATACAGATATGTTTGGGCTGGAAAGTTGGCTCAGCAATTAAGAACAGTTAAATCCCTTGCAGAAGATCTATGTTCAGTTCCCAGCACTGTTTGGTGGCTTAAGCCATCTGTAAGTCATATCCCAGGAGAACCAATACATTCTTCTTACCTTTAAGGGTATGAAGCATTTTCATGGTACATACACATACATTCAGGCAAAATACTCAGGCACATAAATTACATAAATCTTTAAAAATGTATACATATGCATTGTGTTATCCTGTCAAGTTATTTTTCCTCCATCACATTTGTCTGTGAAAGGGAACATATAGTGTCACAAGCAGAAATAAGTAAGCTAAGCCAGCAGAAGAGAAATCATTTAGCAAACCCTAAATTGGTATAAAGATGCCATCTGTCTCTGATACTTAAATGGCAATTTTGATTATCTTTTATGTTTTATGATTATTGTTAATTTATATTTTATTAATACTAAATAGCTTCTGTGGTCATGTTAGGAAAGACATTAATTGTGTTGTTAAAACAATGAGCTCACAATTAGATATTGGGATATTTATCCTATATTTTAAAGAGACAGTAATTTGCAGTTGACACACAAATTACTATGCCCCACTGCACAGCCTCCCTGGACATCAACTGAATGTGCTGTAACAACTGCAGAACAAATGCCTTGGAGATTTTCTATTGTCAAAATACCACTATACCGTAGGAACTGGCATTTAAACACTATACTAATGTCACTTGCTCTATTTGAGATATCTGTATCCTGCATGTAACTTTCAACAAGACTATAGGTATTTGTAAACCTTTACTAGTTCATAAACATTTTACTTTGGGAAAGAAGCAGAGAAGCCTAAGAAAGACTTTAGAATAGAAATAACATCTCATTCATTTATGCTGTCTATGGACACCTTCTATACCTTTATGACTTTCCCTTACATAAGATTTCTTCATCGAGGCCAGCTTTACACATTGTCAGTCACACAATTCTATCACATTCCCATAGAACTTACTAGATGAACACCTTTCCACTTATAAACATAGCCTCTCTTAACCAACATCCTGGAAATTACACTGAAAGACTACCTATCATTTTCTCTGCCTCAATAGCTTGATCCAAACCACTCAAAGTTGAGAACAGGGTGTGTGTGTGGGGGTGTAATCTAATTTCATATTCATTTATAATAAGTATCTCTACTATATGACATACCAAACAGGTGTTCTAACAGATGCCCTCTGTCCTAATTCAGTATTGTTGGACAGAAAAAAAATGAACACAAGTTGCTGCATTGCTAAGATAAGATGTGGTACCCAACTAGCTCCCACAAAGTGTGGGTCTATTAAGACTGAAGAGATGAAAATAAATAATTCCTGAGAAATGAGCTATTGTATCTAGTTATGAAAGAAATTAAGAGAAGTTTGGCAGATTCCCTGAGAGTGGAAAGTCTAAGTAGTTTGTTTCTTTGTAAAATTTGTGCCTCAGGAATTGTAATTGTTTAGGATGTGGACTGCAAAGTTCATGAGTAAATTTGTACTCTTCAATCATGCTTCCAAAATTACTCGCCATCTTATCTTGCTCTTTGTCTTTCATGGATCTTCTACTTTGAGGTTTCCTTCCTGGCTTGCCATTTAGCCCTCCAACTATTTCCATCCTTGTCCTTTGATGCTTAATTTCATTTTATTTTTCAGTAACTCTTGTGTTTACTATTTTTAGAAACTGGTTCTTAGCCAAATCACAGTAGAGGTTGGTGTTCATGCTGTGCAAAACTGTTTTTCAGTTGAAAATGAATTGTGACTATAAATTAATGGAGCTAATTTTCTTATGTGGGTCATACATCAGCTTTCTGTACTATTTTAAAGAGGTGTTTAAAACTTCACTGAAGTAATACATAGGAAAGCTTTGTTTAAAGGTATAAATCACCCTTTAAAAGTAAAGACTTTTTAATTGATGATAATTATTGAATTATATTCAACAACTGCTTTAAGGCTCAATAAATATGTTCTCAATTTTCCTTGTAAGTGCAAAAATTAATTCCATTAGTAACTATGTGTTTGTTGGTATATATTAATTAGAGAGCACTTAAGGTCTTTTCCATATAGAGATCATAGTCATAGGAACACAGGAAAAATGAGAAAATTTTCCAATGTGGAAGTTCAAAAAGAAAAGGAAACCCATTACCTGAGTTGTTAATGGTAATAACTGATGTATCTCAAAATAACTTCCTAGTGCCATGACCCTTGGTATACCAGGTTTAGTGTACCATGTGCATCTGATGAGTTTAGCCTTATATATTCTGCTTTTCCTACTTTCTATCCTTCAACATCTCCTAGTTTATTTCTTCTTTACTATTTCTATGTTTTAGGGTTGGAACAAGAATAAGACAGTTTCCATGCCTTTTTGTTCCTTGTATGACTTATTGTTCCTTCTGTGACTTCTTGAGAATGATGACTGTATAATGGACATGGAGTGAACAGACTTGTAACTGTTTGGCAGTTTTGTTTTCATAAGGACCAAGTGACCAGACCCTCTGCATCAAAGCCAGGGTGACATTTTGGTTTATGTGTTTTGAGTTATAAGTGGTTCCAAAGGGGCAGCTAGAAGCTGGAAAACAAGAAGTTAGGGAATAGAGAGTCCGTAATAGGAAGTGGAAGTTGGAGGTGGTTGTTTTGCTGTTGTATTTTGTTTTTGTTTCGTTGCCCTTGGTAGATGAAATGAACCTGATGATAGGATTTGTGTTTTCTAATTTACCCAATGAACCCTTTCCTTCTTCAAAGCAATTGCTCTGTGTCCTTTCAGGGATAGATAAGCTTTCTTTCCTTCCTTTGCTGCAAAGCTGAGCTACAGGAATCCAAATGGGATTAAGGATTGCATTGCAAAAAAAAAAAAAAAAAAAAAAAGTTCTTTACCACCTTCACTCCAGTACTTCTTGCCACAGCCAGGATCTTTGTAAATTGTTGAAAGAAATTTCTAAGAAAGCACCTTCAAAACCAGACGACTTATATACCAGGTTGCTAGTCTTCAGAAAGGAAATGCATCATTTTGATTAATGTGCTGTTTTCAAACCCATGTTGTTTGTAATTGTGGCTGTGCATTGTAAGGTGTATTCCATTTCCCTGCAAGCATTGTTGCAAACTGTATTCTCCTTTTCTAAAAGGCCTAATAATACTAGACCAAGGTTCTTAATTCAGAGAATAAGATGGTGTTATTACCTTTTCTAAAAAAATGGCTTATGAAAATCATTAAGCCCTGACCCCATGTCCTGAGTATAGTTTCCCCTCCCTCTACTCGAGTCTCCCCCCTCTCTCTCTTCTGGATCACTTCCCTTATGCTCTCAAAAAAAAGCTCCTAAAGGATAACAGCACAACATAAAAAATATATTATTTCACTGCATGAAAGTAGATACAAATATACAAAATCCATGATGTTGTATGAGATACAAATCATTGCAAAAATAAGGCAATCAAGATCAACTTCAATGAAATAAAAGTAACCAATGGGGCATAACAATGCCTGCCTATGTGAAAAGCATTTTGCTCTAATTCCAGATTAGTGTCTCTAGAAATCTTCTCAAATCCCTTGGGTGGTTCTTTTTTGTGAATCTTGTTTGAACCATTGTAATCAAGACTTGTTTATAGGACTGATGCTATTTAGAGTATATTAGTCACCTTCCTTTTCTTGGAGTAGAAACCTTCACCTCAATGGTTTATGTTAGAGTTCAGGAGAATGGCTCATTGGGAGTTCTGGTCAGATACTTCCAAATACAAATGATCAAACTCTCAGACAAACCTAGAGGTGATGAAAAATAATTTAATATTGTAGTGATTTGATGTGATCTGGAACATTTCACCAACTGTAATTTGACAATGAAAACAAATTATCTAATAGAACAGCAGACTTAAAAGCTTGGAATACTGTTAACAACTAAAAACAAATAGGTTAAGGAAATGAGGTGACTGACCAAACAAGCATGTGTTTTATATGCTAGAGGCAATAGAGTACCTGTAAACACTCCTATATGCAGAAGCAAAATGACAATAAGTGAAAATAACCTCTATTTCTGCGATGTTTATTGAGAATTTATTTTAAACTGAATACACGATCCCAGATAATATGGGCTATTTGATAAGAATCACTAGAGAAATCTATAATATGGGGCTTTTTCTTATAGGTTTATTACATCCATCTCTCCAGTGGGCAATGGAACCTGTAAACACACTCTTATGTAGGAGTATCCTTGCGGGCTTTTTATTCATGCTGAAGTAAGCACAGCAAACTTATTTGCTGTCAGGGTACATTGAATTTAAGATCAGTATTTATTTTGGTTCTAAGGAGGTTTTGCCTTTGTGAATTGAAATTTGGATCAGCTGTGTGAAAACAAGATAGGACTACAGGAAGCACAGGAAGTAAATTAGTTTTTCTCTAAATATGCACTCTGTAAACCTACATGTTTGGTTAGCACAGGGTGCATATGTGCAGATTCTCAGATGGGTGATTCATGCACTGGATATGTATATGCATGGCTCTGCGATTTGAGAGAGAGAGAGAGAGAGAAAGAATGGTATGCTGTAATGGCTGGTTTTCAATGCAGAAAAGCTTAGGAAAACAAAAATGAGCGGTTTTAAGAAGGAAATACCATAAACCAGAGACTTTATGAAATTTAGGAGGGCACATGAAAAAAAAAAGTGGTCACACTTCAGTCACACAGACATTCTATAAGCAGAAAAGAACATTGTCGGGTTACTGCATTTTATTCTAACATGTAAAACATATGAGAACAAATATAGAAAGGGCCACAGAAGTAATAGTGGTAAATTGTTATGACATGTTAATCATCCATCACATAGATACTAAGTGACCTGATTTAAGTCTGCGGTTAGGGAGCATGAATATGAACAAGGCATATACTATTCACCCTCATTTTACACAGAAGGGAAAGCAGAGCTAGGGGATGCACAGTGGCTCACTGTGGGTTGTGTTCTCATTGTACGACTTTCACTTTATATGCACATCACCCCTTTTCTTTTGGGGGCTTTCAAGACAGGGTTTCACTGTGTAGCTCTGGATGTCCTGGAACTAGCTCTGTAGACCAGGCTAGCCTCAAACTCACAGAGAACTGCCTGCCTAATCTTTCTTCAACATTAGTAAGTGCTCTTTACTGCTGAGCCCAAGAAATATTGTTTTTATTCTTAGCACATAACCTGGGTGGTACTGTTCAAAATTTTATGCAAGAGAACCAAGAGTTGAAAAACAGAAGAATTTTCTCCCAGTTACTTCATTTCCTTTTAGCACTAGTCTTCTTTAATAACAAAGTCCCCAGTCTTTCCATGAGATTATGCTCAAGAGCCTCATAATTGAATACAGAAGATGATTAATTGCATGTCATAAAGTCCTCAGAATAAATATTTTCTTGAAAATTATTTGCATCACAGATATACTACAGAGCTAGTATCACAGGTCTTGTTACTTATGTTGGGTTTCAAAAGTAAACTGACATCAGAGAATTTACTGCTAAAAGCAGCCACATTTTCTGGGTGGTGGTGCCACATACCTTTAATTCCAATACCCAAGCGGCAGAGGCAGGCAGATCTCCATGAGTTCAAGGCCAGTCTCAGGTAAAGGCCCAGGATAGCCAGAGCTATACAGAGAAACCCTGTCTTGAAAAACAAAAAAAACAAACAAAAAGAAGTCACATCTTTATGTTTCTTGAGTGTCATTGCTGGAAACTGTAAGTGTATTCTTAGATGGAGAGCAGAGGAAAAGTCTGTAGGATATTACAGCTACCACCCTAGTCCACATGGAGGTTGCTTTGCCCCACCCCTATAATGATTAATGAGCCATGGCATCTTTTTAATACAAGCTCAAGTTTCTTCTTTCTTATATCTACTCACCTGTTTCCCTATTTGACTTGACTTCTAAAATGTTAAGGAATCAACCTTAGGCCCTAGCCACATTTTTCCCCTTTTAATTCTCTATAATTTGTTTTAGTATCTTGTACAGATTTGACATGAATAAGTACTAACCAGGTAGTTTTGTTTAGGTTTGTTGATATGGGAGCTTATCCCCACTGTGCATAATCTTTTGAAGAAAGATTTTACATAGCAGCATGTGAATTTCTTGAAACAGTGAACTTGTTAGGTGCAGAGAACTGAGTCTGGCCAGGGATGGGTCTGAACAGCTCCATTTTGTCATCTGCTGTTTGTACATGAAATTCTATTTCTATTTGTCATTTATTGACTTTTAAAAATCTAGCATGACAGGTTGACAGAGTCACTGGGCTTTGGCAAATCTCTCTTTCTTCGGGGCCAGAGACATTTGCATTTCTTACCAGGCTTCTATGGCTATTAACTGTCTGGGAGTGACCCCACTTGAGTTCAAAGCATCAGGAATCTTGAAAACTATAAAGCGGCAGCACCTTCAGACTTTCCAAGGTCTAACAGTTAGTATAGAAATGATAACAAAACTGCAGATGCACACCCAAAGCAATTTTTTTTTAAAGAAATAGCATTTCAAGTCTACAAGCACTTATGCAGGAAAGATGTGCTAATACAGGGGGCGGTGAATTCAGTCGTGCAGTAACATCAAACAAGTATTTCATGTGTGCGGAGATAAGGCTGCAAACTATACAAAATAAGCAGCATGTGTTCACCTCAGATAGTGGGAACATTTTATACTGGATGAGTTTTCCCTACATTTAAGAATCTAGGGCAATGTTGTCTAGTAGACAAGTTCTGCTGCAGGCCTGTTTTAATTCTGCCCTTAATTGGCATCTATCAAGGTAATTAAAACGATGGAATCTAGCAAATATAACAAGGTACATGTAAAACCCTGAGGTCATCTGAAACCCTAAAGTTAACTTGAGATAATGTTAAATTATCTTAGCAGGGGGATCATCCCCATCTCTGTGTATCACTGACCAATGCTGATAATGGAGACTTTGTATCTTCAAAGGAAGAGAGCACAGGAATGTAGTGTGACAAACATCAGAATGACAAATGAGAGACAGAAATAAAAAAAGACTGAAGCCCTGCTTGTCTGAGGAAAACTATATGAAAAAAATTAATGCCATTCTGTATTGAGAATAACAAAGACTGTCCTGGAGTGGCAGGTGTGTTAAGGTCATCACACTCAATGCCCCCCTCAGTATTCTCCATACTAATTACTTTGAACGCTGTCTATATGAAATACTGTCTGAGAGTGCTCACATGTTTTAATTGGACAGCTGAGGAAAAAAAGGGTGCAAGGCAAATTAAATAAGTTTCACTCTGTTGCAATGAATACTATACTATTTTTCTTTAGTTGAGCCAAAAGAGCTGTAGTCTCTCAAATTCATTTTTTTTCGTATTGTCCTATGTTTTATTTTTCTTTTCATTAATTTTTTTTCATTTACATTACAACCTGATTGCAGCTTTCCCTACCTCCTCTCCTCTCATACACCCCACCCCCACCCCATCCACTCATGCTACCTCCTGTCAGAAAAGGGGCGGGCCTCCCATGGGCATCAACATAGCAGATGCAGAGATCCCCATCCAGATCCTTCTTAGCATCAAACAACAAAGGAATACAACAAGTGTGATTTTACTCTCCTTAGTTCCTTCACTGAGTGTGTGCTTCTAGCAGAGACTCACCCTAAAGTTAGGCCACCCTGAGAAGGGAGCCTCTAGCATAAATATTCCAGGAACTCATCAACCCCTGAAGATTTTAATGAACTCTGTGATTTATGCATCTAGAGCTGAAATAAAATATTTTTTCAGAGTTTCTTTGGGAGATTTTTGCAATATTTATAATAGTCAAGGTCAGCATTTTCCAAAATATGCTCTGTGGGTCATTTGCATTCAAGATGCTCAATATGGGAGAGTAGCTGTATTCTGATAACTTTGGAGGCGGGTTCATCATTTTGTTAACCCTCACAATTGTATGTAAAATTTGATCCTACACATGTGTATAAAGACACACAATATTCAACCTAGATTTTTCCAAATATTGATAAAACAAAAAATTTAATCTCTATTAACACCTTTTGTTTTAAAATTGGTATAAATATTCCTTTAGAGTGGATACAGGAAAAGGTGTCTGCAAAGATTCTCAGTGTAGCAAATACTTATCTGTGTGTGTGTGTGTGTGTGTGTGTGTGTGTGTGTGTGTGTGTGTGATATAAACATCATAGCTCAACTCCTGTACTCATGGAGTTTACAAGCTAGTGAAGGAAAAAGTTTTGTGAGTCACAGTTACAACCCAGTCAGTAGTTCATACACAAAGAGAGGTTATGTGGAGAGAGAAGTTTTGACCATCCAACTAGCTGGCTGTTGCATGCTGTTGGCTGCTGTTACAGATTCTTTTCCAATTCTAAGGTATTCAGTGGAGGGGAATGAACAATGCCCGTTCATTCATTCATAGATGAAGGCTCATTTTCAATGTGTCATTTTCAAGATGTTCTGGATATTGACATCCAGTTGCTAAAAAGGAGAAGAAAAAGGAACATTGTGGCGGGGGCTTTTGTTCTCTGTCCCTAGGGAGATTCATCAGCATAATTTCTGGCCTAATGCTTTGGGTTCCTTCATGGGGCACTACCTAATTTGGAGGAGGAGCTCAGAAATAAATCTGACACTGGGTCCTGCAAGGACCAAATAAAAACCTACCTGGTTTCTGTCTCAGTGTGCAATATGAGTATAAGCAATGGGAAATAGGGCATTCCAGGTAGAGGAAATAAACTATCCAGACATACATGGAGAGAAGGCATGACATTATTAACAGTCCATAGCAAGCTCTATATAGTTGGAAAAGAGACCTCTGTGCACAATGGTAGGTGTGGTTTAGAAGCATAAAGGGGCATGATCCTTGTAGCTTTCTGTGCTACACTGATGACCTTGAATATTTATATTTGCAATGATGATGGATTACTAAAGATTCTAAAACTGGGTTAAAGCACAATATAGAGAAGGTGTTAAATGGCTACTGTCACCGAAGAGATATAATTAATGAATGAATATTTACTTTGATGGGATAGGAATAGAATTTTTTTAAATGCCAATAGGTAAAAAAATTCTTGGCTTGGGAACCCACCGGATATAGCAAGTGGGGAGAAAGGACACATCAGGAATACCTGATGGCTTGTGAGTAAGTGGACATTAGGCTAAGAAGAGGTGAGAACTAAAAGGAAGTGTGCAGAACATAAGTACACAAAGTTCCCAGAGGTTGGGCTCTGAGGGCTGTCAGCATGTTAAGTTCCTTGAAGCTTATGATGGAATTTCAGCCTCAGGGACAAGACATAGAGAGCTTAAAGCATATCCACAAGCCAGAATTCAAAGCTCTTGACCAAGAGGTCATGTTTCCTTTGTTTTTGTTTGTTTGTTTTTGTTTTGTGGCTACAGGGTTGATTTTTGTTTGTTTGTTTTTTTGATAGATTTTGGTTTTGTTCCATGAAGAGCCTCTCTTCAATTTTTAAGATGAACCAAGAAAAGAAAGATCTTTTTTTAATACCAAAGGTAGAGGATAGCCTAAATGTCTCTGAGCTGTGGAGTATATGAATCAATAAAACAATATTAAGGAGCAGTAAAAAGGAGAGAAATAATGATGTAGGCCATAAAACGTGCTAAGTAAGGTGAGTCTGTTGTAAAACACCATGTGTTATGTGATCCGAGTTCTTTGAAATGTTCCAAACTAACTATCAACTGAATTGGAAAATACTCTGGGGAGGCCAGGGAGATGACTTAAGAAAGTGGAGACAGCTGACCTGAACAAGGAGGAACTAACAGGTCCCCAGACTGAGAGCTGGGAATCCAGCATGGGACTGACTCAGGCTCCCCTGAACATGGGTTTCAGCTAGAAGGACTGAGCAATCTAAAGGACCTCAGACAGTGGAACCAGGATGTATTCCTGGTGCACAAAAGGACCTTGCATACACATGCCCCATGGAGGGATACTCCCTTAACCTAGAGACAGGAGAGAAGTCCTAGTCCCTACTTCAAATGACTTGACAGATTTACATGACCCCACCTGGATGGCAGTACCCTACATGTGGAATTGGAGTGAGGGGATGGGAGGGGAGGGTGGTCAGGGTGCATGTGAGGGGAGAGAGAAGGTAAGAGGGAGGGAGGGTGGGAGAGGGAACTGGGATCGACATGTAAAATAAAATCAATAATAATAAAAAAAAGAAAGAGGGTGTGACTACTTTCAGACATAAGAGTTTTATTGATATGATACAGATATTCTTAAAATGATGTGGTAATTAAACAATTGCCTAACTGTGAATATATGCAAGCCCATTAATATTTGAAGTGTGAGTTAATGTTTAATGAAAGCATCATTCAATAAGAAATATGGATAAAGTAAATCATAAATTTCTTTAAAAATAAACTCAATGAAAATTTTGTTAGCATTAAAAACAAAGCAAACAGGACAGTCAAGCAAAACACCTCAGCAGCTGCCAGGAAGAGAACATGGTAGAGAGAAGGAAAGAAAGCCACACCATCTAAGTGAGGATAAAGGCTGCAAACAGAGTGCAGAGTGAAAGATTAAAGTAAGGAACTCCAAGATCTTGGGAGAAGCCCAGAGTGTTAGAGAAATATGTTTTACAAAGAAGACTGATGACAAGGAGAACTTAGCTTTTCTGAATTACTTACGGGGACTTCCAAAGCTCATGACTGTGGCATAGTCATGAAGACCTGGGATATGGGAAGAAAAATTGTAGTATCTTAATAAAAGTCTAAAGATTCTGCCTGGCTCTTCAGCCTGACTTAAGGCAAGTGAGCCTTCCTAGAGCAGATCCATGGACCAGGGAATTGACCAGGCCAGTGGGAATGTTAGGTCTGCACCCAGGCCAGAGAGTCAACTTCTTAATATGGGTTTTTGGTTTTGTTTTTGG
The DNA here is from genome assembly GCF_943737965.1 of Phodopus roborovskii. NCBI lineage: Eukaryota > Metazoa > Chordata > Mammalia > Rodentia > Cricetidae > Phodopus > Phodopus roborovskii. Next base: position 9,725,471 of record NW_026126576.1, read on the forward strand.
TTTTGTTAATGAGCCTCTTTTTTTACTTAATCACTCTCCCTGAAGAGGTGACCCTAGTCTTTTAGGAACCAGACCAGGGAATAGAGTTTCTAAACAGGGCATTTGGAGGCACTGGCAAGAAAAAGGATTTGAAAAGTCCCAAGGATATTTTTTTTTTAACCACAAAAGAAACTGATTAGTTTCCTTATTTCCCTTTGCGTCTCTACACCCTAAACATTCTGGGTAGAAAATTCTGATTTGTAAATGCTTTTGCTTCAGAGTTATATTTAAACTATATTTGCATTTCATTTATTTAAATTATATTTAAAAATCTATTTTATTTGTGATTGGCCACATTTTATGGTACTGCGATTACTCCTATCTCTTCCTTCTTTACAATTTTCACATTTTTTTCTATAAATTAGCACTGAGTTTTATAATTCTGTTAGGAACATTCTATTTTATAATAAATTTTTTTAATATCAAAATGTCCTTCAAATGTATCTTTCACACTGTAGCTGTGAATCTGTAGCCTACTATTATCTAGGATTGTATATTGACTGTTCAGCTACTCCTTAAATGCATCCACACATGAAACCCCAAGTGAACCCACACACAACTTATCAGAGAGAAACATTTGTCACTTTCCATTTAAATTCTCATCCAAGAGTTTCTTTGGGTTTTCTTGGAACTTCAGAAATATCACAGTTATACATTATTTAGGAACCAGCTTGCTTTGCAAAGGTCAGGTTCATGTTATTCAAAACGTGATGCTTAGTATGCACAAACAGATTTGTTGTTTTAGAGTAGAACGTGATGAGTGAAGCTTTCTCTGGAAGAAAAATGTTTCCTCTCCTCAGCATTGGATTTGTAAGTGGGTTTGGCTTCATTACTACTTAACTATCTTTTTAATCTGTGTGTCAGATTTCATTGCAGACCACTTCTAGAGAGATTTCCTTTTGAAATATCACCCATTCTTCACTCTTACATCAAAACAAGGGCTGCCTCAGAGGGCAACTAATTGCATTTCATCTCCAAGGATATAATTATTTTGTGTTTATTCCCAGTTCCCCAAAGGCCTGATGGTATAGGACACCCTTCTTGCAAGCCTTTGTATTTCCATGGGAAAATCTAGTTAGTGTTTCAAACATTAATTTGCATCACACTTGTGAATTGCCTGTTGCTAACCATGCTGAGAACCAGCTCTACTTTTATATGAGTGTGCTAGTTGCGTCTTTGAAGTTCTATTAGTTGATCATGTCAAGATGTTTTTCATGAGCTTCAGTAGTTTAGAGAAGAGAGTGTCTTTTCTGTTGATGTGTTTTTAACATTTAAAATGATTGTCAAGCTCAGAATACATCAGAGTAGAGGATAGAATTATCCACAGCCTCCTTTGAACTATCAGTGTGATCACACAGAGTAATAAAGCTACAAATAGAAACTCAGAATCAATATCTGTGGAGATTGACATTGAAGAATCAAGGCTGGCATTTCTGTTTCTGCAGCCTCTTTCATGCAAGATGGTAATTTTTACTTCCTGATTGGTTGGGAGAACCTGAATAGGAGGAAAAAAATGTAAATTGCCGGGGATTTGTTTCTGATAAGACAAGTCCCTGTAGTAAGAATCTTAACTTGATTAGGTGATATTTCTTGTCCCTGTCAGGAGAGATTGTGAGGTAAGATGTGGTATAGAGAATGAAGCTAACCCCCTAATCAATCCCAGTGGGGTTAGAAAGTATGACTTTCTGTAGTTTTCTCTTGCTGAGTAGTTAACATGAGTGAGGGAAATATGAAATATTGACGCCCTATGTCTATCCACATCCTAAAATTGTAACCCTGGAACTGGGGCATCAATAGAAACTATGCGTTTGCATGTCTTTGTAAGATGAGCCCTAGCACTCCTTTGAGATTATAGAAATTTCATCTACAGATAAGGAGTAGTATCCATTTAGATGGAAATAAATTGAAATTAGAGAATAACTTGTATTTGCCAAGTTCAAATCCATTAGGGATCTGTGTTATGTATGTACAAGTCTACTGCACTTATATAGCAAAGCTAACAATAAGATGAATTTACATGACTGTATTACTTGATATTTTCCCCCTAGAAGAGGAATAATGGCAAGCCAACTATTTATCTTGAACCTTTAAGGTTTCTCCTCTTCAGGTCTATTAATTCTACTTTCCAGCAATGTTGCGAAGTGTAACAATAGTTGTCATACCTTTGAGCATCACCTTCCACATAGAGGATTGTTTAAATAGAATAGCATGCCCTTTACAACCAAGATTCACAATTCTGTGAATAGGTCATCAAAAGTCATAATTCTGGTATTGAAGGCTAGGGAATTGGCTCAGTGGGTGAAACATTCACTGTACTAATGTGAGAACCTACCTGAGTTTAAATTCCTAGGCCCCCCTAAAACAATGTGATAAAATGATTTTGTAATTCCAGCAGTTCTACATCAAGATGAGAGGTAGAGATGGGGGATGCCCCAAAAGCTCACACCTATCTATCCTACATTTTTAAATATCAAGAAACAGGAGTTACTGTCTGAAACATGATGGAAACAGCTGAGGTGGCTCTCTGACTGCCCCACATGCAGTCAGAGACAGAGACAGAGAGACAGAGACAGACCTACAAACTCTAAACTTTGAACTAGACTAGTATTAAAGAAAAGGATACTTTTAAAAAACAGTTTTTCTTAGGAAGCCAACATATTTTTTCTAAATCATAGTGTAATAACTGTCTTTTATGATCACTATTGATTTTTCCAAGTAAAACAATGCTGAATTTTCTTTTAATCTGTGTTAGCTTTTTCTTCTAAAAGAAAGTTCCTGAAGGAAATTTTTCACAAGAAATAAAATTTTAAAAATAGGAAACTTTCCATTGCTGAAGGCAGAAAACACCCTTAATTAGTTTTGTAACATTTGAGTTCATTAATTCAGTAATAGTTGTCTGAAGTCTTCTATGAACCAGCCACCCACTGTTGTTGGCCCTGGGGATGCACAGATGGTTACATCTAGTCCTTCCTTCACAAAAGCTTTCATTTTAGTGGGCCAGAGAAACATCTAAATAGTGACTGGAAACAGTTTGAGAATGTACACTGGCTTACAAAGCATTCTATACTGCAAAGATTTATTTCTTTTCCTTCCTGTCAATACAGTGAGAAGTGGTGCATTGTATTGATTAAAAGTGTGAAATCTGATGAGACATCCACATCATATCTCCTCCTCAAAAGGCTAAGGGATCACTGGACAAGGAAACCTGCAACCTTCAGACTCAGTAGGACCACTACACATATGCATTGGCATTAATGCAAACTCTAGCCAGACCAAATTCCATCATGGAGATGAGAGGTAGGCATGAGGTTCTACCCTTAGCTGAGGACTTGCAATTCACAGTGTTATCCTCTTGAAATGTTGCCTTGAGACCACAATGGCAGGGAACTAATTTAGCACATGCAAAAAGAAAGGTCATGTGAAAGAAACTCACAGAATGCTAACACAAATTGCTAAACCACCTCAGACCTTCACATTGCCCAAGTAATCCTGCAAAAGAATGTAACCATGCAAAAAGCCAAGATGGAGGCAGCTGGAGAAATAAGTCACACTGTTTTAACCCCTCAGTTTGGTAGTAGTAGTAGTTTGTGCTATAGCAATTAAAAAATTGAAGCATTCAATAGAATCAACATATCGAAAAAATATAGGTTTTCAAAGCAAAAATTGTTTTCATCAGTCAGAATTTCTCACTTCCTATTGCATGTGTTTTGTTTGTATATATGCTCATATGTTCATGTGTGTATGCACATATTCTTGTAAATGCAAGAGTGCAGTCTTTTTATCTCCCTTATTTCCTATTTTAAGCACAGTCCTTCCATCCCACTATGACCCTGCCAACCTGCCTATCCTAGGGTCTTCCATCTTCTCTCAACCTCACTATTCTACTCATATTACAGAAACACACACACACACACACACACACACACACACCAGGAAAAAAATAAAAGACCCAAAAACTGAAACTGGGGTTCAAACATCAAGCTGAATATCAGAAAAACAAAGCAGCTGGCTATTAGCTCTCACCTCTATCTCAGGCTGAAAGGGCCGATCCATGCACAAGCTCTTCACCAAGTCTCAAACTGCTGCCTCTTCTCAGTGTCGCTGGAGAATGAATCCTATCTTCAGTGTGGCTAGCTGGAGGATAAAATGCCTCCTACTGAATCCTTGCCCTTGTCTTTATACACCTCTAGTGCTAGGATAAAAGGTATGAGCTATAATTTTCTTTTAGACTAACTCAATCTTGTGTAGATCTTGTTGGCCTTGAACTCAGAGAGATCCATCTATCTCTTAATCCTAAGTCCTAGGGTTGAAGGCATGTACCCCACGTTCTTAGCTTCTGGCTACTGCAATTAAAAGTATGTATCACCACTGCCTGATCTCTATAGCTTGAGGCTGACTTTACCTTTCTGAATCCTTTGTCAAGCCTTAATAAATCATAAATAATATATCACTACACACATAAACCACAACCATTACCACCCTACCTTTTCAGGCTTCATTGCATTCATTCTTTCATCTCACAAATCACTTCTCACCCAAATATCACTTTCTCAGCAAAATCTGGAACTTCTAAAGCATTCTCAGACTTATAACAAGCAAAAAGCATTTACCTCTTGCCTTTCCATCATAGGACCTAGCACTATTGAAAATTCCCCTTTTTGTATTGTTTCGATTTTCATAAAAAGAGATGCTTCATACAATGAGGAAAAAGACTTCTGGGGACCTACTGTCAAGTTCCTAGGATGTCAACTGGTGCAGCACACAGGCCTGGTAAGTATACCAAAGAGATAGTAAGGCATCACTGTGAAAAAATAGTACAGTGGAAACACCTAGCAGAGAACCTAAGTATTATGAAATGCCAGTAACTAAAATACTGATACCAACCATCATAATGTTTCCTTTTCACCAAGCAATCTGCTAAGCACATCTATAATTATACCAGTTCTTCACATTAAGCATAAAGTCCTAGGTTCCAGATTTTACCATCTATTTGTAAAGAAGAAAACTAAGTCTTGGAAAATTCTTTAAGATTTAAACATACAAAATTGAACTCATAGATTCATAGCAAGCACTCTTTAAAAAATGTGAATTTATTTTGACTAAATTTTTACTTCTATTCTCCATTTTAACTCTCCCTTTGGCATATCATATTTTACTTTAGTGTGCATCATGAGCACTGATTAACTTATGAGAAGATTTCAGGATATAATCCATGATGGGATCACTTCTACCTATACCATCTACTGGGGGGCAGGGAGTATGTGTGAGGTATAGCTATGTGGAAAAATCTACTCAAGTAGACCTGTTATTGGAGTTGTTCAAGTAAGAGGCTGCATCTTAGAAGCCCCTACCTAACAAGGAAGGCTCAACCACCAAACCCCAGTAGGTCAATTCAACAAACAAGTAGTCATGAAAAGCCAAAAAAGAGATGAGCATGTATTCAATGTGGCCATACTGGACAAAGTGGTCTAGTGAACTCCCTACCTCACAGTCCATCTTTGGAGTTCTAACATTATATATAGAATTATTAACAGGGCAATATATGCATAGAGCTAAGAAGATCATGTCAGAATAGAGTCCTATCAGTATCAGATCTGACCTTTCTTGCAAATGGTTTGACGAGTTTCTGACTATGTGAAATCTAAGCTCCCTCTTTTAGGTGACCATGGGAGTCTCAGCCCTTTCATGATCCCAGTGTGTTCATCTTGGGAAACTCCAAGATATTGTGCTCCATTGTTTCATAGTCTGATAAGCAAGGGGCGGGGCCCACAGGTCTCTTTAGAATACTTTCATTCCTGCCAGGGTTCTAACAGTCCTTGAAGAATGAGCTAGTCTGAGTTGATCAAGCAGAAATCTGAAATGTGGAAAAGGGAAAATTAGTTTCCTACATAAAAGTTTTACAATGTAGTTTCAAATTTAATATGTATCTATTCAAGAACATTTTCTTGGGAGAGTCTCTCTTGCTAGTTTTTACATTGTTGCCATCTGTTTTTTGGGAAGTTTCTAGAAAGACAAAAATGACACATTAAAAAGAAGGGAAAGGACATGCTTAGAGAGCGGGTCATATACTGACCTAAACTGAACAATTTCTTGAAGTGGTATTGGTATTTGACCTCTATCAAAATATGTTTGTGTGGATTAGGGGCATCTATCAAAACAGGTTTCAGACTACTTCAAATGAGCCCTTGAGAGACAACAGAACAGTATTGTAGATGTTTTCAATTTTCTGCCTGCTGAGTGACCTACACATCTAATAACCAAAAATCTAGTAATAGGTGACAACAGTTAAGGGATTAGCAATGGATTCTAGTGAGAGGTCTAAACACAACCTTCAGTAAATGATAAGAAATGTAAGTTACAAAAGCATACCTATATACCACATATACACACACATACATCAATGAGTGACTGCTTTGTCTGCATAAGCACTTGAAGGTGTCTTTGTAGATATAGGTCGAACACCATCAAATGGTATGATTCCCAGTGAATTTTTGTTTCAAGTTTTTTAAACAGTTGTCTTCAAATTCCCAGCAGATGGTGGAGGCAGCAGGCAGGCACTGGAGTCAATGAGAAATCAAAGTGAACTTTCAAATTAGCTGATTCTTAAACTTGGAGCAAAAAAGGAGTGAATGTTAGGAAAAAATAGCATGTTTCCCATGATGCATCTCATTATGAGTAAATAAAAAATATAAAGCTGTAGAGTTTACAATAAGCACAAGAGTGCATATTTTATATTATGGAAATATAAGGCATTTAATCAGTCAGTGTGCAAAAAGACCTGAATATTAGCTGTCTCCAAACCTCTTCAGTGTATAATAGCCTCAAAAAAAGCAGATCCATGTGTTTTCTCTAACAAAACTTGCTAGGGTAACTTTCTAGAGATGTTTTCATGTTTTTATTAGTGACTCAGAAGTAGAAACTTGAGTATTTTCTTAATATTCACTGTACAATACACTGGTTGTTATCTTACTATGCCTAATTTGTGTGTGTGTGTGTATGTGTGTGTGTGTGTTTGTGTGCCACAATACTTTTTTTAATACTATTTTTGTGAGAGAAATGATTTTATTTTCATATTACAGTACTTCCTCAGCTTGTTTTCCTTTTAATGTTCCAAAGCTTACCAGTCAATGATTCTATGAAGAAAGACTTAGTCTACCATGACAAAAAAGAAATATGGTTTTATAGCTGATCACATATACAGACATGGTGCTCTTAAAAATGCTGTGTAACTTCTTTCAGTAAAAATGTTTTACATAGTTTCAGTCATTGTTAGCTTTATGTTATTTGCTTACAAAAAAAGATCAAACAAAATTATGGGATTTTTTTCCCTCCCAATTTCAGTGTCTACTTTTGTCTGTATTTGAACTCTCATCTGTGACTTAGAATAGAAGGAGCTAAGGAGTTACATGAAATTAAGTTACCAGGACGAGAAGAGATATTCCTAGCAGAGAAAGACCATGTCTGCAGTTAGTCTTTCTACTTTTCTTCTTGTGTTGTATCTTTTGCTATGTAAAATTTCCCCCAGGCCATGTTTATACATGTCGGATTATTGTTATTAAATGAAACAGCCTGGGATACCACTCAGCTCCTCCAAATGTTAGGAACATGCCATATCTAAGAAACTTCATCAACTGCCAATAAGGAAGCAGAACCATATGTTCCTTGGGGCAAGCCCATATTAAATCTTTAAAGCTATAAGGCTTTTCTCATGCTTTAAGAAGTCAACAGATGTGATAACTACCCCAGACAACTGGTTTCCATTCCTTAGTTGGTTGATAAAGGTGATACAAATGTAACTGTCATTTTAACTACGAATAATACGCTTTACATCTAGCTGCAAAAGAGCATAATCCTTTTATTAAAGTGCCCTTAATATGTGTTTTGAATTTCAGTTAACTGAATTCATTGAAAATTTCATAAACACAACAGGGTTTGGGAATGTCTTCAGTAAGTGCTTAATTCCCCTTGTTAATCAACCATTCTCCATTGCATTCATCTTTCCTGCCTATCTGTCAAATGTTCCTTAATTAAGAATTATTCTTAATTACAAAGTTTATGTGCCATTTTATTTTAGAGGTAATTAATTAAGTTTAACACTAATCGTTGGGGATATTGCCTTTTCCGCACTCACATTGTTTCTTAATTATTGGAATACCTGAATCCTCTGACAAATGGGTAGGGCATATTGATTTGTTTTGTGTCTGGTTTGTGGAAGCCCATACTGAATAGATTAGAAACTCAACTCTTCGGCCAGACAAAGAAGTAGGAAACATTTTTTCCTCAGTTGATAAAGGACACTGAATAAATGCACTCTGTCCATCCACTGTATTATGTGAAGTCTCAGAGGGGCAAAGAAGGGTGATGGTTATGGATGAAATTCGATCCTGGAAAGAATAGCCAAAGTAAAGCCATTCTGTGAGAGTCCTTGGATACTTTCAGAATGAATTTACCAATTTTCTCCTGTGGGGGATTATACTAAGGTCACCCTTGGCTGGTCATCTGATTGGGAAAGATGAGACATATGGTGGCTAGATCAGGAAAGGCATGCCTGGCTGCTCCTGCCCTCCAAATTTGTTAACCATTGCACATTTTCTGAATGTATAACCTATGCAACTTCCTCAGAGAAGCCTTCTGCAGCTAAGTGACAGGCTTTCCTAAAATTCACTGGCATTTATTATAACCTATGTTTATCGGGCTGTTCATTCATCTTCCTCATCCAGTTACTGAACTGTCCTAACAGATTAAGATCATTTCTGATTTTGTTTATCACTGAGTTGTTGTTTTCTCAGTTAGCATCTAACTCATGGCAGTGGGAAAATAAATGTTCGGGTGAGTGGATATTTTGACGTGTGTTTACAGTGTTGTGTCTGTTTCATGCTATTATATACTAGCTTCTGTAAGAAAACCGTGGATGGGTGAATGCTAACCCATACATTAAAAACATCTGTAACACAGTAGAGAAGAAACTCACCCATAAACATCAAAGAAACTAGAATATAATACATTACACATCATTATGAGGATGTATAGAAAGCAAATTGGCAACATTTCAAACATGTGAAGCTGACCTGAAGTCTGCCTCAAGGGTGCTCTGGAAAAATGGAGAGAAATTGCTGAATGAACAAAATCAGGTACACAAACAAGTGTGATGTTGTCGTTTTATCAAAGATTGGAAAGTAGATTGTACTTAGGCCTGACAAGGAATGCTAAGAAATATGCACACCCCAGTGTCATAAATGCAAATGGATGAATTGAAAAGCAGTTTGGCAGTACACACAAAGAGTAGGGTATTTTTTCTTGTTAAACTCTATCAGTTATCAATGTTACAATCCATTATGTTCAAAATTATAATATCATCTTTAGCAAACATTATTAAGAGACTAAGCAAATATTACAGGGTAATGAATAAATGTTATGAAACCTCTATAACAGAGAGCACTGTATTCTTAAAAATATAGTTTAGCAGATGTAAGCAGATTTATTCATAATTTATGTGACATATATTTCTGCAACTTGTAATGCACAATTAAAAGTTTTATGTTCTTTAATAATCACTATATTTTGGGGAGGTGGCTCAGTGATTAAGAGCACTTGCTGCCCTTACAGAAGACCCAGGTTCAATTACCAGAACCCATGTGATGGACCCCAACTATCTTTAATTCCAATTTTGGGAGATTTGACATCTTGCTTTGGCCTCTGTAGGCATCAGAGACAACATGGTACATGCAGACAAGACACATATATGTGTAAAGTATAATTCAAAATCTATTATAGACAAATTTAGAACATCTGGTAATCATTATTTTTGGACATTTTAATCTCCACACAAACATTTAGCTTTATTCACTATTTCCCCATCCCCCTGAATGCAAGAATATACTACCACATATTTCAATCCTAAAGACTTACTTATGTGTTTCATAGCAAGGTATCAGACAACATGTGGATTCTTTTATTTAGCATCATATTTCAAGGTTGACCCAAGGAGTAATATGTGTCTGTTCTTTGTTCTTTATTTATTATTGAATAATACCTCCTGGTGTGGGAGCTGAATCTTTTACATGCATTTTTTTTAAATTTATACATTTACATAATGTACTTTGGTCACATTTCCCATTACCCTTTCTTATTTTCCTCCCACTCTGCTAGCCACTTCTTCTTCCCACCAGGTTCCACCTCCTATTTTGATAACTGCCTCAGGTTTTGTGTTCTTTGTTGTGTTTTTTAATGACTCCTGTGTTTAATCACTGCTGCTCCTTCAGCCTGGGCAGGAGTAGGTGGTATTTGGTGGTATTTGTAAATGCAAGGACAACTTACTAATGACTACACTATTGAGGACTGTGATTCCTTCTTTCCCAAACCTCTAATATGATAGGCAAGCACTCTACCCTTTATGACTCCCTCTAGCTTCAAGCTACAGAATACCAGGTTTATAAGCTAAAAATGTACTCATTTGTGAAAATTAAATAATAGTCATACACCAATTTGCCAATATTTATTTGTTTACTTTTGGGTGATATATTTACAATTAGTATCCATATTCTTCTGTATAAGTTTTTATAGGATGTATTTTTCACAGTGATGTATCACTTTCATAACATAACAAAGAAATAGGGTGATGGCTAAAGCAGAAATACACAAAGGAATGGTGTAGTTTTAAAGTACTCCTAGATTATATAACATGAATGGCGTCTACACAGTTATCTGTAGAGGATAGAACACAAGACCCTCCCCTCTATGGGAGGATTTTAGTCTAGTTCAGGAAGCAAGATAGAAATGTATCATGACAATACATGTCATACAACAGCCTGTTGATAACATGAGGCAGAACATAGCAATTCTTTGTTGTCCCCTAGCCACGCTTCTTGAATGGTGTATAGACACACCATCTGTGCATAAGCTTATGGTGTCAGCACGTATGTGCCATAAAAATGAGGACAGGGAGTGGCTGAGAAAGGGGGATAGCATGTAAAGAGTTCACAGAATTTACCTGACAAGAGGTCTAGAAACAAATGTTAAATAACCACCGGTCTTACTTCCTGATTTTTTATATCCTTCTATAGGGCTCTGCCGTGAATATCTGAGTACATAGATTATGCACTTTCCTATATGATGAACTATGTACATATGTGTGCATATTTTCTACATATTTGTATGTGTATAAGTACACATGAGCGTGCGCACACACACACACACATACACACACACACACACACAAACACACACACTTCCAGCCTTCTGTTTTGATGACAAATGATTATATATAAACAAAGTTAATAGACTTTTCATTTTCATTCTTTCTTGCCACTGATTAGCCTCATGCTAAAATTTGATTGCATTACATAACCAATGCAAAGCTTGTATATTGTTGTTTTCATGGAAAAAAATGCATTTCATTTTGGAAAAGGAAAAAAAGTACAATTTCTGATTTGAGTGTATACATAAAATATAACAAGAGAAGAGTTTTTAGACATATAATTTTTTGGATATGATTTCTTACCTATTAAAATCTATTCATGGCCTGACTCCTGTACCATAGGCAAAGATACTGATACATGTTGCCTGAAAATGAGGTATGGATTCATGAATGTCTCTAGTGTCTACACATGCTAAGATTTTCAGAATAAGTAAGATGGGCTCCTTGACCAGAGACATTTATGAATTTTGGGAGCAATGAGTTGATAAATGTGCTGATTCTTTCCATTATGGAAATTCTAGTTGTGGCTCTTTACATGTGGGACAAAAATATCAATGGCATCTTTGAAAATATAGTGTTTCATAACCAATCTGCAACCCATGGACTATGTAAATACCAAAACAGCAATGAATGTGACCCAACACATTGGTCTAATACAATATATTGGAACATCAGAAGGTTGGAAGCATCTAACTTATTTATTTTTCTGTTACCATGAAGAGACAACATAATCAAGGAAACATATAAAAATAAATCATTTAGCTGGTGACTTGCTAACAGTTTGAAAAAGTGAGTCCATGATCACTATGGTAAGCGAGCAGGCAGGCTTGACACTGAAACAGTTTTGTGACACAAAAAAAAAAAAAAAAAAAAAAAAGCAGGGAAAGAAAGGCGGTACCCCAAGATGGGCTTTTGAAACCTTAAAGCCCACCCCCAGTGACACAACTTCTAAACAAGGCCATACCTCCTAATCCTTCTGCTACCAGCTGGCAGTGTGCAGGTGGCACCCTGTGAAACAAGAGGAGACGTGGAGCAATCCTCACCAATCACCAGCCCCATTATTCAGAACAATTGAGGTCTGTCTTGTCAGTTTCCTGTGTAGCGACATTTTCTCTCCTTAGATTCCCTATAAGTCAAAACAATCCACCACTATTATTTTTATAGCATGTCCATCTCACCAAGTGTCATTGGAGACCAAGAATAAAAGCAAGTATATAAAGGCCTATGGGGACATTTTCATTCAAACAACAACAGTGAGTTAAACTTTCTCTTAACTGTTCAGTAACAAAATGATAGGCCACTTTAATCGGGTGATGAAAGTGGAAACACTTTCATAATCTATAAGCCCAAAATATCACAATTATTTTTTTTAATGTGGATTTTCTCTAATCCAATCTATGTGCATTTAGCTGTGAAATCCCTCCTTCAAAGAATAGTTAGAATTTAGAAGTACACTGGGCTAGAAGCAAAGACAGCTTCAAACAAGCAAAACCAGTGAGTAATGTGTGCTTATAGAAGGTGTTGAATGGGTCTCTTTGACTACCTGACACTGAGCATGAGAAGCAGATTGCAAGGCAAGAGGCTCAAGCTTCTAACTCCTAAAATCTGCACCCATATCATATTTATACCTTGAGTCCATTCCCAAGCTGCCTCTTAGCTATTGTTAGGCTTCACTTAATTTGACAAAAGTGCCCAGTCCCCTCCATTTCATTTCAAAGATTGGCCTTTAGCAATAAGAAATTTTGCTCTTAACCTTTGCCAGGTAGATTTCCTTCTGCTACCAGCTGGCAGTGTGCAGGTGGCACCCTGTGAAACCAGAGGAGACGTGGAGCAATCCTCACCAATCACCAGCCCCATCATTCAGAACAATTGAGGTCTGTCTTGTCAGTTTCCTGTGTAGCGACATTTTCTCTCCTTAGATTCCCTATAAGTCAAAACAATCCACCACTATTATTTTTATAGCATGTCCATCTCACCAAGTGTCAAACTCTTTACAACAAGAATGAAACAGAAAGACGGTGCTTTGCAGACTCGGGTACCGTTATTTTCAAACAGAAAAAAGAAAATGACAAGAAGAGATTGAGTTGAGCAGAGTAAAAATAAAGATAAGGGCCTGGCTTGAAAAAAAAATAAATAAGCACGGCAAGATTGAGAGATTCTGTACAAATCAATCTCTTGCTTCCTATCTCCCCCAGCCTGGGGGAGACACAGGGCATGACAATCACAGCATCCTTTATCCAGAGTTTACATCATGTGAGTTGATAGTCATTTCTAATGACAACATTATAATTATTTGCTTAATCTCTAGTACCATTCAGTTGGTCTTTCCTAATATATGTCTGCATACTGAAGATTAAACATTTATGAATTCAAACACTCAGGCCAATACACGATGCCTATGGACATACAACAAGGGTTTTAGCAGCATTAATTGCTGTTGATGAGGGTGATAATAACAGTGGTCTGTCAATAATCTGTTTATTTCATTCAAACTCCCCATGATGTAATTTTTTAAATCTTTTTTAGATTTGAGTGAACCTAAACAGAAAGTTACAAGAAAGTCTAGATTTAGTCATATTTCGACATTTGAGTGTATGTTCCAGTATTATTTGGGGTAGCAAATGTTTTTGAGAGCCCTTAAAGTTTCACTTCCATTAAACTCACCTATATTGATTTACTTGAAATATGGAGTTCATGGCTCTGCATGAAATCTCCAAAAGAGTATCTTTTGGATACATCTGCATTTGTAAGAATTTCCCTAGCTGACTGTACCACCCACAAGTTTGAGAGGCATTGCCTTGACTTTGAAGTAACCCACATTTACCCATTTGCAGAATCTATCTAAATGGGAAGAGGGCTCTATAGAGGAAAAATGTGGCCTCTCAGATGTCTTCCATGGTTTTTCTGTGGTCTACAGATTAAACATTTATTCCTTTGAATTTCAGTGTTCCTATAACAGTCTCCATTTACAATTTAAATACTTGGAGAATCCATTAACATCCATTAGCACTCACTGTGAATGGGGTTTTTAAAGTCAATCATTCATCCAGACTTCAACAGGACAGGAATCCCATTGAGGAGCTTGAAAGGCCAGCCAACCTGAAGCATGGCAGCTGAGAAACTTGGGAAGTCTACAGAATAGGAGACAAAGGGCTCAGTCCTACATATCTGTCTGCCAAAAGTCAAAATAGGGAAACCGAGTGGTACAAATTGATTTGAGTGTAAACCAAGTGATATAAACATTTGTGGTAGAGATTATGCCCAAGGGATACCTTTTGCTTACTTCTTTATCAGTATGGTGGATAATAGACCCTGAGGATTGATAGATGCATTTTAAGATGCAGTGCAGCACTGGGGAGATAACTAGGTGAGTTCTGGCTCAGCATGCAACTGTGAAGCCCTGAATTTTACCCCTATTACCCATATAAAAACTGTAAAAACTGGGTATGGCAGTACACAGCTGTATTCCCAGTATTATGGAGCATGAAGATGCTGAGATCAAGGGATCTCACCCATCAGTTATTCTAGCCAATTCTATCAGTGAGCAACAGTAAATCCTCTCTCTCTCTCTCTCTCTCTCTCTCTCTCTCTCTCTGTCTCTCTCTCCACATACACACACACACACACACACACACACACACACACACACACACACACACATATATGCTGCCATATGACTTTACCCCCTTGCTTCTACATACTCATTTTACCTGTCTGTCTGTCTGTCTGTCTATCTATCATTTACTAACCTAGATATCTCCCAAGATGCCATACTGTTCTGGATAGTAAACACTTAAAACCTAGTACCTGGGAAGCTGAGGCTAATACATTGTGATTTCAAGGCCAGCCCTAGTGAGACCCCATTTTGTTATGAAAGTCAGTACCATATATAGTGAATATACATCAATGCAACTTAATTTAAAAATATAAGTATCATAGGATAAAGAACCTTTTCTGGGTTTCCTGCCCATCCTTTCCTAGTAGCTTCTTGAAACGCAATCTGTGGCAGGCTATATAATAGATTGTATATTAAACAAGTAAATTTTTATAAATTTGAAAGTAAAACTAAATACATAATAAAAATATAAAAGCAGGCACTTCACTCAGCAAGACTATTCCCAAAGGAAATATCTTGATACTATATCAATTCAGTGTGTTTGATAAAACTCATACAGTATCAAACAAATAGAAATAAAGTAATAGATGAGCAGAAAAGTATGTCAACAATGATCTGGATTGTTGCTCTGTATAACCTTAGTATTAAATCTGAAAAATGGGCAAACATTTTACCTTGGCTTAACAAAACATCTGTAATCAGTTTATTTTCTTTCCCCTTAAATTATTTTAAATTGCTTATACTATTTTCAGCATTTTTACTTTTTGATCAATGTAAGTAAAATAACAGCAGAAAAAATTTTAAACTCACATCACATTTTTTTTCATACAAATATGTCATGCCATGGCTTTAAATGATAAAAGGAAGATGAGAGTATTCCCACAAATGAGTTGGGCCATGCATCCTTATAAAGTAAGAACAACATGCATTTGGTATTTCTTTCTTCCCATGGAACTTGGAATTGACCATTGAGGGATGCACAAATACACATAGTTTTAACTTTTCAACTTTATGTGTACATTGCCTAATATCCTAACCTTTGCCTAAAAGTATTCTTTATATGAATCCCTTTTATTAAGATCCAGTCATGGAAATTTGAAAGAAAAATAAAGTAAAACTGCAACTTCTACTGTTTAAACTAAAAAAAGAAGTGACCTTATCCTAAAAGAGAAGAAGGAGATATCACATGGATTCTAATCTGTTCTCTCTTCCCTTCAATTTGTGATAAACAATGTAAAAGGGTATCTTAAAACTTGTATAATGACTCTGGCTTGTGATTCTAGCATGCAGGAGGCTAAAGCTAAAGGATTTCTGTGATCAATTTAAAATATATATATATATATATATATATATATATATATATATATATATATATATTCTCAAGAAACAAACCAAACCAAAAGAAAAGCATTTTTAAGGTACAAGAACGCTTCCAGTGCTTCTAATCCAAAAGGTGTGACTGTATTAACAAATATAGCACCTTTATGCTTTAAAAACTAAAGCAAGATTCTTGGGTTATGATATTCTAATATAAATAAGAAGAAAATAACCATTTTGGTTGTAATTCTGTGCTTTTTTGGTGTTAGTTATAATATGAAATAATATGAAATAATTGTTATTTACTTTCCATCTTTGGTGGGCTTTAACCTTGTTTCCTTCTTTTTGAATCACCTGTTATTGAAATTACATCATTAAGAATTTTAATGTTTAAAGCAAGGAGTAGTTGTTTGGTTTTACATCATGGACTCTTCACAATTAAGGTTCTATTCCAGTTTCTATTCTCAATCAGGAATGTGAGCTTGTGATTTTAGAAAGCACGAAAAGAAAATCCATTTCACAAATGAACCTGACTTTTGTTTGAAGAAAATATATCACATAAATCCTAGTTAGCCAGACTGTTTTATAATACTAAAGTACTTGGGATGAAAACAGTTACAAGCATGAAGACACATAGAGAGACCTACATCCTACACAAAAATAAAAGTCAGCTACTTCATTGTTGGATAGAAGATGAAGGTGCATACTCTGAATAGTATGTAATTCCTATTGCACAAAAAGAGCCATTAACTCAAAAGTTCATTTATTTAGCAGGGGGATGAAGTGGGAAAGAGCAGATGAGCCAGCAATCTGTATGATGCATGATGCCTAGTAATGAGACATATTTCCAAGAGTTTAACTCTCCCATCATCCAGAATCCACTGTCTTTCATGTCTTTACTTTTTGTTCTGTCCCCTGGAACTAAATGTGTTCAAGTCTAACACATCTGAGAATGCATGAAATCAGAACAGTGTCAAAGTCATTGACCATGCTAGCCCATACCCACACTCCTCATAACCTGAAGATATATGGCCTTGCCTCCTCCTTTCATGTCTAGGTTGCACATCCTTCTACCTGTCCCTTGATGGATTTCATCTTAACATTTCTGTAATATCTATTCTCCAGTACCTAAATCCTGTTTCCCAACTGCATAATGCATAAAAACTCTGTGATTTTCTATGCTATAATATTCTGTCCTGTGCATTTTGCTGTTATTTCTCTCTGCCAGTTTTAGTTCACACAAGAACCTGTCCAGTTTTATTTTGCTCACAATTGAATCCTTCAGAGCTATGGGAGAAAACCAGCAGTGTACAAATTGTTACCACTAAAACTTTACAGTGGCCAAGGAGAGATGCCCAGAAAGCTGTAAAACATATGACCTGAGATTAGGCATAAGAGCCAAGCTAGTGGGTGGGCTTTGGGATTTTTTTTAAGACTAAAAGTATCAATGAAAAAGCCACTGGTAGGAATGACCTCAGATAGATGCCACAATTTTTTCTTATCTGACCAATATTGGCCCATACAGAGTTTCAGTTAATTAAGTATCAGAAGATCCAAGAGAAAAGTCTAGAGTCCTATCTACTTTGGGCAGTGTGCAGACAGATTTACAATTCCATAGCAATAGCATCAATCTGGGAAGAAATCAGCTTCAGAAAACAGGATACCTACCCCTTGTTACACTGAAGTTTCTAACACGGGTTTCCAGTGTTTACATATAAAGATGTTTTATGTAGATGTTTTATGTAGATAGTTTTGAACTATCTGTCAGATACGGTGAGCCTATCTATATTTCTGAATCCTTTCTCTTCTAGGTTGACAATATTTTGCAATTGGGCAGTCTTGCTTACTTCCCTACCTTCCTGCCTCCTTCTGTTCCTTTCTTCTTCTCTTTATTCTTTCCTTCCTTCTTTTTATTTCTTTCACTTTCTTCTAATAGAATTTCCCTACATAGCCCAGGTTTAACTCAGTTTCACAGTCTTCCTGCCTCTTAATGCCTGAACCATAATACATAGGCTCAAATATAATGTTTTGTTTATTTTTTGCTTCGTTTGTTTGTTGTTTTGTTTTATCAATTCATTAGAGACCTAAAATCTGTCAAATGTTAGAGCAGAAAGAAACCCTAGCAATACTTCATGGAAGATTCCAAGGGGAGATAAGTCAATATTATAGCTTAAGGATAAAAGTTAAGTGTTATGGTAATCCCAAACTTAGGCATCATCACTTGCTGACATTCATCTTTACATATATACAATTCATATAGGCAGAAAATGTTTGGGGGATTCTATCTGGGTGGAGGTTATAAACAACAAAAACTGATCATTGTTTCGATAGTTATTAAAACATGAAAGTACAGTTTATAAGCGTATTTTAGGCATTGAGTATTTATTTATACAGTTGTAGCTGGAATAAGTACCTTTAAAAATAATATGCTTATTTCTACCTATAGAGAGAAATAGCTATTTCTTTAGTGTTTTCCTTTGGGCAGCTTGCTTCCCCCCTCCTCAACACACTTTGCCATGCAACCAAATTAAAGGGTCCATGAGCACCACCCTCCACCCCAGAATCAAAAGAATCATTTGTTCAGAAAGGTATGAGCCATGCCAAGCTCAGCACAGGTCAATTACTGGTTATACAAGCTGTATTTTCTCACCACAAATTTGTGGAATTAAAATAATTGCAAATGTGTATATGCACACAAAAGGAAAATATCATATGCACACAGACCCTTGGTGGTGGTGGGAGTAAAGACATATTTGCCTCAGAGCAATATGCAATTTCTGTTTTGAACAGGGTCATTAATTTGAGACACTATTTATTAAAACAGCAGATGAGGACAGGGAAATGGTTTTGGGGAAATATCCAACAGGCTTAACCCTTCAGCTAGTCTACAAGCATCAATAGCCCATGCCGTAACCAGTTGAAAGGTTTACAGAAAATGCACATTGAACCACTAAAGTATTTATTAGTCCTCCCTACCTCTGAGGGATTTAGAATTCCCTTAGAAATGTACATAGTCATTTTCTGATCCCAGACCAAAAGCTAACCATTTCAGTTCCTACACACTAGTCAGTTAAGTGCCATACATTGACAAGGCTGAAAAGCTAGGAATCAAGAATCAGTTGGAAAGCTAGGAGCAGGCCCAATGTCAGGTAGAGTCCTCCTGAAGAATCTACAGAAAACAATTTGTATAGAGGATGGAAATCCAGCCCAACAAAGAGCTCTGAAGTTTATAAACACAAGAAATAAGAGAAATGTGAACAATTATATTTCCTTTAATACATCTTATTTCTAACTCCCACACTCGATCCAGTCTTAATAAGTTAGTGACAAATTTGGTTCTATTCTTCCTGAAGCCAGTCCACCTACTAAAAACTGTACACAGAGAAACAAAAAAGATCTTTGAATTCCAATCTTTTAAGATTGCTACATACAAATTATCTGACTTATAATTGTCAGATCCCAAGTGGTTCATTAAAAGATAATGTCAGTATGTTCTCTTCATGCTGTTGCTAGAGGCTATACTGAAGTTACAGCATCAGTACCTTGGGCAGCAGCCTTTAGACAGGCCAGGGAGCAAACCTGGGTACTAATTGAACCGGTAGAAGTATATTCCCTTCCCATCCTGGGAATCTTACTGCATTTGTTATGTTTCTTGTCCCAACTTTTTATCTGTGTATTCCTAGAAACCATTTTACTTTCATTGGCTGGGCCTTTACACTTCCTCACAGGAGGGAGGATATTAGAAAGACATGAATCCGAAGGACAGTAGTTCATAAAAATCAGGCTGAAACAGACTGTCAGAAGTTCACTCTGGGACTGGCAGTACAGAGAACGATGCAGGAAGTTTGCATTTTTAATGCAATTTTCAGACCTTATCTACCTCCTCTCCTGTACATAATACCTCAGTGGGAATTTGGGATTTCTACAGGGACAGAAAAATGCTTCTTTCCAGCCTCTGGATATCCGTAAGAGTTAGTATTGACTATTTTATTTTATGTGTGTTCTTTACATAACCTGTAAAATCTCTCCCCCTCCCCCTTCCCTTCCCCCTTCTCCTTATCTTCTCCCTCACCTCTCTCTCTCTCCCTCTCTCTCCCACCCCCCCTGTGTGTGTGTGTGTGTGTGTGTGTGTGTGTGTGTGTGTTATGGTGTGTGTGGTGTACACATTCACTTGTATGCTAATGTCATACCCAAAGAACTAAGGTTAGATTCTCAGTATTTTTTTTCCTCAGGGGACAAAACTGACTGTTAAACTTAGAAAAAGGGTCAGACAAGCAAATCAATTTTCTGCTTCTCTTTACACTCTGTAATTCCTTTAGGTTAGTACTGAGGGAATGTGTTTTCCAAAACAAAATTTCTGTCCTCTCAGCAAGTTGTACATGTGTCAAGACTTCTGGAAATTTCTCACCAATACCATACCAGTTAGGCTGCATTCTCTGGGGCAGATGATGAGAAAGAAATTTGTTCTGCTCTGAGAACCTGCATCTTTCTCTAGTGACTGTGCCCACTAAGTCACCTGAGTGAAAGTCCAGAGATATTGAAATTAGTCATTATAAAAGAGAATCCCGTCTATTCCTCCCTTGACTTACTAGGAAAATCGAGTCAGGAGAGAAATAGATGAGAGGAGAGAGAGAGAGAGAGAGAGAGAGAGAGAGAGAGAGAGAGAGAGAGAGAGAGAGAGAGAGAGAGCGCATAAGAGAGGGAGCCTTTATAGGTTTGAAGAGAAAACTGAACCTATAGAAATGTCCAGAGACCTACAGACTGACAAGACTAACAATTGGAGCAACAGTGGAAAGGCTACCATAAATGCCCTTCTTTGATAATGAGATCGACGACTAACTTATCTACCATCATGGAGCCATCATCAAATAGCTGATGGAAACAGAAGCAGACACCTACAACTAAACACTGAGCCGAACTAGAATCCAGATGCAGAGAAGGAGGACAAGACCACGCTGCAGAAACACATAGAGACAGCTGACCTGAACAAGAAGGAGCTAATGGGAACCCAGAATGATATCTAGGAATCCAGCATGGGACTGACTCAGACCCCCTGAACATGGGTCTCAGCTAGAGGGCCTGAGCAATCTAAGGGACCTCTGACAGTGGAACCAGGATGTATTCCTGGTGCACAAAAGGACTTGGGGGCACATCCCCCAATGAGGGATACACCCTTAACCTAGAGACAGGAGAGAAGGCCTAGTCCCTACTCCAAATGATTTGACAGATTTATATGATACCTCCTGGAGGGCATCACCATACATGTGGAGGGGGGAGAATGGAAGGGGCGGGTGGTTAGGGGGCAAGAGAGGGTGGGAGAGAGGAAAGAAGTAGGGAGGGATAGGGAACTGAGATCAATATGTAAGATAAAAATAAAAAATAGACACAAGTTCTTGCTAAAAATAAAAGAGAGAGAGAATCCCCTATTCAAGCATATAGAAATAAATATGATATTGGAAGGGACTCATATGCCTGTACTATCTGTGTGAGACCTTGGATTGGGTTTTTAACCCTACAACTCGTGTTTCATTTTATATAAGTAGTAGTTACTACTAAGAATATGATTTGCAGAGTAGGATTGCTATTATTCAGCAATTAATTTTAGTTGTAAAATATTCCAAACCAGGGATCTGTAGACCAGAACTACAGTTAGATATTTTTGTAATATATGGGCTAAGGATAATTTTAGTTAAAAAAAAAAGGCAAAGAGAAAAAGTTCTATTATTTTTCTAATACATGAAAATTGTGAAATGTAAACCTAAGTGGTTATCAACAAAATTTAATTAGAACAAAGACTCACACAACCCTTTTCATGTAGCCAGTGAAAACTTTAAGTCATGATCTGTAGAGTTGAATATTTGAAATAAAAACAATTGTCCCACAGACTTTACTATCTGGCCCTTCTATTTGTTATGGTTGTTGTCATTGTTAACAGTATTAGTGTTACCAGAGAAACTGAGGGTACCTTTTTTGAATTCTTTGTATCATAAATATAAGAATTTAGAAAAGGATGAAAAAGAAACCCCAAAGACACTTTTATTAAAGTTTTTTTATTTAGAAATTATACTTTTCATTTTACATACCAACCACAATTTCTCTCCTCCCGCCCCCCAATCTTCTACCCTTCCACCCTTCCTACATCCCCCATCCCCTCCTCAGAGGAGCTAAGGCCTTCCTTGGGAAGTCAACAAAGTCAGCCATATCAAGTTGAGGCCGGACCAAGAAAGGTATCCCACCATAGTTATGAGCTTCAAAAACCAGTTCATGTGGGATAGATCCTGGTGCCACTGGCAGGCCCCTCCAGTAGATCAAGTCTCATTACTGTCACCAACATTTATAGGGTCTAGTTCAGCCCCATGCAGGTTCCCTAGCTATCAGTCCTTAGTCTGTGAGCTCCCTCTAGTTTGGTTCAGTTGTCTTTGTGGTTTTCCCCATCATGATGTTGACAGCCCCCTTACTCATATAATCACCCTTGCCCCTCTTCAACCTAACTACAGGAGGTCAAGAAAGTGGTTAACAGTGTTTCACTGCATCTGCTTCTATCAATTACTGGATGTAGGTTCTATGATGACAGGGTAATCACTAATCTGATTAAATTGGAAGGCCCTTTCATACATCATGCCATTATTGCTAAGAGTCTTAGCAGGGGTCATGTGGATTCCTCAGATTTTCTCTAGTGCCAGGGTTCTCCCTAATCCTTTATTGTCTCCCTCTGTCAAAATATCTCTTTCATTGTTATCCCCTTCTGTCCCTCCCACAACTATGTCTTCTTGATCTCTCATGTTTCCATCCCCTATCCTCTGCCTTCTACCCCCTCCCAGGTTACACAGAAGATCTTAAATATTTTCTTTTCTGGGTACATCCATGCGTGTCCCTCTTATGGTTCTACTTTTTACCTAGCTTCTCTGGGATTATGGCTTGTAGCCTGGTTAACCTTTGCTTTACATCTAATATACACTTATGAGAGATTACATACCATGTTTATCTTTCTGGGTCTGTGTTACCTCACTCAGTATGGTTTTTTCTAGTTCTATTCATTTGCCTGAAAATTTCATGATGTCTTTTTTTTTTTTTTTTTTTTTTTTTTTTACTACTGAATAATACTCCATTGTGTAAAGGTACCTGTTGGGGATTATCACCATCCTCACTACCTCAGGCCTCTGAGATAGAAAATTACTGCCTTTTAAGAAGTAAGCAGAATGTTCAACAGAACATTCCTATATACAGGCTTGTGGTTTTACAACCAGTTAAAGAATAGATCAGGATATTCTTCCTGTTGCAACTTTACAACCAGTTAAAGAATAGCTCAGGATATTCCTCCTGCTGCAATTTTTCAGCCAGTTAAAAATTAGTTCAGGGCATTCCTTCTACTGACCCTTTCATCCTGCCCACTTGCAAAGCCCTACTCACATCCTGCTCATGGTCCTATATAAGCCTCTCTTGAGTAAATAAAGTTTAACAGCTTGATAAAAATATGGACTTGCTGTTGTTCTTCTCATCCCTTACCCCTGGATTCCCCTAGGTATCTCCCAGTTCATCGTTGACTGCCCTGCATGTTGGGGCAGGTACCACATTTTCTTTATCCTTTCTTTGGTTGATGGAGTTGATGGCCATCTAGGTTGACCAAGGTTCTGGCTATTACAAATAATTCTGCTATGAACACAGTTGAGCAAATGGCCTTTTGAAATAATTGTGCATCCTTGGGTATATGCCCAAGAGTTGTATTGCTGGGTCTTGAGGTAGATTGAGTATCAATTTTCAGAGAAGCTATCATACTGATTTCCAAGTAGCTGTACAAGTTTGCACTCCCACCAGCAATAGTGGAATGATCCCCTTACTCCACATCATCTCCAGCATAAGCTGTCCTACATTGGTGGGGTTTTTTGTTTCTTTGGTTTTGTTTTGTTTTTTGTTTGTTTGTTTTGTTTTTTGGTTTTGTTTGTTTGTTTTATCTTAGCCATTCTTATAGGTAAAATTGGAACCTCAGAGCCATTTTGATTTGTATTTATTTCCCTGATGGCTAAGGATGTTGAGCAATTCCTTAAATGGTTTTTGGCCATTTGAGCTTCTTCTATTTAGAATTCCCTGTTTAGATTTGTACTCCATTTTAAATTGGATTACTTGGTGCACTGATGTCTAGTTTCTTGAGTTCTTTAAGTATTTTGGAGATCAGCCCTCTGTCAGATGTGGGGTTAGTGAAGAACTTTTTCCATTCTGTGGGCTGCCATTGTCTTATTAACCAAACAGAAACTTCTCAGTTTCAGGAGGTCCCATTTATTGAATCCGTTGCTCTCAGAGTCTATACTACTGGTATTATATTTAGGAAGTGGTCTCTTGTGCCAGTGTGTTCAAGGCTACTTACTTCCCACTTTCACTTTGATCAGGGATATGTGTGGATCTATTTGTTTTCTTCTACATCTTGACATCAAGGTATGCTGGCACAATTTGTTCAAGATTCTTCCTTTTTTTCCATTTTATAATGTTAGCTTCTTTGTCAAAAATCAGGTGTCCATAATTGTATGAATTAGTATCGGAGTCTTCAATTTGATTCCACTGGTCTATCTGTCTGTTTTTATGCCAATAAACAAGCTGATTTTTATTAATGTAGCTCTATTACAGAGCTTGAAGTCAGGGATGTTGATGCCTCTGGAAGTTCTTTTATTATTCAAAATTGTTTTGGCTATCCTGAGTTTTATTTTTTTTTTTTTTTTGGTTTGTTTGTTTGTTTTTTTCCACATGAAGTTGAATATTATTTTGGGCTCTGTGAAGAATTGCAATGGAATTTTGATGGGGATTGCATTGAATTTGTAGATTGCTTTTGGTAAGATTGCCATTTATACTATTTTGGTCCTTCCTATCCAAGAGCATGGGGCATCCTTCCATTTTCTGATATCATCTTTAATAATCTCATAAAGTTCTTGTCATACAGATCTTTCACTTGTTTGGTTAGAGTTACCGCAACATAATTTATGATATGTTTGGCTATTTAAAGGATGATGTGTCTGTGATTTCTTTCTTAGCCCATTTATCATTGTATGTAGGAGAACTAATGATTTTTTGGGGGATAATCTGGTACATTGCTGAAGGTGTTTATCTGCTGTTCTGTGGTAGAATTTTTGGGCCACTTATGTATACAATCATGTCTTCTGCAAGTAGAGAAAGTTTGATTAATTCCCTTCCAGTTTTTATCCCTTTGATCTCCTTTTGTTATCTGATTACTGTAGCTAGAACTTCAAGTAATGTACTGAATACATATAGAGAGATTGGACAGCCTTGTCTTGTTCCTGATTTTAATTGGAACACTTAGAGTTTTTCCTCGAAGTGATGTTAGCTGTTGGCTTGCCAGAGAAACTGAGGGTTCCCCTTTTTGAATTGTTAGTCTTATTATTAAAAGAATTTTTAAAAGGATGAAAAAGAAAGCTCAATGACAATTTCTTAAAATTAAGAGAGAGAGAGAAAGAGAGAGAGAGAAACAGGGCAGGCAAATTGTAAAGTTTGATAACTGCCAGGAGAAAGGAAATGAAGACAAGGAAGAAAGAAACCTAAGCTATTTACAGTGTCAGTGTGTCCCGCGCTACCGTCTGGCCAGCAAGAATGACGCTGCACACTCAGGATCCTTCTGCAGTAAAGCTTTAATGCATCTTGAGAGGGAGAGCATAAACTTACAGAGTGGAGACCCTAAACATCCAAAAACCCAACCCTTATATAGGTTTACAACCTTCGCCTCGGACGTGTCACTTCCTGATTGGCTGCAGCATATCGGCCCATATGACACCATGGGAGAGGCAGAGGCCAAGGGAGGGAATATCACCCTGCACCTGCGCACTGATTTGTTTACTCTCAATGCCAGCTGGATGCAGGCGCCATCTTGTAATGGAGAATGCTGGGACAGCTCCCTACATCAGTGGACAAGCAACCCATTGCCAAACTAGGCTGAATTGCCAGGTCTCCACCCAGAGCAAGAGTCAGAATTTCTAACAAAGCCCAGATAAAGTTCACCTTTTCATATGGTAATTTGCCCCTAGGAATTGGAGCAAAGCTCATGTGTTACCCTGGTAGTGTAATTATGGAAAGGAATTGCTAAGGCCCCAAATTATCATAGCCTAAGGCCCCCAGGAACCACTAGGGTCTGAATCTAGGACCTATGCTTGCTAGATAAGTACTGCATCTTCAGCTCTCTTTTTCAACTTTTTAATTTATTTTATTTACTTATTTTTTTATTTTGTGACTGGTTGTCAGTGAATTACCCATGGTTGCCTTGAACACACTTTGCAACCTGGTTTTGATACTGCCAATTTGTGTTTGTTTTTTTTTGTTTGTTTGTTTGTTTGTTTTCAGTAGCAAGATTATTGGACTGCTCCATTATCCAGCATCATCTGGCTGAACCCAGTCCTAGAATATATGTGTACAGTATCAGATGAGAAGAGACTCCATCCCAAAGCATTCCCTTTATCTCCTGTGACCTTACTTTGGAAATCAGTTAAATTTTATATATGTTGTATTTTAATATGAGTAGTTCTCCACTCTATTGACACTTACCTTGTCATAACTCAAGTTCATCTCTTCTGGAAATACGTGTTGATTTCTTTGAGATATTCCACAAGAGGTGTTCTCATGTCTGGTCTGTTCTTTACAAGTCTGATTAACTCCATTTCAACTCTCATGGTAATAGGTGTGGATTTGAGTACAAAGGGCACTAACTGAGTTTTATAGGTTCTTGTGTTTTGGAACAAAGAATTAGAAGAACTCATGGTTAGTAGTAGAAATGGGGACAGTTTATTTCAAACGACAAAAGGCACTCACAAGGATGGAAGTGGGTCAGATGCTGGACCATGTCCAAGTAAGGAATGTTCTGATCATTATAGCTCCAGAATATAGAATTGGGAGAAGGACCCTATTCCAAAGGACTTGACAGACTTTGATGATCCCTCCTGGAAGGTATCACCCTCCCTGTGGAGTGTGTGTGGGGAGCTGGATGAGAGCGGGGAGGTCAGGGGGCATGGGAGGGAGAAGAAAGTGGGATCAATATATAAAATAAGAAAAAATAATAAATATATAAAAACATTATATATATATATACATATATATATACATATATATATATATATATATATATATATATATATATTGCGCTTTTGAAGGGAGGACATACCCTGCCTACTACATGTAGCTATGGAATAGAGTTTGGGTTTTCTCTGCAACCTGGTTTATTTCAAATATTGATCTTGGGCTCTCTTTGTCCATGCTCCACTCTCTGGTCATAGCATGTCTTTGGAAAATGTTGAAAGTTAGCCAGACTATTTTTACAACTGTGTAATAACAAAAAGACATTGTGTATGTGTGTGTGTGTGTGTGTGTGTGTGTGTGTGTGTGTGTTCGTGCGTGCTAGTGTGTGTCAGTGGCAGAGGTAAATAAAGATGTTAATAAAGAATAAGATAAGGAGATGAAGAAAAATGGGGAGCAAGACAAAAGAAAAAAGTGGGAAATAAAAGGTTAAAATGAAGGAAGGAAAGGGTAATTCCATTTGACTAAATGTGGAATGACAGTAGGTCTGCTCATCAGCACTGGCTTGAAGGTCACAGGATACCAGTTCTAGGTTGGATGAAAGAAAATGGGAATTTCATTCTAGTAAGGCAGTGGGAATGAAGATATCTCTGAAGCATAATAGAAGCTTTGAATCCCCAAATCCAAAACCTTCACAATAGCATAGCATCAGGCTGTTTACCTGCAGCCATTACCTTTGGGGAATACCTTAATTAGCATAGCTATCAGCAACAATAGCACACATACATAAGTTAAACATGCACTTTCTTGGCACTGTAAAAAATTGCAAGTTGAAATAAACAGTGATTACAGTATTCTTCCGTGTTGTTTCTAATTGAGTTTGTAATGTTTCCAACTGCAAACATGTTTTTAACCTTTGTTAGTTAGCACACTGGTACATGTCAGTTTATCAGACAAGTGGGAGACAAGGAATCTTGCTAGGGATGATGACATTTGTTCTTAATGTTTGGCAACCTATCCAGGTGAGATGCGTCTATGCCCTACACTAGTGCAATTGCTAGATGGCCATACCCAATAATATTGAAGTTTACTGAGCTCACCGCAGAAGTTAAATTTCAGATTCCTTAATTAAAGTTAAATGGCACACTTCAATTTGAAAGAACTATTAAATTCTTACAGATAACTAGCATTTCTATCTGCTCATTCACAAGTATTAAAAGACAACCTCCCTTAGCCAACCATCTCTACAAACAGGAGGAGGAAGAGCTGGCAAGAAACAGCTTTGTGTCTTATAGTGTTTGATGTAAGAAAACACAACCATTCTTAGTGCTTTTTTCCCACACTTAGCCATGTCCTTCCTGAAAACACACCAGTTCCCTTTGCTTCCAGTCAACTTGCCCTTGATGAAGTTCAGTGAATATTATAGTCTAGAGGATTGGGGTTAGGGTTAAGAACACTGGTTAGATTGTTTGTTAAGAGCATATGGATCTTTTCTGTTTTTCCCTTTGCCTCTCTTTTTATTATGACAGGAAATTTAAGATAAAATTTGTCTCTTGGAGTCCTGTTGCTATTTATTTGTTTGCCTACAACATCCTATGACAATATATCATGAGAAGCTTTTTTTGTAAATATTCTTTTGTAAATGTCTTTTGTCAGGCACACACTGACAAAAGACACACCATTTCATTTCATCTTATTGTGATTCTGCCAAGAAGGAGAAATTCCTTTATAGAATTTGTAAATATCTTTATAGAATATATAAAATTTAACCATTTGTGAAAACCATTTATAAAAAGGCATTCACTCACCTGGCTCAGTGTGTATGAAGAGATAGAGAACTAGTTCAGTAGTTAAGAACATGTATTGCTCTTATAGAGGACCTGGGTTTAGTTTCCAGGACTCATATAGTGGCTTACAACCATCTATGACTCAAGTTTCCAGAGATCCAATTCCTTCTTATGACCTCCATGGGCATCAGATAAGCATGTGACATGCATGTGCACACATACACATACACACACACACACACAGTCAAAACACTCATAAACCTAAAATATTATTTTAACAGTAAAAAATAAACAACCCAGTTGTATACAAATATGAAGACATGAGTTTTGACCCTCAGAATCCAAGTGAAATCAGCCACAGCAACACACAACTATAACCCCCATCCCCACTTTCAATGATGCTACTGCAAGATGACAAGTACAGACAGGTGAGTTCCCTGAAGCTCAAGAGCCAACTAACCTGATGTATGTATGAGGAAGAAGACACCCTGTCTCAAACTAAATTTAATACAAGGACCAACCCCAAGGTTGTCCTTTGACATTTGAGTGCATACATGAACACACACACACACACACACACACACACACACACACACACACACAAAATCAAAATGTAGAGAAAACATTTTGTCTTCAATTCTTTGTATTTCCTTACCATAAATTTAGTCATTTCTTATCAAAATGGTAGCCTCAAAAGACCAATATGATGTTCTTAATTCTATGAACATCTATTCCTATTTTTGTTATTAAAAATCATCCAAACACTGACAATTCGCAACATATGTAGAATTTGAAATAATGTTAGGGCCAATGTCTGTATGTCTACAGATAGATTACATTTTCAACATTTGATAAATATCCTTATGTCCATTGATCCATCTTTATATTTGAAAAAAGTAAACCAAAGGTAATCTTTTACTTCCTCATAAAAGTTTATTCTGCATATCATTAATTGGTATTTAGTGTTTCCTTTTAATTTTATTTGAGATGTTTATACATATCATTAATTGATATTTAATGTTTCCTTTTCATTTTATTTGAGAGGAAGTTTATACACAGTGAAATGACTATAAGTGGTCATGTTTTAGTGCTTGGGTAAGTGTACCATATAAACTAAGTCCCAAAGCATCACACTGTAGAACAATATCCCAGAAAGCTTCTTGCTGCCACTTTCCACTCTAAACTGTTTGAAATGAGAATCAGGTTTCTCCTTAACAGTCCTCTCCATCAAGATACCTCTTTCATTGCTCTTCCTCTCCATACCCGGTCCCTCCCCTCCACCCTTTCCCACTCAGATTACTCAGATTTCATTTATTTCCCCTTCCCAGGACAATACAAGTGGCCCTATGAGGGTCTGCTACAAACTAAAAGGTCACACAGTAATTATACAGCAGAATTAAGAATTATTCTGATGGATAAACCAATACAAAAGTTGTATGAATGACGTGGATGTTTCTTGCTGTACCTTCTCCCTTTCTGAAACAAACTTGGGATTTACTTCCAACAGATCAGCACTATCTGATCATTTACTGGGAACAAATTCCTCCATGAATTTGTAGTATACTAATTACACTCCATAGCTCTGTGTAAAAGCTGTTTACTGATTACATTCCTTGGCTGTGTGAGGCCTGTTTCCCACTATCAAGTCCTGGTTCCTCTCTCCATTGCAATTGCAGAGATATGCCTTCCTGCGATTATCCTTATGGACAGGCATTTGGTTAGTGTTTAGGGCCCAAGCAAAAGCATTCCATTTGAAGGACATAAAAGTACTATACATCAATAGTTGTTGATTCATAACTGCCTAGATGGATAGAAAAAATAAGCATGCCCTTGCTTTACTTCATTGGCAGATAGAGAAACAATAACCTAAACTAACCCTGCACTAAAAGATGCTCAAACTTCTTGTTTTATTAACTCAAGATTTTAGCTCAGAGATTTACTGTTCCCTCCTATTTCCCCTGAGAAGATTAAAAAAAAAAAAAAAAAAAAAAAAAAAAAGGTAATCAGCCCACTTGCTCATCCTTAGGGAAAAGTAAACTTTTATGAAGGCCTGTGCCACCACTGAGCCAGAGCACTGGAAGGCACCACATTTGTTTCTTGTGCAAATTAAACTTATACCCTCCTTGACCTATAGCCCTAAGCAATTGATGCTAAAAGTTTCTCCTAGCAGTTTTAATTTATTGCTCTGTGTGTAAATCTTATCTGTATTGCTGACCCTGAGAAACTCAAGCCTCAAATTCTGAATTGTGTTGCAATAAGAGTTACTGATGCAAATGGTACATATACATGTGCCCCCAAGGACTAGGGAGACACAGAGAAAGAGAAGCATAACAAAGAGACATGGCTAGAAAGATCATGTTGTAAGTAGATTAATTTTCTCTTCAGATTTTCTTTCCTTCTTTTTTTTTTTTTTAAACTCAGTGAAAATTTTAGAAGTAAGCCTTCTAAAGTTTTCAATAAGGGTCCTCCTTGTTATCAAGCTTGTGTGGGGCTGTAGTTTGTAGCCTAATTATCCTTTGCCTAACTCAGGATGATTTTCTCTAGTTCCATCCATTTGCTTCAAATTTTTTGACTGAGGGTCATCTAGATTGTTTCCAGGTTCTGCTTATTACAAATAATACTGCTATGAACATAGATGAGAAAGTGTATGAACATTGTTGAGAAAGTGTTCTTGTGATATGATTGAGCATGCTTTGGGTATATACCCAAGAGTGATATTGCTGGGTCTTGAGGTAGACTGATGCCCAATTTTCTGAGAAGCTGCCATACTGATTTCCAAAGTGGCTGTACAAGTTTACACTCCCAGCAGCGGAGGAGTGTTTCCCTTACTCCATAACCTCCCCAACATAAGCTGTCATCAGTGTTTTTTTATCTTAGCCATTCTGACAGGTATAAGATATAATTTCAGAGTCATTTTGATTTGCCTTTACCTGATTACTAAGGATTTTTGCAATTCCTTAAATGTCTTTTGGCCTTTTGAGTTTCTTCTTTTGAAAATTCTGTTTAGATCTATAACCCAATTGGGTTATTTGGTATTTTGATGTCTAGTTTCTTGAGTTCTTTATATATTTTGGAGATCACCCCTCTATGAGATGTGGGTTTGGTGAACACATTTTCCCATTCTGTAGACTGCTATTTTGTTCTATAGGAAGTATATTCTGATTTGCAGGAGTTTTTCAATTTCAAGAAGTCCCATTTATTAATTGTTGATCTCAGTGTCTGTGCTACTGTGCCCATTTGTCCAAGGCTCACTTTCTCTATTAGGTTCAGTATAGCTCATTTTATGTTGATCTACTTGGACTTGAGTTTTGTGCATGGCAATAGATATGGATCTATTTGCATTCTTCTACATGTCTATTCATAGGAATCCACAAGGATGACCCAAGTTAAGACTCCTGGCAATAGTGGAGTGGATACTGAACTGGTGTTGTCCTGTAATCAGATTTGTGACTACCCTAATTATCATCATTGAACTTCCATCCAGTAACTGATGGAAGCAGATTCATAGATCCATAGCAAAACACAGTGCTAAGCTCAGGATTCCAGTTGAAGAGAGGGAAGAGGGATTATAGGAGCAAAGGGGGTGGTCAAGAAAATGGTGGGGAAACCCACAGAGAGAGCTGACCCAAGCTCATAGGAGCTCATGGATTCTAAACTGACAGCTAGGGAGACTTCATGGGACCAACTTGGCCTTCGGCATGTAGGTGACAGTTGTATAGCTTGGTCTGTTCGTGGGGCTCCTAGCAGTGAAGCCAGGACCTGTCCCTGGTGCATGTGCTGGTTTTTTGGAACAGATTCCCTATAGTGGGATGCTTTGATCAGCCTTGATGTATGGGGGAGGAGCTTGGTCCTACCTCAAATTGATATGCCATGCTTTGTTTACCCTTTCTGAGGAATTGATTGTGGGGTGTGGAGGGCAAAGAAGCAAGGGAAAATTGTGGTTGGCATGTAAAATAAAAAAATTTAATTTAAAAAAATCAGAAAAAAATCAACTATCAGAACACATATATTTTTAGAGTTTTCTCTTGAGATCTTTAACACTAACTGAAAATATAGGTTGAATTCATAAACTCATCCAGGATCGATTTACCTTAGGATGAGCTAATGAATGATTTTGTCTTGGATTTTTCTCTTGAATATTTTAGTGTCATTAGGAGAGCCTGCTTAGCAGTGCTAACAATTATTGTTTTATTCTCATGGCCATGAAGTGATCTTCTCATGCTTAGGCAGTGAATATTTCCTTATCAAGCAGCTGTCTAGAAGTCTTCAATGCTACTGTGCTAAGTAGTCTTCCATTACAATTGTCTGTGAAAGAGACAGGCCACTGTTCAGACTCTCTGAGGTCTATATCAAGCACTACAATGGATCACAGAGACTGGACCAGCAAGATGTCTCAACAGGTAAAGTTGCATTTGCCTGGAAATCTGAGTGAAATCCCTAGAATTCACATTCAATTGGGAGGAGGGAGCTAACTCCACAAAGTTGTCTTCTGATGTTCACATGTGCACTGTGATATGTGTGTTCCCAACTGTAAAATGAATAATAAAGACCCAGAGACAGATATTGGGGGTTCCAGATTCAAGCTGAAGATCAGAGAATTAAAGTACCAGTCAGTAACTCTTGCCTCTGCCTCATACTGAAAGGGGTAATCCTGTCTCCATGAGCTCTTCACAAAGCCTCAGACTGCTGCCTCTTCTCAGCATGGCTGAAAAATCAATCTCCACAAAAGACATTTGCTTTTCATTCCTCCCTAGTGCTGGGATAGAAGGCATGTGATCCCAGGCGCTAAGATCATCTTTGTGTGAGCAATTTCTCTTTAGGACTGGATCAATTTCTTCTAGTTTAGTGTGGCCTAGACAGATATCTGTCTACCTCTGTCTTGCAAGTAGTAGGATTAAAGGTGTTTACCAGCACTGCCTGGCTTCTATAGATACCAAGTGTGGCTAGCTCTGCTTTCTGTATCCTCAGGCAAGCTTTAATAAATCATAAATAATATATCACCACACCCAACAATAGTAATATACAACAAATTCTCATAAAGAGGCACATAGCTGTCTCAAGGTTAAGCTGCTCAATGGTACTCTGCTAAACTTAAAAGGCCTTTTTCTTTTTAAAAATGTATGTGTAGGTGTGTGTGTGTGTGTGTGTGTGTGTGTGTGTGTGTGCACGTGCACCATGCATTTGCATATATTCATAGAGGTCAGTAAACAGTGTCAGGTCCCAGGGAGCTGGAGTTATGGGTATGAGG
Source organism: Phodopus roborovskii (assembly GCF_943737965.1). Classification (NCBI taxonomy): domain Eukaryota; kingdom Metazoa; phylum Chordata; class Mammalia; order Rodentia; family Cricetidae; genus Phodopus; species Phodopus roborovskii. Next base: position 9,759,679 of record NW_026126576.1, read on the forward strand.
GACCACCCAAATTAGGTTCTGGGAACCCAACTCTGGAAGACAAGCATGCACTCTTAATTGCTGAGAGATATTTCTCCACAATGTCTTCTTTTTAAGTAAATCATTTTTTTCCTAGAAAACAAAAATGCCAAGTATGTGTTAGATACAAAGAAAAAAAGAAGAGTAAGCCATAACTCATGTCCTCCTAAATCATATAGGGGTGGCAACCACTAAAAGAAAACATTTGAATTTTCATGTGTGTTCAATAATAGCATCTGGTGAAGCTACGCAACACCTAGGAGTATCTGTTAGCCCATCTGGGCTTTCAAGAAAGTATTTAGGAGGAGAAGTCAGACTAACTCTGGGAGAGAAATGAATAAATGTTAGCCAGGAGAAAAGAACGGTAAGAGGAATTGATCCAAGAAATGGAATATATTTTGAAACAGTATAATCTGTTCTGATGTTCCAGAGAATCTGTACATCAGAATACACTGAGAAGTTGGGACTCTCAGGAACAGGAGGAAGCAAATTTAGGATTCACTGAAGAGCTCAGTATTCCTTTTGCTACAAGAATATTTCTATGTTCATACCATCTGAAATGCTGGATCTTGGTTCATCACAAGGACACTTCTCCAAGCTTCTGTAGTGGCTCCCTGCTACCTTTCATGATAAGATTTGTTTTTTTTTTGTTTGTTTGTTTTTTTAATTTATGTCTATATGTGTGTATAGGTGGGACAGTAAGTCATTGTGTGTTGATGCCTGCAGAACCAGAAGAGGAAGTGAGACTTCCTAGCACTGGAATCACTGGCCATTATTAGCCACTGATGTGTGTGCTGCAAACAGAACTCAGGGTCTCTGGAAAAATTGTCAGCACTTTTAAGTCTGAGCCAAATCTCAAGTCCTGATGTAAAGTATTCTGATCTAGACTTAGCTGAATATTATTTTACCAAGACATTCACACAATATCTTCTAGCTTTGACAGTCTGCCAGTTTTCCCCTTTACATATGTCTACTTTCCTACTGGAATGCCTTATCTATGCTTTCCCTTCATCCTTTTCTTTTCTTTCTCTCTTTATAATTAACTATTAGAGGTGGACTTGCTCTATGTCTCAGCAGTTGCTCTCAACTAACCACACAGAAACTTCTTATTAATTAAAATGCTCAGACAATAGCTCAGGTTTATTAGTAAATAGCACTTACAACTTAAATTAACTCATAATTCTTATCTTAAGTTCTACCACATGCCTCAGGGCTTTTAACCTCAATTAGCACATGGCCTATTTCCTCTACACCTGGCTCACAACTCCTCTGACTCTGTTCTGCTTCCCAGTCTCTTCAGTCTAGTTTTCCTGCCTAACCTTATTCTGTCCAGCTATTGGCCAGTCAGCTTCTTTATTACACCAATCACAGTGTAATGCAGATAGTGCACCAAAGGATTATTCCACGGCAAACTATCCTGAAAATTTCAGCTGTCTGTCAGACCTTTCCTTTTCCCCATCATATCCATCCTACCAAAGAAATACCATAATTCCTTACTACTATCTCTTTCACCCACCCTTTAAAACCAAGCACCACACCTGTTATATACTGTAGACAGCTGACACTATAGCTAACATAGCTAACATTCACTATGCTTAGCATAGAAAACTCATATGCAGATATTCCCTAAGGTCTGTCTGTATTCTGTACAATTTGTCTTTGTGTTCTCAGAGGGTAAAATACAGTGTCTATATTACTGCTGCCTCTTACCTTACCTCTTACCTAGACCCTCTTTGGATTGTTCAGTAATAGCATCTGTGATAGATACCATTGAGGATATAGACTAGAAGGTCCAATGGAAGAATGTAATCTTAAGATTGCCAGTTAACATAATTGTGAATAATGGGGCAGCCTGATTACAAACATATACAATAAAAGACATTAGATCTCAGGCTTGAAGTTATGGCAGAGAGCAGATTTTTTTCCTTCATTAAAACTGATTAAGTTATAAATTGCATAAACCATGGTGCTCCACAGAAACAGAACCTGTAGAATGCATTGATTTTAAAAGGGAGGCTGGAATACTTGTAAAGAATTCATTTAGACAGCTAAGAGGAATGTCAAGTCGGCATCTTATGAGACAGATGGAGACTTGGGAAAATGTTGATGCTGCAGTCTTGAGTTAAATGTAATTTTCATTTTTGTTGTTGCTTTGTTTTGTTTTTAGGAGAAGCCCTTCATTCAAAGGAAGTCTGAAGAGCTTCCTACTTTTCAGTTGAGGTCTTCATTAGATTAGGAGTTATTCCATTGTCTTAAGAGTTCCTTAGCTTATTCTACCACAGTGGCTTGAATGAGAAATGTCTCCCATAAATTAATGTATTTGAACACTTGGTCTCCAGCTGATGGTGCTGTTTGGGCAAGTCATGGAGGTTTCCTTTAGAAGGAAAAGCTTACTAGAGGAAGTGTGTTACTGGAGGCAGTCTTTGAGGTTTTAAAGCTCCAGTGTATTTTATATTCTCTCTCCTTTTGCTTTCTTGGTGTAAAGAAAATGAGCTGTTCATTATTCTTGCTTCTCTCTTCCATGGCACCCCCTCTTGAAGCATAAGTTAAAATAAACCTAGTTTTCCTACACTTGGTCATGCTGTATTATCACAGCAACAGAAAAGTAATGAATGTATTTGCTGATTCCACTTTTAGTTGTATCAAAAATAACCCACAACCCTGTGTACCTAAGCTACTGTGTACTGTAGCCGACCCAAGTGGGCATACCTGGCACAGGGATGTAATTTATAATTGGGGAAATAGCTTAATGCATTAGATAGTTTATTGATATTTTTATCTCATGAAATTAAATTACTCAGCTGTAAATACATCACGTGTGTTATAACTATATGGTTCCAAGGCTAAGACTTGTTGGGAGGATTTTCAAGTGGGAAAATCCATCATTGTTCATCGTCAGAAAGATATTTCTAGTATGTTTTCAAAGAAGTTTCCTCGCCTGGCACCCCGTCTCCTCTGTTTTTGACACTTCTTCACTCAGCTCCTTTCTGAAAGTTGCAACCAGATTGTCAAATTCCACTTCAGACTAGATTGGTGCCCCCAAAAGTCATGTGCAAGTTCATAAAAGAATTCTGCCTGACATTTTCAAGTGCTACTCACTTGAACTCATAAAAGTCAGGTGTAAATCGAGAATAGATTTACACCTAAGCCTTTTTGGTTGATTTTGGTATTTATTTGGAACTGACATTTGGAAGACTAACCCAATTGCTCTTAGAATCAGACCCTGATCACTGCAGTGTGTGTGTGTGTGTTTTATACTTCCTGGTGGTGAGTTTGGTTGCAAGTAGCTACTGCAATATGCTTCAGGTAAATTTCAGACAATCTTGCTTATTAGGTTTTAGGTTAGGCCCGTTTAAAATGGAAGTAAGCAAACTGTGAATTCAGTCATTTCAGTAGCATGGCCTCCCTTGTGCAAGCATTAAATGCTATCTGAATCACTATTCTTGCCTGAAGATGTCAGTGGTTGTGTGACTTGGCCTCCTGAGCTTGACTCTTCGACAGTAATATGTTGATCATTATCATTTGAGACATGAGTGGTCTTGCAGCTGAAGTCTGCTCACATTCAGCATCCATGCAGGCTCCTGCCACTGGGTGAACTTGATGGAGCAGATGATGCTTCCTCTCAGACTGCTGCAGCAAACAGATGGAATGGCAAGCTGTCTGTGACTAAGTGTCTCTGAACAGGAACCCACGCTTGTGCTACCCAGCCACTCTTCTTTCATGTAGCTTGCTACTGAATCATGGAAGGATTGTACCAGATGGAGCATAAGTAATAGCTTTAGCCAATGTAACTCTTATGCTGGAAATTCAGCACACATGTGGTTTCTATCAGAGTAAGCCCCTAGGATTATGGTATTCAAAGCCAAAAAAAGTTCAATTGTCCTATGGAATTTTCTTTTTCTTTCTCGAGAAGCAAGAGCATGATCTTTAAAAGGATTTAATCCTTTCCAGAATTCAGTTACATAGTTTGTAGTAGAGGCAGAGCAAAATCCTATGTCCTCTTGAGTCTGAACAGTAACCATTTATTGGAGTATGACCAGTGAATAAAAATGGATAGCAAGGAAATGGGAAATCAGAAGATGTTGACTATATTTATTATTTTGAAGATTTGAAACTTTCGAATCTTGGATGATGGTGTATGCCTATAATCCTAGCTCATCAGACTCTTGAGCAATAAAGGCGGGTGGGTGAGGAGTACAAGATCATCCTAGCCTATGTACTGAGTTTAAGGCCATTTGGGGCTATATGAGACTGTCTTAAAAAATGTATGTTTTATATATTTAAATTTGTGTTTCTCTCAACCTTGGTCCAAATAGTTTCTTACTGAAGAAGGTAATAGCTAATGCAAACACCCACAACTATTCGGTATATTGAAATCAAGTAATTGCAGGTGCCAAGCTCTAGGTGGAACATCTGGATCAACCCCTACCCCTCCAAGGCTCAAGAGACACTTCAGAAGAGAATGTAGAAAGCAGAGACCTATGAAGTAATGGCTGTTAGCACACATGAACTCATAATAACTGTGGTATTATACAGGACCAGTACAAGATCAAATATATTAAAACTTCCATCATGGGGTGGTAAGGGGATCTCAGTGCCTCAGTCCTACAGGAGCTGATGGTAATGGGCAGCCACTAAGGGAGGGAGGGTCACTTTTCTTTACGGAGAGTGGCTATTAGTAGATTGTCCTTGCCCCAGCAGATGACCACACACACCTGTGGTAGGTACATATGGCATTATTAATTGGATTTAGTGTCTTGATGTTTTGTGTTGTTTTTTAAACATGTCATGAAGTTAGGAAGGAGATGCGTTGAGAGGGCTATGGAGGGTTTGGAAGAAGGAGTGGGGGAGGCTATGGCCAAGACACATTATATTCATGTGTAAATCTTCAACAAAAAAAATAAATAAAATGAAGCTTAAGGGCTTTATAAGTCCCTTTTGTTTACTCTGCCTCCCTTTTTATATTCCTGGAAGGGACAACTCTTGATGTATTTCTGCCTTGTAGAAATATTAATTCGTAAGTTGGTTTGAAATTAGTCTGTCATCTGATTCACTGACATAGAGTTAAAATAAATTCTCTCAGAGAAAATGGTAGGGGAGAAAGAGTTTTATCATTTATATGGATCAATTCCAGGAGTTCACTTCAGTTTAGTTATTAGTTTTCCCTATAGCATACAATATTCAATTAAACCTCCCTCAAATTGGCCATAAATTTCAATGAAAATGGAAGAAGTTCCATTGAGCAAACAATTTCTGTCACAGAATCTAATAATACATGATGTAATAAGAATGACTCCCATTTACGCACCTCGTTGTTCCTGTATTGGGCCTTGAACACACAGTCTCTGCATGCCAAGAAAGGTTTCTGCTGCTGAGCTATACGCACAACTCCATCGCAAAGCATTTCTTTAAGATTCTTGTACATTAATATGTTCCATAGATAATATGTCTAAAATAAAATCTTATGATATATCATATGACCTTTTTTTATATTAAGTAGAACTACTACGGCACAAGTCACATCTGAGACTCCCCCATTCTTAATAGAACACAGAAATGATTTTCCTAATCTTTGCTTTGTACCTTCTTTTTACCTCCAAATACTCATCATCTATGAAAGACATACTTAGAAATAGCCCATTTTGAGAAATGTACCTGATTTGCACAGGGCAGGGAATGACCCAGGTGCTGGCAAAAAGAAATATAAGATACAGATAATCCCCTTTGGTAACTGCTGGGCTAGTGTCAGAGATGCAGCAGAGATGAAGATGTACTGAAAATAACACATCAGGAATGTATGAACATCATTACTGAAAAGTCAAAAATCATCAGACCCTGAAAATCCTAATTCAAGGATTAAAGGGCATTGGGGCTGAAACCTGGAATGTTCTAAAGAGCCACTTTTTCAACTTCTCTTTCTCTTCTTCTGTGAAGTGGCTTGAGCCAAAGCTGTGTAGAAAGGTAAGGAAGAGGAAATGGGCAACTGTAGGATGGCAACATTTATATAGTAAACACTTCAAGTTCATGATTATCACACCTCTAATTTTAGAGACTACTATTGTGGCTCATCAAGGTAATGCCTGAGTCAGTAATGTGTAATACTCTGGGATTTCAACCCTGATTTTCTAATTCTCTTTTAAGGGCTGGCTGAATACCTTGGTTAGTTAGGATTGTAAGGATGTGACCAACATGAAATGGCTTTGCATAATTTAAACAGAAAAATGAATGCATTGGTAAGTTAGTAATTCTAAGCTACTATGAAGATGTCATGAAGGAGGATTTGGAGGACAAGTCTCTGTGAAGCAATAAAATAAAAGGTATCTTCAAAGGAAGATGATCTAATGGAATGACTGGGCTCTGAACTTTCCATTTATATCTGGTTATTATTTCTCAAAATATGGAATCTTAGAGAGAACAATGTATGACTGACTTTGCTTGAAGAATGTAGTAGGTCCCACATCTTTGACAGCAGGGGAATGAATATCTTTATTGGTACTCCCCAACTGTGACAGCATCGCTGTGAACTGGAACATCGAAAAATAAAACCAGGATGAATCAAAGAAGTGTCACTGTAGGAAAAAGGTCACATGTAAGTGAAAGATAAAAACATCAATGAAATTACATAGCTAACATATGATTCCTGTAGGTCTGAATTTAAAATGTTTATTGTGTATCTTCTCGTGTTTAAAATACAACAAATATATCTAAGTGTTCTGCCAGAAGGAGTGAGTATAGCTACCTGATTTCCCTTGTGCCCTCTAGCATGAAGTTATATACATTTGACCCAGCTGAAATGCAGTAGTGTGGGTGTATTAATATATGAGACTTTTGAGTGGATTGACCCCCAGGTTTAAAGTTTCATAGCACAATATTTGAACAAGTTCCCCAAAGAAAGAGAAAACATTCCTGAGTAAGAATATGTGGTTAAAATTGCTGAATACTAAAAGTACACTCTGTGTGTGTGTGTGCGTGTGCGTGCGCGTGTGTGCACGCACACAGTTCTTATACTTGTTGAAATGCTATGTTCTGTCTGGAAAGGTAGTTATGGACACAGAAAGAGTTTCCCAATACAAACTGGCCATTTTAACACATTATAAAGCCACCAGGGATTCCTTTTGTGCTTTGTTCCATACACAGCAATCTCCTGCCTGCCTTCCCAAAGGAAATGTGCTAAAATAGACTTCAGCTGCAAACCCAACTGCGTTGGCTAGAGCAGCCTTTTGCACCACCTTCAGCAAAGTTCCACTGGTAACTCTTGGGAGATTTAAGTGAAATGTGATATTTAGCATTCTAAGATTTCCACCTGTATCATTTCTTTCAGTTTTCATGACTGAGCACAGGGAAAGTTGAGTACAGCACATAATATAGCCCATGTTATGTATCTCTTCTATAACATTGCACTCTTGGAATTGTTATTTTCTGCAATGAAGTAGAAACCCTTTGGAAGCCCTCTGGTTTCTTGTTTATACTTAGATGAAGTATGTTGAATGTGTGACCTGGTACAAAGCTCAAATTGATACAACTGAATAAATAAGAATGGCACGTTATAAAAATTTGCAATCTCTGTGTCACAGCAAATAAAATAGCTTACATAAAATGGGAAAGACACCCAGCATTATCTAATTTGTTTCAAGCCTTCATACACATTAGTTTGTGAGATTTAGTACAAGAAGTACAATGAGTTGGAGGGCATTTTTTTGTCTTGCATTTTAACTGAATATGTCAAAGATGATGTAGTTTGTCAGTTGTAACATGATTTTAAGTAGTACTTAATTATAAGTTGTCGACTGTGCAACATCTTCAGTACATTTTAGAATCTTGAGGTTCTACAAGATTAATTGTATAACCATAACTCACAAAACTAAAATTTTAGAAACATAAGTAAAACTATGAAGTTATTTGACTTAATACTGAATGAAGGAAAAAAAAACAGAGTAAGAGTCACAGTTACAGATAATCTAGAACACTAGCAGTATACATCATAATTAACACAACATGGAAAAGTGTCTTTGGAGAAGAAAGTACCATGTATTTTATGTATCTGTTAAACACAAATTTTAAAAAAATTCAGTATTACACTACAGGAAGATTTTGAAGACAGTAGCATCAATTAAATAGATAGCAAGTAAGGAGGAAGATCAGTCTGGAAAAATCTTAATACACTTCTTGTGAAGAGATGAAGAAAAGGACTCAGTCTTTCTTTCAAGGTGAAGTTTATCTACACTATCCTACCTTTATGTACTGTTTCTGTAAGACTACTTTCTAGTTAATGATGATCAGAGAGAATAAGAGACAGAAGGTAGGATCACGGCTACACCTTTAACATACATCAGAGGTTCAACCATGTAAGAAGGGGGAAATAAAAGTATGGCTGCAGTGAATTAGATCATCTGTAATTTGACAAAGCTGCAATCTTTTATTGGAGAATATCATGTGATGTAGGCCAGGAGAGCCACAAGAGTTACCCAAAGGTCAGCTCACTGTCCCTATTTCCATATTCTGAATTTTTAAATAAAAGTGAGCCACAAGTCTGGAAACAAGGTGGTGCTGTTTATATGAAAAGCAGATTCAAATGTGTTAGTTTGGATTTTGACTATTTACCAAACTTCCATTTGTCATAAGTATGGTAACGACCTTTGAACCCTTTAAAAGTCATGAAATCTTCAGGAGGCAATCTCCTGGAAGGCACTTAGGTCACTGGAGGTTTTCCTGAAGGAGATATTATCTTGATCACCTTTGCTCTCTTGTTGCTGTGAAGTGAATCCTTCCACCATGATGTATTACCTTGCCTCAGGCCTGACAGCATATAGACTTTAAAAAATACCCGAACCCATGATCCCCAAGTCCTTTTGATGTTTAATGGTAATTAATATGAAGATATTTGTCATAATAATATGCACAGAATGGCTGTCCTAGAATATTTAGAGACCTGTATTTGGAACTCCAGAGTTAGTGACTTGTGAGCAGTGATCTGGGTTTCTCACTAGTGAAGTCATACCTGGATGCTTTACTCTAGAAGTGAACATTATATTCTCTCAAGGAATGTGAGAAACTGGTCATTAGTTTAAACCCTAAATTATGGACTAATATGTTACTAAAATAGAGACTTGGATGTGGGTCATTAGATTGACTTTAAGATATTATTAATGGACTCAGATTTTATGAGACTGGACCATTTAGAGATAAATGAAAGGAGATGTATAAAGGGGCTTTAATGTATAATAGTTTATCAAAATTAGCTATAACTAATGATTGTTGAAGTTTAAGTCTTAAGACTATCTTTCTTATGGAATATTAATGTCCATTTCCTTCCCTATCTCAAGATGCATCCTATGACTATGAATGATAATAAAATCAAAGCTCATGAAGCACTGTATTAGTCATATATTTAATCTAAATCCTGCAGAAATGTTCACACAAATCTGCTTTATACAGGAGAAGTTCTCAAATTCTCTCATAGATGGAAGACATCTGTTAATCTTGTAAAATAACCAAATGGCTAGAATAATCTATTTTAAAAATAAAAACAAGCAAGACCCTAGGACATTAGTCCATCATGCATTAGTTTTTTTACTTGCATGTCCTTTAGTTTATAGTTACCACTGTATTCAGTGAAATCTGCTTGATATCCATCTAGTCAAACAATACTCCATCACCATGTTTTAAGAAAACAGCAGTAAGGTTACCTAAGGAGAACTTACACATACAGATGATTTATTCACTCTAAGTAAGGTATTACTACTATAGCCACATAAAGGAGGGGATGGTATTGACTTTTAGCATGATTGTTGTTTGATTCTGAAGTCACACTTACAATTTGCTTCACATATTTGATTAGAAGACCTCCTGTGTCATCATATAAGACAATGTTGTTTCTTTGCTTTGGGTAACATTAGGAAGTAGGCACAGGTGGAGGTTTCATTGCAAATAAAAAAACTGTAGCTGTGGCTACTGAAATATTCTGCTGTTTGTTAGGTGTTTACATCTGTTATAGCTAAAGATTTCTTGTATAATCTAAGTAGGGAAGTGCTCCTGCATAGTTCTTTCAACTTTTCTACTTGTTTAAAGTTAGGAGAGGGCACATAAAAGATTTTATAGGTCACAGAGTCTTTATACTTAGATTGAAATTCTACCTCTCTTACTATGTGACCTTAGGAAAGTCTCTCAAACTTAGTGCCTCAATTTCTCCATGTCAGTAATTCTTATAGACATTGAACTCACAATATAACACATGCTGCTCTCCAGGTTGCTGCTCTCCAACCTCCACACTCAAGAGCCCAGATTACAGACACAGATCACCACTCCTGGACTGTTGGAAATGGAAATAATTTTTAATGAACTAAAATTATGGAATATTTATGAATATAAGTGTATTTCATAATTTCAGTTTGGTGCATGCATAAAATCACATATGTAATTCAAGATAGGCAATGATTCTAGAAAATTCTTATTAAGTACGTATCAATTTTGCTTCCTGTAGAGTCATTTCGAGAGGTGGAGAAGTTAAAAGAAAGAAAAAGAAAAACCCCACCTTGTATCCTACTGGTCCATTCAGATCTTATTTCTTTTGGGGGCTGACAAAACAAAAATTGAAATTCACAGTGTGATTGCAGGAGGCATGGGAGGTGATCAAACATACCATCTCTAAGAATTTTCCATATTGTGTTTCTGTCCTGATGGTTTAATATCATATTCACCACTGGCATGACAAAGAAAATAACATCAACTTAAAATACATAATAAGTCTGATCTGCACCACATATCTTAAAAATAACATTACTGACAAAACATTTTCTGCTATTCACGATACAATGTCATTGTTAACTAGAAGATGACACAACAAAACATAGTCATTTATATTATATTACTGTGCTTCTTATAAGATATGTTTATAAAACTAAGTTCTTATTGCTGGTGAAAAATGGCTGTAATTATTGGGCAGAGTAGTAATGGAGGCTCCCATTGGAGACTAGTCATTCTTGGAAGGGTGACTTCAGGTTATAGAAAATGAGGTCATCTCCAGTTACTATGCTAAAGCTCTGGGAAGTGGGCACTCACCTTCAGTGACAAGACCATGACATTTTAATAAAAGAGTCTACTGGAGAGGGCCTCAGGGTTCAGCAATGTGTCCCACACCATGGATGTTTAAAACCTCCTGCAATCAGGAGACCTATTTATAAGTCTCGCCAAAAGATGATCCATTCCATTCTATTCCCTTCTATAGACATAGCAGGAATGCACATACATTCCTAGGAGAAAAATGGCAGAGTGTCCTTGTCTAACAATATTCCTAGAATATACTATAATTAAATTGAAGTTATCATGTAGAACACACACACACACACACACACACACACCAGGACAAAAAAAAAAAATGATACTGTCTTTGTCCAAAAATACTACTAGATAATACTATAATAAAACTGAAGTTAGTGTGTGAAATACTCACCCCAGAATAAAAGTAGTAGTGTCCTTCCTTGTCTAAACTATACTATAGTAAAAGTGATGTGTGTGTGTGTGTACCTTCCATTCCTTCCTTCCTCTTTAAAATGTTTTAAAAGGAAACATTTTGAGCAGAAATCCAGGGACATATTAATGGATTCCTGCATGGAACTGTATCTCAGAAATGTATTTGCATATTTTGAGATGCACATTTTTAAGACAAAAGCATGTCTCCTTGAGATACCCTCAGACTGTCCCCACTAGTGAATCTTGTTGTGACCACAAAAGCTGAGTGTAAGCCTCAGAAATAGAGCTGTAATGTTTGCTGACAGCCCAGAAAACATGCATATTACATTTACAACAAACAAAACTAGATTTTCTTGGTAAGGAAAACCATTCTTCAGAATAAGGAATTCTGTCATAGTTCTGGTTGAACGGGAGCCAGGTGTGGTGGTTCACACTTGTAACACCAGCTCTCAGAAGGCTGAGCAAAGAGGATTGCTGTAAGTTTGAGGCCACCTGGACTACATAGCACATTTCCAGCCTGTCTCAGAAAATAAACAAGAGCAGAAGAAAAGTCTTGAAAGGGGCAGATTTATCCTCACTGTGGTACAGCTCTCCACTGTGCCTGTGGATCAGAACCATATGGAGAGTTGTAAAAACTTTTGATGTTTGATTCCAAGTCTATGCTGAGGATTTGATTGCTGAGTAAGCAAGATACCTCCCAGAGGTTTCTCCAGTCACCTGGGTTGTACTGTGCTGCGAAATATGGAAACTGTTGGAATGTAGTACTCAGAACCACATTACACCCATGAAGTTCACCACAGCCCAGACATTTCCTAAACATTCAGACCACCCTTCTGGTCAGTTCTCTAACACAAACAACTTCCATTTAAAAATACGTTATTGATAATTAATGAAGTTGTAAAGCACATGTCTACCATCATGCCCATCATGGCAATTATGTCTAATCATTACTTTATAGATGTACTAATGTTTGTGGGGTTTTTTGAGACAAGTTGCTATAAATAAATAAATAAATAAATAAATAAATAAATAAATAAATGAACCCATGGTAGCTCTAATTTCAATCCACATTATGTGCAGAAACATATTTAGGAAATATAAAGTATACTAGTCAAAATGCCTATAGTTTAGTATGTAAGAATCACACATTTTTACATGATTTTTTATGCCGGTTGTGTTATATGGGAGCATGGGTTTTGATTTGGGACTTTGTTAGTTGTACAGACCTCAGAAAGCTTCAAATAATGCACCATTTACAGGTAGCCATCCTGTGGGGAATATGGCTAAAACAGTTTGCAGCCTGCTTGTCTTGGTCAGACACAACGAGTAATTGTACAGAAAAAAATGAAAACCCATCAGGAATAATTTTAATTGTATATTACTATAAAAAATTTATTCAGGATTTTGTGGTATTTTACCAACTAACCCTGCCCCCCAGATTTTCATTAACTAGTATAATCTCTTTGACCCAAAAGCTCCATGTAGTTGTAACCTCATGTTTTGTTATCCTTGTTTGACTGAAAAAATTAATTTTATTGTGTGTATTGTTGGCTGGATAAAAAAGACAAATGCTAAAAGGTGTCAATTGCATTCAGTTTTTTAATATAGGAAGGCATCCAAACGTGTGGTCTGTCTTCAACTAATTTTAGATAGGATTTTATTTTTCTGGTGACACATGGGCTTGTTACAAATTAATTAAATGCTTCATTTCTTTTATCTAATTGAGGCCATTTCTACCTTTGATGAATAATTTCAGCAAATTTGTTATGTAAATATACGGGATAGCTCTCTTGTAGCAGGTCCTCATGGCTGAGACTTTCTGCACACTCTGCTGGCACTTGTTGTCCCTCTGACAGGACCTTGCCCACAAGCTTTAAAGCACAGACTTCAGCTTTACCAAGCAGGTTCAATATTTGATTTGGTTTGTTTGTAAATCAGTAAAATGGCAGGGAATGAAAGGGAAGTATTGGGAACATGATTCAGATAAGAGTCCATCAGCCCAAAGAACGAACCATTTAAAGGACTAATCTTCAGGGTCATTATCAATTTCTGATGATTTCCTCAGCCAAAGAAGTGCCACTCAGAGGAGGAGGGTTACAGACCCCAGTACCTATAGGGGTGCAACAATTGGAGCTGGCAATGTAGGTAATAGATTGAGGGCTGAGGGGACGCCACTAGTAACTCCACAGAATCAGAGCTCATCTAAAGCCAACAGTACTTACTCAGTCATAGCTAGTTCCTGCTCATATGAAAGCCAGTCCACTGTATAGAGTTCTTCTGTATTTCTAAAGAACTTTGAAGTTGGATTTATTTATTTTTTAATGTTTTAAGCTAATTTTTAAAATGAAAGGAAACATAAGGAATTCCATGTATGTTTATGGGGTAGATTTATCAGAAGCTTTTACCTATGTGAGGGTATATTTATGTGTCTCCAGCTTTTCTCCAAGAACATCATGAAGAACTGGAGGGTGCAGAGGTTGGTGTCAAGGTCCTTGAAGAAGCAAAAAGGGAGTTTCATCAACTCTGCTCTGCAGATTAGAAAGCTACAGTAGGAGAGTATTGGCATGGCAGAAAGGGAATTACTTATTATCTCTGGCAAATACCCTAGTAAACAACTTGTCTTGTCAGGTTGACACCAAGCAAGAATTCTAATACAATCAGAGAACTTGAAAGGACATTTTTAGGGATCCTAGGTTCCAGCTTACTATGTATTAAGGGTCCCCAGACCAATAAGAAAAAGAAATAACATTCAGTTTGTGGTGATTTCTATTTATGATTTATTAAAGCTTGCCTGACAATTCAGAAAGCAAAGTTAGCCACAAGCTATAGAGGTGGTAATAGACTCCTTTAATCCAGCAGCCATAGAGCTAGGTATTAGTGGTACAGGCCTTTAATCCCAGGACTCAGGATTAAGAGGTAGACAGATCTCAATTATTAGTTCAAGAACTCACTGACTATGAGAAATTGATCCAGTCTTAAAAGAAACAGCACAAAGGTGATCTCAGTACCTGGGATCACACGCCTTTAATTCCAACACTGAGGAGGTGGAGACAAGAGTGATATGACTGGGCAGAGAAAGGAATAAAAGAAGGAGAAGACAGGAATTCAGAGCCTTTTTTCTCTGAGGATTTGTGGGGACAGGATTGCCATTTCAGGTGTATAAAGATAAGATCTACTGGCTTAGCTGCTCTGCTTCTTCGGCTTGAAGCTTGAACCCTAATATCTGTCTCTGGGTATTTTATTTATCATGAGATAGTGGTTCTTTACACTAGCTAGTGATGAGCAAAGCCTATTTCCCAGTTGTCTTTGACAAAAGATTTTTTTTCATGCACATAAAAAATACTCAGTCATTCATTTTAAAATCTTCCTTCATTATACTAAGAATTTTAATAATGTCATATATGATATAGTCTATCTGAAGGCTGCATGGATCATCTCCCAGTTACTGATAGATAGATCACCATTCAACATTTACTCAATTATATAGTCATCAAAATGCAGTTTGTAGAAACTGTGGGAATGCTTATCCTCGGTACAAAGCTAATCATAAAATCACATATACTTGTTATTTCAATTATTGTTGTAGCTAAATTGCTACAGATAAAATGTAGGGGAATTAGCTGTTAAGGTGAAATTACATGTAATTTTTTAAAAATTAGTTTCATCAGAATTGTCATGCAGCTATATTAGCTTCAATTAAAAATATGTAACTATCAAAATAAATTATTCTTTTAATTTACACCATATATTTGATAATGTAGTTGTAATGATAGAAAAGTCTATCGACTAGTATAGAGAAAGAGGGCAATATTTTTCTTCATCCACTCACTGCAAGACTTGTAGGTGAGAATCCCTAGAACAATCAACCACGTTTTTTTCAGGCATCAGATTCCATGTAGGCTAGACTTAAAGAGCTAACAATTTACACAAAACTCAGCTCAACCCAACTAGTGCTTTTTAACTCTTATTTGTTTCTATACATTCTGGTTAGTCTACTTTTATCCACTGTACTTTATTGAGTGTAAATTTATATATTCATTGTGTAAAACTCAGTGTTTCTGAGTTACCATTTCTAAAAAAACTCAATTAAATCACTCTTTGACCACACCACAGGCGTATATATTATAAATTTTATTTCAATCTATTTCATAAATAACATTAAAGTTCCTGAAACTACATTATATTTCTTATCTTAAATTTACTTTGCTTATCGATAATTAGTGGTTTATCAAGGTGAGATTATTTTTGGAAGGGAACGGGGAAGGAGGGAAATGTGACAGAAAAGGAATGAAAGAAACAAGTAAAACTAAATTTTGTTTGAAAAATGCCAAAATGAAATCTACTTCCTTGTAAGATAGTAAAATATTATAATAAAATATTTTAATGATGACTAACAAACATTTAAAATACAGATGCTCCTATACTTCAAGTTAGAAATATTGGCAGTAGAAATGAACTTGATCCATCCCTTCAACTGAACATGCAAGTTCCACTCAGCTCACCTTAATGCCAGCAATTGCTGACAGCTGAGCAAAATCATCCAACAAAATGCCTATATCATAAAATAATGGTCTGTATACCACAAATTTATATAGTACATCACTGAAAGTAAAAATAGCAAGTTATCTGAAAATTCCCACTAACATCCTGCTGAATCACCCTAGATCTCTGGAAGGCTTGAATCATTGAACTAAAATTAGTCATTGGATGAGAGGGATAGTTTATCAGTTTCTGACAGGAAACAGGTTTTTCCCACTGCCCACCAACACCTTGAAAATACATAGTTGTGCATAGCACTGGCCTGGGGGGGGATAAAAAAAAGTCAGAATTGTGAGCATGGTCTATTGTTGATCACATATTACTTTGAAAGCCATCTATGATCATCGTGTAACAAAGTAAATACCACAATGGGCAGCTGAAGCTCCTGAAGGATATTTTATTACTAAGGGTGTTGTGCTACCTTCCAAAGGTGGGGATATGTTCTATTTGTATGATACATCGCATTTGCTTTTCTTTTCTTCTTCTTGTCAATTAGATTAAAATGCTATGGCATCAAAAGACAGAAACCAATCAGAGATTCTCACTCCTTTTATTCCCCATTACAACCAGGCAGATGTTACCCACATTCTTGGCAGCCTTACCCAAAGATGGCCTTTTTCAGTTGTCTAAACATTCTGAGTCTAAATGTTGAGCTGCACACATTCAGACACGGAGGAGAGGATTTAAAGTAGCTAGCCTGGGATTTATACCTAAATTTCTAAAGACTTAATAATATCACCAATTTCAAAGGATATTTGCACCATAAAAATATATTTCAGAAGGCTAGGAAAATATAAAAATACTATTTCTGATTTTAAAGGGAATAATCTCCTTAGCCTGTTAAAGCAACTAGAAGTTAAATGCAGGTGGATTAGGAAAATTTAAGGTCATCCTTAGCTATAAGTAAATCTGAGGCCAACCTGGAGTACATGAAACTCAATCTCAAGAAATAAAAAGAAGGGTCTGTGAAAATGGTCCAGTCCATAAATGCTTACCACATAAGCCTGAGGACCTGAGTTCAATCCCCAGAAGCTGTTCAAAAAGTATGAGAGGGGCAGCACACTCCTGCGATCCCAGTTCTGAGGAGGTGGAGACAGGCATATCCTTAGGCTATGTGGTCAGTCTTCTAGTCAACCCATGAGCTACAGGTTCAGTGAGAGAGACTATCTCAAAATCAATGGAAAAGCACTTGTGGAAGACACCTGGTGTGTGAATATCTTACAAGTACAATCTTATTCTTTATTTTTGCACTTTCCATTCTATACACAGTATCCCCTGCTCATAAGATTTTATTACTTTAAATAATCTCATAGTACTCTGACACATAAGTATATAAATATTAAATGTTTTCTTTTTAAATGCAACTTTTTATTATTTGAGGAATATATATATTATAGTATTTTAATCATATTCATTCTCATTCATCTACTAACTTCCACCTCTCACCTTTCCCCACAACTTCATGGCCTTTTACTTTTTTAATAACTTACTGATAGTTAGGACATTAGGACATGGCCAACATACCAGACTGGAGGCACACCCTTACAGAAAACCGAATATCCCTTCTGTAGAAACCAACAAATGTTTGGAGCTCCAGTGGAGAGTGTTGGGAGCCCTTGCCCTGCCTCTGTTAGGACATTGACCTAATTTTGTGATGGCAAATGCAGAGTTCATGGGTGTATAGGTGCTGTCATGTCCCGGTGACACTGTTTTGTCCCTTTGACTCTTTTTTTTTTTTTTTTTTTTTTTTTTTTTGAGTCAAAGCATTTTTTAAAATTTAATTTATTATTTTACATGTCGATCCCAGTTCCCTTTCCCTCCCTCCCTCCCTCCCTCTCTCCCTCCCTCCCTCCCTCCTTTCCTCCTTTTTACCCTCTCTGCCCTCTCACATTGCAAACTAAATACCCTCCCCTCCCATCCCCCCACCCCAATTCCATATGTAGGGGAATGCCATCCAGTTGGGGTCATGTAGATCTGACAGGTCCTGTGAAGTAGGGACTAGGGCTTCTCTCCTGTCTCTAGGTTAAGGCAGTTATCCCTCCATGGGGGATATGTTCGCAAAGTCCTTTTGTACACCAGGGATACATCCTGGCTCCACTGTCTGAGGTCTCTTAGACTGCTCAGTCCTTCTGGCTGAGACCCATATTCAGGGGGACCTGAGGCAGTCCCCTGCTGGCTTCCCAGCTATCAGTCTAGTGGCCTGTTAGCTCCTCCTTGTTCAGGTAAGCTGTCTCTATGTGTTTCTGCCGCATGGTCTTGTCCTCTCCATCTGCTTCTGGGTTCTAGTTCGACTCAGTGTTTATGTATGGTTGTTTGCTCCTATTTTCAACAGGCATTAGTTGAGGGCTCCATGGAGAAATTAGTTGTTGATCTCACTCTCTGGGAAGGGCATTTATGATAGCCTTTCCAGGGAAGCTGAGATTGTTAGTTGGGAGCAGTCTTGTAGTTCTCTCGACCTTTCTTTGTGTTCAATTTTATCTTCAAACCAATATTGGCTCCCTCTTGTATGTTCTCTCTCTCTGTCTCTGTCTCTCTCTCACTCTTTCCTATCTTCTATTCCTAACCAGGCTCAATCTTCCTGGTTGCACATGTTTTCCTTTCCTCCCCCTCATTTTCTCCTACTTCTCTCTCCATTCGCTGTCGTCCCCCCCCCCACTTCACCTGAGCTCTGGGGGACTTGTCCCTTCCCAGTTCTGTGAGGGACTTTATATGAATCTCTTATAATACACCTTGTATCCTAGTTCATCTGGTGGTGTGAATTATAGGCTGGTGATCATTTGACCCGGCAATCCCCCTCTTAGGCATATACCCAAAGGATTCACATCCATGCAACAAAGACATCTGTTCAACTATGTTCATAGCAGCACTATTTGTAATAGCAAGATCCAGGAAGCAACCTAGATGGCCCTCAATTGAAGAATGGCTAATGAAGATGTGGCACATCTACACAATGGAATACTACTCTGCAGAAAAAAATAATGGTATCTTGAAATTCGCAGGCAAGTAGATGTCACTTGAAGAAACCATCCTGAATGAGGTAACCTAGTCACAAAAAGAGGAACACAGTATTTACTCACTCATATATGGATTTTAGTCCCTTTGGCTCTTACAATTACTCTACCTCTATAGCTTTGTGGGAAGGGAATGTGATACAGATATCCCATTGGTGACTGAGCACTCCACAAAAGATGTATATTTAATTTTCACAATTTTTATTGGCTTTAATTATGTGAGTGTGTTTGTGAATGGGTGTGTGCATGTACGTTCAGGGGCTCATGGAGGTTCAAGGCATCAGATCTCCTGGAGACAAAGTTGCATGTGGTTGTGAGTCACATGGTGTGAGTGCTGGGAACTGAAATCAGGTTCCTTGGGAAAGTAGTGCGTGTTCTTAACCACTAGACCACATCTAGCCCCAACATGATTATTTTTGTTTTGTTTTGTTTTGTTTATCAAGACAGGGTTTCTCTGTATAGCTTTGGCTGCCCTGAAACTCGCTCTGTAGACCAGAGAAGCATCAAACTCACAAAGATCCACCTACCTCTTCCTCCTGAGTGCTGAGATTAAAGGTGTGTGCCATCCTTAGACTTTTGTACCTGCAAAGGACTCATATCTCCTTTCTTCTTTCATTTGTCTTCCTTTGAAAGGAGACTGCCAGTTTTCTTCTTGTCTCATCACTGCCTTCTATAAGCAAAAATCTTGTTCATTTCCACTGACTAACATTTAAAAGAGACTTTTCATCAAAAAAAGAGAATTTTCATCAATTGATCGGATCTTGGGTCTCATTCATATTCCATTTATATGATATTTAGAAGGTATTCCCAACTTTAGACCTTTGAGTTGCTTTGGAGTACAATGGGATGTTGAGGAATATTGGGATGGGATGAAAGAATATAAACTTGGAGAAACAGGAGGAGAATGCTATGGTTTAGATGTTCATGACCTCTAACTTTTCATGTTGGGATTTACTAGAAAAGAGACTCCACGTGCAGATATCATACAAGTGCACACCTACACAAATGAATTTAAACAATAATTTCAAAGTCAAAAAGATAATATTCATCCTCCTGCACGGGGGCTAGCAGTGTACAAGAAAGTGTTTGGACACCATTTAATGGGTAAATGAAGAGGACAAGTGAATGGCGAAAGACTTATTCAAATGTCCAACAACTTAATGGATGTGCTTTTTACCACTTAAGAAAACATTTCTCTACATCTCTTCATAAGTCTGTGAATTCAAGTCAGAGGCATTTATGCTGCCACTCATCCCTTCACAAAAAGAATGTTTGCTTTGTATTTTCTCAAATCAGTGTGAATGCCACTCGGCCCTATGTCAAAATGACATAGCAAATGCATAATGTCCAATAAATAGATGAAAACCTGAAGCTTAACATTTTTAAAGGTTATGAATACCCTCTTTTATAAAATTTTCTAAGGGAGTTGCTTTAGGAAAAAAGTCCCCTTCTACTCATTCTTGCATTGCTAAGTACCAAAGATAGCGGTGACCTTGTAATTGGAAAGAATTAGTAACAAGTGTGTCCTGCCATGAATCACATTTATTCATTCTTCTCTGTATTTAAAGGAAATTGCCTTTCACTTATTTTTTCCTTTACTAAAGTCTGAAGACACAAACAAGGCTCTAATAGGTTATCTCCATTCCCAGGGGATAACAGCAACATCCTTCCCCAATCTATTTCCTTCTAATGGGTATGATTCCACTGATATCCAAACAAGAAACTAAGAAACAGGAGTCTGGTTAGAACTCCATCACAAATAACCCATGTACCTTTAGAAAACATCACTTAATGTCTGTATGCTAGTTAAGTTTTGTTAACTGGACCCGAACTAGAGTCTCCTGTAAAAATGAAACATAGTTGGGGAATTATCTCCAGGGGATTAATGTGTGGGAAAGTCTGTAGGATGATTACCCAGCCAATGTGGAGAGTATCATCCCTGGGCAGGTGTTACTGAGTTGTAGAAGAACGCAGGCTAAGCAAGCCATGGAGAAAAAGAAACTGAGCAGCTTTCTTCCATGATTCCAACCTTTTCCCAGGCCTAAGTTCCTGTCCTGACTTCCTTCAGTGTTGTTCTGTGACATGGAATTATAAGCTAAATAAACCCTTTCATCCCAAAGTTGCTTTTGATCAGTGTTTTATCACAGCAGAAGAGAAACAAATTAGAACTCTGAAATTCTTTGGCTTACAACCACAACAATGAGCTAAAATTCAAACAAAACCTAAGATAGCATTTATGTTACTATTTTTATTGTGTCATTTTTACTACTGTGTCAAAATATCTGAGACTGTAATCTCCAAAGAGCAGAAAAACAATTTGCTTGATTTTCTTTTGGGGGTAGGGTGAGGGTGAAGTGAAGTGGGTAGGGTTTGTTACCCTACTGGATATGAGAAAGTCCAAGGTCAAAGCACTAAAAGACCCAGGAGCCAGTGAGAGCCATTCTGTGCTTCTAAGCTGACATCTTGCTACTATGTCCTCCAGAAAGGAGGGATGCTTTGCATATTGTTGTATTGTAAGTACAAAGTTTCTGTTGTTGTAACTGATTATCAAGAGCTGCATAAATTATAGTGAAAAGTCAGGGTTTTTGATCCATAGTTTTGGAGGCAGGAGGTCTAATAGCATGGTCCTAGAACAAGGAAGGGTATTATGATGTTTCATAACATGGTGCAAGGCATATGCTATTAGAGCTTCTTGTCCTTTTGTTATAAAAAAAAATGATATATATATCATTGTCATCATATGAGCCCTGCCTTGTGGCCTCATCTAATCCTAATTACTTCTCCAAGTCTCCATCTCTAAATAAAATGATCGTATTAATTTGAGGAACTTTGAGGAGTGTGGTGATTTGAATGAGAAACGTCCCTCACTGGCCCTAGGATGTGAACACTTGGTGCTTGGTTGTGAGGAGAAATTTGGGTGGTACATCCTTGCTGGAGGAAGTATGTCCATGGGTGGGGGGGAAGTCAAGGTTAGCTCTTGGTTTCTAATTCTAGCACACCTCTACCCTCCTTGAAAGAGTTATGGATTGTGTTTGCCCTTTCTTTAGTAGGCTTTCTGCCTTCAGTGACAGGCTGTTGCAGGGTATAAGTCTGGCTTGGTTTTACTAAACAACTTCCAATTAAAATGCTGATATCATACCAGGGAGACCCAGACTCACAGCCATTGCCTGTTATGAATACTATGTCAAAAACTTTTTATCTATTCCAAATTCACCATGAACACTATGATAGTCCAATTTCCTAAGAAACAATATATATATGCAAAATAATTTGTTACATACCAGAAAGGGAAGTGAAGTATACTAAATTCAATTTTAGTAAATCTTTACAGTTGGATATGTTCTTAAGGTTTTACTTGAACAATGTTCCACACCTCCTGCTCACTCACACACACACACACACACACACCAGCTCTCTCTCTCTCTCGTTCTCTCTCTCTCTCTCACACACATACACATACACACACACACACACACACACACATTAACATATATATTGATGAGTTTGCTATGAACCAAATTAAAAACATGAAAGTTGTGGTGGAAAGACAGAAACAGGGTACTGTAACTGACAAAGAGAAAGGTGCAGAGATATTTATGAATATTATTTGAGGAGCCACAGAGTATGTAGCATGAACGTGTTGCCATCAGGCCTTTTGTGTTTAAGCATTTTAATTTCAAAGAAGGCAGAGGGAGAGAGAGGGTGTCACTGAGGAGATAAGAACAACAGTAGTTCATGCGAGAAGGGCTCAAAACAGATGGTTTCCAAGAAGGTGCAATGGTGACTCACAGTAGAAGAGGCCACCTTAGCACTGTGGTCATAGCATTTGTTTAACTGAAAAGGAGGATGCCTTGACTCCGAAAGGCTTGGAGGGGCAAACAGGCAAAGAATTGGTTGTTTCTCCAGGGAACACAAATCCTAAACAGCTCTGGTGCCTTGGTGTTCTTAATGCATGATGACAGGAATGTGAAAAGTCAGAGCAGGCATTTAGAATAATTTGCATTCATATTACAGAGCGACATATATCCCTGTGAGTGTGTGTGATAGGAGACACTCCTCATTCAGATCATAGACAGAAGACACCCAGAATTTAGTTTAGGAGACACACATATGCTGTTTTCATTCAGTTATCAGTTCTGGTGGCCAGTTGGTACTTAAAACAGCAGAATGTAGTTGATATTTCTCCCGCTCTGCCCTCCTTAAGTGAATGATCATGAGCAGATGCAGTGGCATGTGCCTGGAGTCCCAGACACTTATAACTCTAAAGCAGGATATCTGTTTGAATTCAGAAGACTGAGTCCAACCTGGCAGTCTACACAGAGCCTGAATTCAAAGAAGAAAAGGAAAATCAAACGAAAAAGTGCTGTATTGGCTATAGATCACTTGATTCTGAATATTGTAAGGAATGTAGTAGCTCTAATGCATATGCCTGTACCCGTTTCCCAAATCTAATCTGAATTTTAGCATACAGTTTTATGTTCTTAATTTTGAAGAAGGGGTAGTTATTTTTTTTATAAGTTAGCACAAAATGTAATGGTCTGGTTATGGCATTTTCATTCATATAATCTTCATTTTTACCTGGATCTCCAGGAGATACCTTTGGAGAACAATAAATGCAGAAAAAGTAACAAAAGTCATTAGCACTGTTTGGGGATAATGATCTTTCCAGAGGGCTACCATAGGTGAATTTCAGTTTGAAGCTAATGCTCTTCAGAGTGGTTTAACTTGTAAATATCTATATTTCCTTCAGTAGTAGTGTCTTCTAGTGGGGAAAGACATGAGAAAAAGTAATCTTTATAGGTGCTGCCATGGGTTTCCTCCTTTTAAAAAGGATCTGCATTCAAGATGAGCATTCTAACAGACAGCGGCTAACCATAAGAACATCCAGGTTAAGAAGTGGCCAGTAGCTATCATAGTGTATTCTGTAGGGCTATAAAGCTGATAAATTTCTATGATCTCCCTTGTTAATCTCTATCACCTATCTATCTATCTATCTATCTATCTATCTATCTATCTATCTATCTATCTATCTATCAGTTTGTCTATCTGCTTTTGGAACTATGAAAGGAAATAGGAGAAAAGAGATATGTGATTCAATGTCTTAGATGACAGTATTCTTCCATGAATACAGTGTACATTAGGAACCACGTAGCTACATCTGAGAACAGCAACTCAGACTGGCTTCATGTCAGTGATTAGTTTAGATTACTGAGAATCCCAAGGAGAAAAACAAAAACATAAGCAAAAACTTTGCTTGAGAAAAAGTCATTCCTAAACTCAAGCCACATCAAAAAAACTCAATTTGTCCCTATCCTTTGATACTTGTGTTCGACTACATTCTCTGCATAAGCTTTCTGTATAGGAGGACCTTCTGATTTTCTGGGCTTCCTTTCAGAAATTTTAGGTAGAAAAGGTGTTTTACATTAGTAATTTCATAAACCTTCCAATGGTGTCTCTTTAGCCAAAACTGGGGTATTTTGTTAAAGCCAGTGTAACCAAGGATATTAATTGACGGGGGCTTGAGCACATAATTTTAGTTTCCTTAAAGACCATAGGTTGTAAGAGTTGAAGGGATGATTCACCAGAGACGTATATTACACTAATATTAAAGAGTGGCAAAAACTCTAGCTACCTACTGCAGTTAATTCAGTTCAAAGTAAGAGTGATTAAATTATAAGCCTAATATCTAACCTACACTTTGTTAGCCCAAAGAATCTATTATACACATTTGTGTTTCTTATTTGTGTTCTCATTCATATATAGTGACGCATCTAAATATAATGTAAAAATTAGCCACAATAAACCCCAGAAGATTGTGAGGACAATATTATGCATGGTATTTTATTAGTGACAAATGTCATAATATATTTGCTAAAACCACAGTTAATACAACACAACACAAAGAGTGAACCCTAGCCTAATTAATAGTCAGCCTTTAGTCAATAATGATGTATCAATATTGGCTTATCAAGATAATAAATCTACCACACCGATGCAAGATTTTCAAAACAAGAGAACTTGTCAGGAAGAGAGAAGTGTCTATGAACCCTGTCTACATTCCATGCAATTTTGCAAATTGCCCTAAATAAATATATATATATATATATATATATATATTTAAAATTAACAAGTCATTGTATACCTATAGTTCTAGATTAAACACAAAATATGCTCCAAACAGTGTCTCCTTTGCACAGTGCTAGGTCCCCTCCAAGCAGTTTTGGAGTTTGATATAATAGAGGTTCCAAAACTCTGACCAGCAGCTATTTGGGTCAAATATCTGTGAGAATTAAGAATCTTTCTCATTTTGGAGAAGAAAAATGACCCACAAAATGTGCCCAGTGTTATATAACGTCCCCAGCTGAGTCCGGGTCAGCACTCTGTAATCAAAGGCATCTCTAATTCTGCAGCAAAGCACATGAATATTCACACCAAGGCTCTATAAATAGCCTCACATCAGTTCAGGTCATATTTTGCCTCCAAATGAGATCCAACATTTTTGCATTTGTTCAAAGTATCTTTTTCTCACCATAACTGGGGCCTGAAGTTTAATTCTCTCTATGCCTTATTTTTAGAGGGCTAGTTACTCCATGAACCCTGGAGTGTCAAGGTGTGAGGTCAAGGCCAGAGAAGGAGGTATGGATTCAGCCCTCCCAACCTTCACTTCCTGATCCCACCCCCAGCTGTTCTTTTCCACCCCTACATTTTTTTTTTCAAAGTGAAGAATTTTTCTCCAAAATAATCCTACTCTTATCTCCGCACACTTCCCCTATCCCACCCAATTTCTAAAA
The DNA here is from genome assembly GCF_943737965.1 of Phodopus roborovskii. Lineage (NCBI taxonomy): Eukaryota > Metazoa > Chordata > Mammalia > Rodentia > Cricetidae > Phodopus > Phodopus roborovskii. The sequence continues at coordinate 9,785,507 of NW_026126576.1, forward strand.
GCTGGCATCATGTACAATTAGGGCCTTATGCATGTAGGGTGTTTGGTGTCAGGAACATTATTTTGTCAACTAGAGAAAAAAACACTCTATAGGAGAAGAATTCACTTCCTATTTGTATTTTCTCTTGCTTTGTGCCTTCAAACATATGCCAGCCATTGTTAGACTACTCTGTTTCTTATGTTGAAAGACTCATTTGAGACAGTTTAAAGAAACGAAATAACTGTGGAAGGTAGAAGCCAGGCTAAATAAAAGAAACATTGCATCCTTTAAACAGATTTGTCTGTCTCTTCTAATATTGGTTTACTCCTCTCTTGTCCAACTGAACAACCAAACAGAATTCTTCTTTGGTACAAACTCTGTGCCTTGAATCCTGTAAACATCCCTTGGTGTTTATTTAGTAAACACTAACAATGCTAAATCATGTTTGTAATAATGATAGGACAGATTGCCAATTATTTCTACAATTATTCTCTTGATCATCCTCACTCTTAATAGACTCAGTATAATATTTTATTACTATTTGAATTTCCTTAGATTATCACCCATATATTTTATGAGTTTTTACATACACAGAGATGGTTGGACTCGCAGATTTTCAGTCACAATGAATTTCTAAAATCTTTGAGATTCTGTGGAAGAGTCAGAGACCTGTATAGGCTCTTCCTGGAACATTTGAGTGATAATGTAAATACAGACTTTAGGAAAAGACCCAGAAAACCAACTTAGCTGAATTGCTTGTTCATCGTACCAAATGACATTGTTATCCAATCCAATCAGATCATATGTTCCAAGGATTACACACACACAGTATGTTCTCTCTTCCTTCCTAAAGGACCAAATAGCATACAAGGCAAAAGACACAGCATGGCAGCCATGCTGGTTTACACAATCATGCTTTTGGACAAGCATACTGTAATCATCTACCCTGCTTCCAGATGTGACCCAGATACAACCCACATGTAAACTGATATAGTTAGTTTTTGATGACTAGTGTCCTATGCTTATATTCAAACTCTTATACTCTACATTAGTTTCCAAGAGTTCAATTTGAAGCTGAGATTGTTGCCATTGAAGTCTTTTTTTACTTCTTTTTCACTCAAGACAGGTGTTTAATCAGGCAGCCTTTTTGATGTCCCAGGAGGAATGGCTATCACAGCCTTAAATTCTTGAGTGTGATGGCATCACTTTCCTACCTGCTACAAGGATTAAGGACCCTCAGGTGCAGCCCCTGGGATCAGCACAGCTCTTATGAGCAGATTGGAATCTGGAGATTAGTTTCCCCATATGATACCACAGTATTCTAACCTTGTTCTATTAAGCAGGAAATGAGTCACTGAGTTTACAACAGGTGGCAATATATCCAACAGAAAAGTGCACTGCGTTAGGGTCATGCTGGAAAGTGTGTTCTTCATCTCCTGAAACATAGGATGATCTAGCACATAGACCATAAAAGAAGCAGTGTGGCTTCTCATCATAGGTAATGTTTAATTGGTATAACAATGAAGGCATTTCGGTGCTCAATTCATATGTTTAAAAATGAGTTTTGGAACTTAGTTCACAAGACTCAACAGGGATATTTACTAATGTAATATTTTGGGATCCCTGATAAGAAAGCCCAGAAAGGTTCAGGAATCAGCCTTTTAACAAACACCCTTTACAAAGATGACAGTGACATAGGAAGCCACCAACCACACTAGGTCATGATAAACTAGCATCATATTTTAGTTTCCTCCTGGACCTGTTTCCTAGTTTGTTTCTACTCTCTTTATTCTTTTGCTGCTATCTCAGCTACATTTTTAGAATTGCTCACAGATATCCCTGCATCCAGCCTTGGTCGGGGGTTTCCTGTCTTCTTGATGCTGCCTTTTGGGTGTGTTCTCATCAATAGCCACTCACTAGAATCCAGATTTTCCTCTGCATTTGTTCTGCTAAACTTGATACCTGGGTTTCTGCCTTGCTTTCTTGACTTAGCCATCACCAGAGACTTATTGTTATTTTGTTGCGCTCAGCACTGGAAAACCTCAGGCTGGCTTTATCCATTACAATCCCCTTGACCACCTTCATGTTGGCAGCCTGAGTAGTAAGAAGAATGCTTTTCTGGGGCAGACTCTTAGGGATAGGAAGAAATGGGCATGATAAATTTAGAGAAAAGAAATAGAGATATCCCCAAAATGCACATAAATTACGTGACACCTACTTGTGGAGTGGTGGTAGTGGTTTGTTATTGGATTTCTTAGGTGGCTATTTATCACACAAAAATAAGTTGTTTTTGTTCCAATAATGTATCTAGCACATGCTTATAGATTGTAATTAATAATCTAAATTCTTCTGGTTTTTGCATCTCTTTTGGTATTCTAAAAATTGAGATTATTTCCAATACCATATTTTACTTCTCAAAAGCTAATGGGAGAAACTGTTAAGTTGGTTGATAAACATACTGACTTGTTTTTTCCTCCAAAAAAATACCCTGAGTTTTCCTTTTGTCTATAAAAATTATAGTTCAAAATCATAACAGGATTACATGGAAAAGGGAATTTGAGAAACCTGGCTGAGAGCAATTCTTTCTAAGAATCATTTGTATTTATGCACAAAGGAAAAAAAAAGGTTGATGTCTGTGCATCTTAGCCCAACCTTTTACTTGAACACCTTTCTAGTCCCGAAACAATTTTCTTGTTGTTATGTTCCTCCCCACAAACTTCAATGGTTTCTAAGTCTTTATCGAAACATTTAAAGATGATGCAAAGATGTTGTTGACTACAAGTCTAGTAGAACGTCTGTGGTATTGTTACTAGGGTCCCAGTCCATAGGGATAACTCAGGGGGTTCTATCAAACCAGGCTCTGCTACCTCACATTTGGAGCATCAAAAGAGGGCTGTGAGTGAGGAAGAATAAAGGGCAAGACATTACATTCAGTGTGGCCATACTACAAAGCAAGGGGACTAGCCTCCTAGTCTTCAGGATACTTCTAGAATCTCACATTCATAAAACAGAGGAGCAATGTCAAAGGCCAAAAGGAGTATACAAAAGTAGACTTTGTCATACCACAGTCCAATTGTTCCTTATCTCAGATCTGTGTCTCTTGTGAGATCCTGCTGTTTCCAGACACAGTTCATTTCTCGTTCTGAGATGATTGCTTCTCCTAAGTTCTCATCATGGGATAAGTCCTCCCATATAGGAAGAAGTTCCATCCTAGGGTGAGCTGTCAAACGCCTTGTAATTACTGGAACTTATAAATTCTTTGGTACTCTTAACTTGTTGTATTCAGTTCTAAAGAAAGTTGAGAGAGATGAGGATAAATACAAGGTTCCTCAACCTTCTTTTGTTGTTGTTGTTGTTGGTTTTTGGATTGTCAAGTGATTAATATGTTTATGTGTAGAGTTGAATGGGATCTGACCCAGAGTTTATGGTAGGAAAGAAGATACAAAATGGAGGCAGAGATGCCAAAGTTTTGTTCTGGTTTTGGTTACCCATTAGATATCTGCAGAGTCATATGAATACTTGGTGATTTTTTGCAGAATGGGCCTCTAAGTTCCTGACAGCCATATTTGAAGTGAGTTTTGTGATTCTCCAATGAGAAGAAAATAGCTCAGGGAATCGTGTTTTATCACATCAACATCCACATTAAATCTGTAAATCTGGAATTCCTATCAATGGTCTAAACCAACAAAAAACCATTGTCCTTAACCATGATTTTCAGGAATTGCAAGGATATGATAATGTATTTCTTCCTTATCCCTGAGAGAAATTTCTTCGCCTATTTTCAACACAGTGAGGCTTTGGGGTAACTTTTCTTTTGTGGGAGAAACCAGAAGTAAAGCATTAATCTTATATCCTGTTCAAAATACAAAAACAAACAAAACAAAACAAAAAACAAGCAAAAGAACAAAAAAAAATCCAAAAAACAAAACAAAACAAAAAATACAACTGAGACTCTTTACTAAGATCTTGTTATAACGGTGTGTGCACTGTTACTTACACTGTGTGTAAGAGCAGAACAGTTCTGTAAGACTGTTTACTATTGTGTCTCCCCCAAAGATCCTATTCTTCTACTCAGTGTGATTCTCTAGAATTCCTCATGCTCAACACCCAGAAGTTATGAATATTCTAGAAAGGAGTCCATTTGTATGACTTTAGTCCCTGGCCCTAACAAATCTGTCCATTTTCCTTTTCTGCTTGCTTTGCTTTTGTTTCATTTCACTTACTTTTTACTGTTGTTGCTTTGAGTTAGATTCTCACTATGCAGCCAAGGCTAGTTTTAAACTTTGTAGATAACCTGTGATGGACTAGAATTTGTAGCCATCATGCCTCTGACTTCAGAGTTCTGAAACAGCAGTCTTGGACCACCATGCTCAGCCCTCATTTTCTTTGTGGGACTCTGTTGTGTAGTTTGTCCATCCTTTTCTTTGATGCTTCCCTTTTGACAGCGAGTCCAAGTTTGCACTAAACATCCCTCTCTAATTTTATCAAGCAAAGACTGTTGGTTAGAGCTTGTGCAAGGAAAATATCAGAGAGTGAGTCTGAAGCCAGCATTGCCTGACGTTTTGTTCTAGGAAAATGGAGAGCTGGGAACCTAAAGGTCTTGGTTTTTACCTCTCAAATTTTAGTGTGTGAGAAAATCACCCGAAGTGCCAGGAAGGAGCAGTTAAGAGCATGGCTGCTCTTGCAGAGGACCCTCACTCAGTTGGTAGCTCACAACTGTCTGTAACTACAGTTCCAAGGGATCTGACACCCTCTCTGGCTTCCTCACCAAGCCAGCATATGATATACATAGACACATGCATGGAAATCACTCACATACTTAAAATAAAATAAGTCTAAAAAATTGAAATAGAATCACCCATGGAATGAAGTTAAATCTAGTTTGTGAAAGCCAGTTTCTCCTGGTATAGCCCGTCAGCCTGAGGTTTAGTTACACAAACCTGACATAGTTAGAATACATGTGCTCTGTAACCTGGCTTTGACACTGACTCCTCTGCCATTTGCTAAAATGTCCCTTTACCTTTTTACACTAAAATCACTTTCATTCTTCTAGTGACACAGAACAACTTCTGTGAAAGATCTAAGGATGAACTTTGTCTTCTAGGCTATGAAGATGTCAAACACAGAATTTCTGTGTGCTTTCAAGAGACAGGAGAGCATCCTTGTGACTAGTGCACTTAGACTAGACTTGGTTACTTTCTAAGGTCCCCTCTTGTGTCTTTGTTACCTGCAAGCTGGCACCCAAAGTTTGGTTGAAACAAAACACCTCTTTTGTTCCTCAAGCACATTGGTGACTGAAGTCTAAAGGTTTAAAAGCTAAGCTGTCTGCTTCCTACACTCAGGCCGCTAAGGATGATCAAATCTCTCCCTGCACATCCATGAAACCAAATAGTTCAAGTTCTAAAAGCCTTACATTGCCTTATATGAGTATTGAAATATGGTGCCCTTTATGCTAATGTTAATTTCCAGGCAGTGAGCTTGGTTAACTAAGAGAAAATAAGACTTTAGACTGAATGTGTTATTTATAGCGAATGCTAAGCATCATTATTATCAATTCTTATTACAAAATACACAGAAAAAAATACCCTTTTGTTATTTAAATATGGCTTGGCTACATTGAGAAATAGTACAGATGTTAATACACAGCCTTCCAGCTGCATCTTGGGTAATTATTATTGTGTTTTATTCCTATTTGGAATTACTGGTAATAGACTGTATATTTTTGTGTGAAATTCAAATAAGGGAGCACCAATGAATTGAGATGATTGATTATATATATATATATATATATATATATATATATATATATACATATATATATATATATATATATATATACATAATTTTGGAATTGAGGACAACAATAGAAATATTTCTCTCTTAGACAAAATCTACCACACTCACTGCAGTCTCTGTGTCTTGCTAGAGAATGCTTTTGATCAAAATATATGTGCCAAACATTTACTAAATTATCTATAGTTGTAATGAGCTGACCCTTCACAAGTAATCTAAATTTGTTTTGAAAATATCTGTGCAGTTGTTGAAAATCTGGAGCATTAATATCTGGATCCTGAAATATATAGCTTTAATGCAGAACCATTTAAAACTTTATGAATGTATGCTTTTATTGTATGCTTTAGTTTTTTTTTTTTGATAACTGCTATATTCTTAGCTTAAATTTCTCATTGATGAGATTTTTTCATATACTGTCAGGAGAAAGGTAAGTGGGAGCAAAATGATATATAATGTTGTTTCAAGTGCACATTTTCTGAGTATACATATGTTTGTGAGCAAATATTCATCTTTCCCACTTATAGTCAGTCTAAAATGATTGACTTAGTCCAGTGTCATTATTTTATAGCAAACTACTGCATGGTGAAACTGGAGGTTTCCCAGTGGCCCTGAACTTAGGAACTGAATGAGGCATTGAATTATAGTTCATGATCTTCCTGAACCCTCATCCTGTATTTTCTCACATCAAAGTCATATGTGTTCCTCACATCTCTGGAATAAAATATAATTCTATTCAGTGATCTTGTCTCCCTTATTTTCATTATGTCTCAACCTTAACGGGTAGCATTCTGTTTTGATTTCTGAGTTAAAAATAAATGATCTTGATAGACTTCACTTAATCCCCAAACCATCTTAATTTATGTTGCTCTGTCCCAATTCACCTGAATGAGTTCTGTATGGAATTATCAGCTATCAGTAAAAACTGTTTATAAAGGTTTTCAGACCAGAAGTTACACTTCTCAACACTTTAAGATAATCATGCCAAAAGGTGAAATGAACTCTTAACAGCAGGGTGATGATCTTTATCATGTCATCATATAGCCAGTACTGCTTCTGTCTATCTAGTTGTCAGGAAATGCCAGCATAGGCTAATGAAATATGTTTTTAATTAAAAAAGTCATTTCAAATAGGATATATCCTTATGGACAACTGTACTTTCCACCACATGGAAAATCAAAAAATGCAAGTCCTAGTTAAGGTTTCTGTTTCTGTGACAAAACACCATGACGAAAAAGCAAGTTGTGGAGGAAAGGGTTTTTTTGGCTTACACTTCCACATTGCTGTTCATCACTAAAGGAAGTCAGGACAGTAACACAAACAGGGAAGGATCCTGGAGGCAAAATTTGGAAACAGAGGCCATGGAGGGGTGCTGATTACTGGCTTGCTTCCCTTGACTTTCTCTACCTGATTTCTTATAGAACCCAGGACTGCATAAACCCAGAGATAGCACCACCCACCATGGGCTAGGCCCTCTTCCACTGATCAACAATTGAGAAAATGCCTTACAACAGGATCTCATGGAGGCATTTCCTAACTTTATTTCTCTCTGAAGACTATCTTGTATCAAGTTGACACACAAAAACAACCATCATTCTCTTAAGGAACTATTATTCAAAAAAGGGAAAAAGAAAAGTTTCATTGCCTTGATAGAAAAAGAGAGGCATCTTATAGAAAAATCATTCTCAATGGTATATAGTTGGAAAAAAGATCAAGGTCTAAAAACCTGGGAGAAAGGATAGAATTTGGACATGATTTTGAAAAATGAAGTCCTATGAATTTTCCATGTTCATCTGTAATGAAATGTAATTTGGTCAATATTTGTATGTGTATACTCTATATAATGTACACAAGTACTTAGTATTTTCTTTGGGCTTTGGTACTATTCCATACCAAAATAACTGCTACACGTCTAGTTTTCTTTTATAACAAGATTTGGAAATGCATGGCTATTTACATTCGCTATGTCCAAGCACATGACCAGCTTGCTACAGATCATTTTAGGAATCAGAACTACAGATTTATTCTTTATTTGCCTGCATAATCATTTTAAGTATGCTTTGTGTGTGTGTTCAATATAGAGGTATTCTTATTATTAATATTTTATTTTTTTAAAACCATTATTGTTTCCAAATACAGCCTTTAATTATAAATATGGAAACTGTTAACTTTGTGGCAATGCATAGCCTTCCAAAATGACAGCCACATAAAAGGGATGTAGGAAGCACAAAACATGAACAAATAGAAGACAGGGCCAAAGCAGATGGAACACTAAGGTGTAGACAGAAGCAAGGGAGATGCCAGGCAGCGTGTGTCTGGAAGCTGTTAGTGAAAATATGATCTGCCTGTGACAGGGGAGGCCTGTGTTAACTTCATTAATACTGATTAAATGGGAAATTTCATCATGAAGGCGAGATAGAATCTTGGGTGTCATCATTTTTTGTCATTTTTTTCTCATTGTGTTATTGATCCTGGATGTTGCTCTGGTTAGAAAGGGAGTCTTCAATGTGGACCTTTTCTCTTCTTCTTTCAGATGATTATACCCTGCATGGCCCAGTTTTCGTTCAAGAACCAAGTCATATAATGTTTCCTTTGGATTCCGAGGAGAAGAAAGTGAAACTCAGTTGTGAAGTTAAAGGGAATCCAAAACCTCACATCAGGTTTGTTGATTAAAGAATCTGTCGCCAGCCTGGCATGCTGGCACGTGCCTTCAATCATAGCATTGGAGAGACAGAGGCAGGTGATTCTATGTGAATTCAAGGCAGCCTGCTCTACATAGTGAATTTCAGGAAACCCAGGGAGACCTGATCTCCAAAAAACAATTAATTCTCAGGCATACAGTTTATATTATTAAAAGTAAATTTGGCAACTACTTAAAGATTACTGAAGAGGAAAGAAACTTTAGGCAGGCATTTACAAGATACTCTGAGAAACATGAAAAAAAGATTCTTTCATGAAAAGGAGAGTGCCAAACTTGTGTTGTAAAACAAAGCCTGGACTTGCAGGAGTATATAACATGTATAACAAGTGAACATATTTCTGAAATAAGCCAGAGAGATAAATGATTCTGCATTAAGAATAGATGCTAACTAAAAATCAGCTTCCCTGCTTCAGGAACAATAAAGTAACGGGAATTACTTCTTTTAGACCTTGAGTCTCAGTAGTTTAAAAAAATGTGATGATAACAGACATGAAGGAATCAACTCTGGCATCAGAAACTGGTGAAGAGAAGCAGAATGTGGAGGGGAGGTCAGAGGCAGAGGGGCTTAGTCTGAGTCAGCCATCTTGAATTCCAGAATGAAAGGCAGAAAGGACGGAAGCAGAAACAACTGTTAGAAGGTTCAGAATTTCCAAAAATAATTAAAACCATCCACTGTAGCTTTAGGAAGCAGTACAAAAACAAACAAAAACTCTGAAATCTGAAATCTCTCGTCTCTTCCATGACAGTGAAACTGTAGAATACTAAACCAAAGATATAGCCATAAAAGAACTGGACTCCTAATTCAGATAGTTTTAATGAGTTGGCAATTGACTGGAAATTGACTCCTTTTAGTTGGCAATTGACTGGAAATTGACTCCTTAATAGCATTAAAAAAAAAAGAAGAAAACAATTTCAACTTTTTAATTTGTGAAAAAATTTCACCATCAATCATAAACTATCAGAAAAAGAGAACATACAGGGACTACTGTCAGAAGGCAAAAGGTAAAATACTAGTGACTGTATAGAGAAAGGAACTCCTTATTAGTGGAAAATGTATAAGTGGTTCTTCATAAAACTAAAAATTACCTATCCCATACTGTTCTACTTTGCTTTAATGTTGTTGTGATGATAAAACACTAGACCAAAACTGGTTTAGGGAAGAAAGGTTTTATTTGGCTTACAAATTACAGTTCATCTTTGAGGGAAGCCAAGACAGGAACTCAAGAAGGGAAACTGAAGGAAGAAACAAAGCAGAGTTGACCAAGGAATGCTGCTTACTGGCTTGCTCACCATGGTTTCTTAGCTGCCTGTCTTATACAACCCAGGACTGCTTGCCCAGGGATTGTACTTCTCAAAGTGGGATAGACCCTCCCACATCTATCAGCAATCACAAAAATAACACCCCCAGACATATCTATATGCCATTCTGATGGAGGCCATTCCTCAGTTTATGTCCTCTCTCACAACTGACCTTTGTTAGTGTCAAGTTGATACAAACCAAGCTACACACATCTTAGTATATACCCAAAGGAAATTAAATAATTCTATGGAAGAGATATCTGGATTTCCATGTTTACTATATCATTAAACACAAATGTTCAGAATACAAAATTCAACTGGGGTATATATCAAGAGATGAAAGGATGGGGGGGGGAATGTGATTCATACATAATGGAAGATTATTCAGTCACAAAAAGAAAGAAATCGTGTCCTGTCATTCTCATATTGTACGTGGTAATGCAGGATATTATGTCAAGTGAAATAAGACATAGAATGATACTTCATGACAAAGCAAAAATATTGATTTTGTAGAAATACATGATAGAAAAGCAGTTGCCAGACGACATGAAAAAAAAAAAAAAAAAAAAAAAAAAAAAAAGACATGGATTAGTCCGAAGTTGGGAATCATGAGCAAAAATACAGAAAGCAGGGCTAACTTGTAGCTTTTACATTGAAGTAGGATTGTGACAATTTACCATGTATCTGAAAATGACCAGAAGAAAGACTTAGGAATGTAGCTTCTCGGAGTTATGTGTGTGGCACATAGGAGACCCTAGATTCAATCCAGAATGCATGAGATAACAAAATAAACCAGAACTAAACAATTCCTTCCCTTCCTTCTGATCTGGGACATAGTTCATTTGCTAGAGTGGCTACCCAGTGTGTATGAAGCCCTTAATCTGACCCCTAGAAACAGAGGCTGGGTGGTACACAACTGTAGGGCCACAATTTAGGAGCCACTACATAGGAAAAGGATGAAAAATTAACAAGTTCAAGATCATCTGCAAATACCTAAGGAGTTTATGGTCAGTCTGAGGTGCATGAGGACTTGTCTCAAAAATAAATAAATTAGTGTAATGACAATTTTTAAATTAAAAATTGTTTCAATAGAAATGAGTCAATAAATAAAATCCTCATTTTAACATTCTAAACATGAATTTAAAAGTACCCTAATTTGATATTGAATCTTATATCTATGTCAAGTTTTCGCATTATCACCCATAAATATGTGTGCATTTTATGTGTTAATAAGAAATTCCTATAAAGGAGAACAGAAAAACAAATTTATGCAGGCAGATAAAAACATTTTTTTATTTTTACACTCTCACTTAAAGAAATTCTAAAGACATCTTTGAGATGGGACAGAAACGATCCCAGAGAGAAGACCTGAGCTAAAGAAGACAGAATTAAACAAAGTGATGTGAGGGTAATTCCACATTAAATTGATTTCACTAACCCTGGATAATAAAGAGAATACTTTCTTGTGAAAAGAAAAAAAAAGAAAAAAAAGAAAAAAACAGAATAGGAAAAGAAAAGTTAAAATTCATGACAGTAATAGAAAACTCTTGCCCTAGACAGTGTATTACCCATGTGGTTAAAGAAAGAAATAAAGCTGGATCCCTGCTTCACATTACACATAAAATCAATTCCAGGTTAGTAAAAGCCCTAAATGGGAGATTTTAAAAGAAGGAAGAAAACAGGCATGCATATTTATGACTTTTGGGGAGGAAATGGTTTTTTTTAGTATGACAGGAGAAGTACAAATCATTTTTTAAAAAGTTTAACTGCATTAATATTCTGTTTGATGGAATAAACTGAGCTGAGCAAAACTATAGACAACTGTCTGAGGATGATGTGTGTAATAAAAAAAAATTTCTTGGTAAAGAATTGATATTACGAATAGGAAAATAATTGCTCCAAATAAAAACAAGTAACAAGTGAAAAACAAGTAACCAAATAGAAAGCAATATTTGATCAGATCTAAGGAAACAATAGTACCTTAGCTATTTTTCTAGATGCTATGGTAAAACAACCTGACCAAAGCAACACAGGGGATAAAGGGTTAGTTTTGGTTGACAGTTCAAGCATATGGTCTACCATGATGGGAAATCACAGTAGCAGGAGCTTGAAGCAACTGGTTAAATCACAGCAAAGGCAAAGAGCAATGGATGCTTGTGCTCATGATCCCATTTCTGGCTTTGGAACGGTGTCTGCCACAGGGCAATTTCATCACCCGATTCTTAGAAAATGAATGAAAGTCAGAGGGACCTCTTAATTCTGTTAATTTTCATAAGCTTTTACCCCACTTAGGTCAGATTAGCATATGGTGGGGTGATAGATTCAGAACTACCCATGACAAATAACCACTTAAAACATGATGAGAATCAAATTGAAGATTATTCATGGGCAGAGGTACACCTCCAATCAAAATGATCACAGGATCACTTTATTAAACATAAGTCTTCATTATTATCATGATCCCTTGCAAAATACATCTTATGTAACTTATTTTATCTATACGCAAATGCAATGCTAATAAAGTTACTGCAAGAGTGAATAAATACATGTATACCACTTTTCTAGGCTCAGGGAACATTGGGGAACAGGATACAGGGAAAACATAAGAATTAGGGGATGGAAATGAGTGCTGGAAAGGGCTAACTTCCTGACATTACATGTCCAGGAAGATACCACCTTGCTGAGGAAATTAAAAAAAAAAAAAAAAAAAAAAAAAAAAAACTAGAAGTGGTAGATAGATGTAGTGAAGGCTTCAAAGAAAGGGGGACATTGCAGGTCCTTGAGAAAGGCCACCTGCTCTGCCACATGGATAAAGAAAGGATGAACATTCCAGAAAGAAAAGTACAACTAATTAGAGTGGGCCAGATAATTGAGTGAGCATGCCATCTATCCTGTGACACAGGATATGTTTGAAAGTAAAAGAATGGTGTTAATAATTACTCTAGAGCATCGCCTCTAAACCCTAACCTGTCCTGACCAAGCCAGAAGGCATCATCTTTCTGTGAATAATACAGTAAATGCAAGGCTAAGTTAATGATTTGAAAACACACTGCAAACTAAAAACAAATGCAAGGGGCAAAGTTGCTCAGATATATAAATGACGAGTTAATGGATCCCACTTTGAGTACACAGCCAAGGGTAAGTTCAGATGTTAGCTATAAATGAAAACAAATTCTGCAGCAGATTTTGGCACATGCAGCATTGTTTTTCCCCAAACCGTGACCTTTAATTAACATTGCCTTTGTAACATTGTGTTTTTAGATATAGGGGCTTGCCTTGTTATTTAAAACAAGCCATAGAACAGAAACCTATTATGTTTTTTAAAGATTGCAGGGGAAAGCTGAGGAGAGCTTTTAATCAAATGCATTAGCCATTCCAGGCAGTGCACTGGTGCTTGCCTTAATCCCTCTAGCAGTTTTCTTGTGACATAATAGCAGTCTGGACCCAGGAGCTTAAAAACTCCCTGTTGTTGAGTGAAAGAGCAAGAGAATGAATAGAGAGATCAGGTGTTTTCGAACACCTTGATAGCTGAACTTTCTTAGTTTTGGCGTTGACTTTCAGGGGGCTGAACAAGTAAGAAAATATCCAAAGTTAGTGCTCCGTGGGGATCTCCAGCCACAGGTTTTTCCTAAGAAATCCTAACTGACCTCTTTTCTTTAGGTTTATCCCCTCAACTGAGCCTTTTCTTTTTTTCATTGTTTCTGCCCCTCAGTTCTGAAAGGATTGACCCCGACCCAGAAAATTTAAGAAGTTTTACCTCATGCCAACTTCTCTTGAATTCAAGTTCCCTAAGGACAGGTGACATTACTTATTTCACCCAGCACCCCTTCCTAGAAGGAAGAAGCTTTCAAGCACCTGGTTAGAATCCGTTTGCTGTGAAGTTTGTATTCAACTGCACACAGCCAATTACAAGTCAGAAAGGACCTGCCCCTCCCTGAGTGTCAAGTTCAAATAGTTAACAGGGAAGGTTTTTCTGCACTGAATCTGTACAGACTCCCAGCAGAGTCTGCTGAAACATGCCTTGCGGAGATTCAAGTTGGCCATGTTTGCCTGTGTACAGCCCTACTCTCTGAGAATTCCCCCAAGTTATTGAGAAGTCAGCTTACAAGACACCAATTTGCCTTGCCCCCTGGGAAAATCTATTTACTCCAAATGAGCCTTGCCTCTCCATTACCAATACTTAAAAGATTCCTCAAACACTGAAACTAAATTGCAAGATTTTCAAAAGCATTTCACTATGCAATGAGATGAGAAATTCGCAATGCAATCCACACTCAATGGGAATGAACCCTGACTGCATTGCAGTAAAACACCATGTCTGCTTTATAACATGTCTCATAAAGCACTTTATTTTCTAAATAATCCCTTCCCTGTTGCTGTTCATATGTAAAGGCAGGCAATAAAGTAGATGAACAGACTTTGTGCACAGCATTTTTTGGTTGAGGTGACGAGTACAGGCAAACCTACAGAGGTGTCATTATTCCCATAGCCAGTCTCACATGGTCCCATTTCCAAATTCCACACTCTGCTTGCAGCTCACATTATATTGCAATTTCCTCTTTGAGTTCTTAGATTTGTCATATTAAATTGCTCTGCTATCATTTGAAGTGAGAGTTATGGCGAAGACGTGATCAGCTGACTAAAAGCGAATGCATAGGCCAGGCAGTCAGTTCTAGAGATTCATGTGCAGCTAGCACTGCTGGGCTGTAACGCGGCTGTTCTCTTTATTGCTTATTACTTTCTTGTCTGTGTCAGAGCACAGAGAGAATTACTGCAGAGCCCCAAAACACAGTCAGTTTCTAATATCCAGCTTCTTATAAACAAACACATAAAAAGCTAGGTCCTATTTGTGCTCCTAGCCTACTTAGCTGGCCCTCCTGTTTCTAGATTTTTACACTTCAAAGACATGGATGTCAGTAAACTCATGTGACTGTGCTGGGTGAGGCAAGCATGGTTCATGAATTGTGTATGTGTTCTAAGCTCCAATATATATCAGAGAGGCACAATTTTGAATCCCTTCAGTTTTACAAGTGTTTATTGAGCACAATCAGAGGGTTAAGTTCGAGATGGATGAAAGTGAGAATTCGGAAGTGATTAAGGTAAATTCTCCTGTGGCAAAAGCAGTCTTAGCATGAAGGAGTAAGAGAACATCTGCTGGACATCTGGTGAAACATGGTACATTTTGAATTGAAATTGAAATAAGGACAATAATTCATTGGAAGATGTGCCCTCCCTGCCGCTATTTTTTTTTTTTTCTTTTTGAGATAATCTCTGTATTCAACACTGGGCCAGAAGCTCACCATATAGACCAGGGTAGTTTCTGATTCACATGGGTCTGCCTGCCTCTACCTCCCCAGTGCTGAATTTAAAACAAAGACCACCACCAACAGCAGATTGTCCTCTGAGATTGACTTTGATGGTCCATGTACTGACTCAAGTCTGTAATCCCAGCACTTGGGAGATGGAGGATGGAGGATCAGGATTTTGGGGTTATGTCAATTCCAAGGGAATCTGAGGCCAGTCTGAGTGTCATGAGACCATGTACCTGAAACACACATACATATACACACCTCACCTGTTAGTGTAATTTGAAGCTGACAATTTTATCATTTAAATTCTTGCACATTATACATTCATAACCACGATGCCTGGGATATTATAAAGGATTACCCAATGGATAGACATGCAGAATTCTGTTTAGGCAATGGCACTTGTTATTTTAAGAAAGTAAAATGAATAATTCTCAATTTCTACTCCCTTTATTGATTTGAATCAATTTCCTTTGTGCTACAATCTTTCATATGTTGTCAGCTACTATGAGACTCTTGGTAATTCACAAGCTATCATAAAATAGTCATTGAATTATATTAGTTCAAAGGTTTATATGAATTTCCATGAATTGCTGAAAGGTAATTTGACTCAGATAAGCTCTCACTCTTTGGATGCTAGTTACTCTGAGAACATAATTGTAGATATTCATACAAAAGCTTAGCTACTGATATATAAGTCCCCAGAAAACTAATTTATTGGGCTTGCTGCTACAGTCAGATGCACAGGTGACCCCAGTAAATGAAGAGAAGGACAAGAAAACATTCTTTGCTTTGATTACTTAATAGCCTGTGGTTTACTGGGGATGTTGATTGGCATTTTGAGTGCCAGTGAGTAAAGAGATCATCCAGTTGATCCATGGTCAAGCAGATCTGGTCCCTAAAGCATCTCAGATCAATAGAGTCCCTTTGCATTGTAGCTAGGCATTTCAGTCATGTTAAAAACTCAGCAACAATTTCAGCAACTCTTCTGCTGTCTCCCTGAAAGTGGCATGCTCTGGCCTCTTGATATACCTTTTTAAACTGGGATTGCGAAAAAGAAAAAGGCCTTTTTACTGAAGAGTCTTATTTTGAAGAAAGATGTGGAAAATTTTGTTTCCTGTAAGAAATTAATTATTTGTAACATCCTACTTAGTCATGGGATATGTGGTAAAGTTTTTCATCATTTACTACTAAGGACGGTTCTCTTTCTCCATAAGTATTTAAGATGTCAACATTGCTAGGTAGATAGTTGCTAATATTTGTTTTTTACCATACTTCAAAAAGTTCACAGATGATATTTCATGGTCTTCATAGTTTTTATCTATTTTAGACAATTCAAAAATATTGACTTATATTTCAAGGCTTTATCTACTGGCATTTTTATACTATAGGTGGAAGTTAAATGGAACAGATGTTGACATTGGTATGGATTTCCGCTACAGTGTTGTTGAAGGCAGCTTGTTGATCAATAACCCCAATAAAACACAAGATGCTGGAACGTACCAGTGCATAGCAACAAACTCGTTTGGAACAATTGTAAGCAGAGAAGCAAAGCTTCAGTTTGCTTGTAAGTAGAAATTATATTGCACCCATACGTTTCTTTGAACTTTTGTACATTGTATGAATACCCTTTACAAAGAGTACCTTCTGAAAGACCACATGGATTTGAGTGTGGCAATGATCATTCTATTTAGAAAATATTTTATGTGGCTAATGAACTATAAATATGAGAAGGAAATGGTATGTTTCATAAGTCTTGAGATAGTGTTGTTATATGATGCTTTAAACAGATTTAAGTTTACACATGTTACAATTTACAGGTAATAAATGCATGCAACACCTACAAATATTGAATAAAGCATCCTTGAAAAGGCCATTGAACTATCAGCAACCTAGTAATTAATAAAGAGGTATTCTAAACATAACCATTTGGAGTAGAGGCATAGCTTGGTTGTAAAGCCTGCAATTCCCTATTTTTTGTTTGTTTCTTTTTCATATTGTAAAAATAAAAAGTTTTAAAGTAAATAAGGAAAATAGGGGTAAAGTATTATTCACCTTTTATGTTTACATCCCAAATTAGAACACTGAAAAACAAATTGCCATGTTTTAAGACTACTACTTAAAGAAAATTTTTGCCTGTGTGAAGGGAAGTAGTTTTTAGCAATAAAGAGTTGAAAATCAAAATCCAGGGGCAAAAGATGTAAGCCTCAACACATGTGTATTCTATTGCAGATGCCTTGAGTATTGCTGTTCAGCTACAATCTTAAAGGTGTATTATTTTGCATATGATTATATGCTCCCTTATGTAAAATCTCAACTTGTATAGCAGTATGTTAATATAAAAAGTTTCATAATTACTAATTCTGTTAGTAGTACCACTGTAGAATAATCTCATTAACAAAACCCTCCCTGGGAACAGAATATCAGATATACCTATTATAATATTCCACACTTAATCTTTTATTGTTTTATGATGACATTTTTACTCATCAAGAAATGAATTTTTTAGAAATTTTATAGATATTGGATTCTGGAGCTACATGTTTGTAAATGTCTCCTGAGATAGTCTTTAATTTTCTTAGGTAAGCAGAATAATAGGAGGATAATACATCTGGTTAAGGACCACGGAACCAAAGTGCATATTCTTCTTGGTTTAATACAACCTGGTATCAGTACTCACTTTTTAGGTTTATTTGACAAAACAATTATACAATCGTAGGAGTTCAGCATAGGAAGAAATCTCACTGTCCGATGAATTGCAACTCTGTGACTCTGAATTTTTTGAATTTTAAAAATAAGTTTATTATAAATTATCTTATTTTAAATATCAATCCAAGTTTCCTCTCCCTCCCATCCTCCCCCTCCAAGCCCCCCAACTGACCCCTCCATTCCTTCCCCCATCCACTCCCCAGAAGTGAGGCCTTCCATGAGGAATCATCAAAATATTTCAAGTTATTTGGGGTAGGGCCTATGCCCTCCTCCATGTATCTAGGCTGAAAGAGTATCCCTCCATAGGGAATAGATTCCCAAAGTATGTTCTTGTACTAGGATACATCCTGGTTCCACTGCCAGAGGCCCCATAGACTACCCAGTCCTCCTTGCAGACACCCACCACCAACATTCATAGGGTCTGATTTGGTCCTATGTTGGTTCCCCAACTGTCAGACTGGGATCCATGAGTTCATGCTTGCTCAGAAAGGTGTTTCTGTGGGTTTTCCCAGCATGGTCTTGACCCCTTTGTTCACCACTCCTCCCTCTCTGAAACTGGCTTCCAGAAGTCTGACTCAGTGTTGAGCTGTGGATCTGTGCTTCTGTTTTCATCAGATACTGGATGAAGACTCTAGGATGGCATTTAAATTAGTCATGATTCTCAATATAGGGGAAGGGCATTAGAGGTAGCCTCTCCCATTGCTTAGATTCCTAGTTGCAGTCACCCCTGTGGATCTCTGTACATTCCCTAGAGCCAGATTCCTCTTTAAACCTATAATGGCTCCCTCTATTGATGTGTCTCTTTCCTTGCTATCCTCTATTCATCTCCCAACTAAATCTTCTTGATCCCTCGTGTTCTCCACCCCTGTCCTCTTCTCCTTTCTTCTTTCTCCTGCTTCCCTACCCCCCATGTTCCCAATTTGTTCAGTGGCTCTTGTCTCTTTCTCCTTCAACTGACGACCATGTATGAAGCTCTCTCTCTCTCTCTCTCTCTCTCTCTCTCTCTCTCTCTCTCTCTCTCTCTCTTTATAATCAAGTCCATTTAAATGAAAAGAAACATTTATAGACAATATTTGGGTATTTGGGCATCGATCGTTCTTTCCAAACTACTCCCTGCTGTTAAGGGGCACTGTCAAGGGGGATTCTAAGAAGTTACTGAAATCCTGATTGTAGACTACAAGCTGCTTTGTCCAGCTGTTTTGAATGTAGGATCACCTGGTACTCTGTTTCAAGCACTCTGGCTTTATCAAACCACATAAGTCTGGAAGGAATCCACAGCTTTTCATTTTCTGTGCAAAACAAAAATAGAAATCATTTTCCCCAGTAAATTGTCCTTGAACTTACATTTTGGAGTCAAAGCATTTTCTTTTAATTTATTATTTTGCATGTCGATCCCAGTTCCCTCTCCCTCCTTCCATCCTTCCCTCCCTCACTTTTACCCTCTCTCCCTCCCACATGCACCGTAACCATGCTCCCCTTCCATCCCCCCACCCCAATTCCATATGTAGGGGAATGCCATCCAGTTGGGATCATGTAGATCTGACAGGTCATGTGAAGTAGGGACTAGGGCTTCTCTCCTGTCTCTAGGTTAAGGCTGTTATCCCTCCATGGGGGATGTGTTCACACCAGAGATATATCCTGGCTCCACTGTCTGAGGTCACTTAGACTGCTCAGTCCTTCTGGCTGAGACCTATATGCAGGGGGGGCCTGAGTCAGTCCCATGCTGGCTTCCCAGCTATCAGTCTAGGGGCCCATTAGCTCCTCCTTGTTCAGGTAAGCTGTCTCTATGTGTTTCTGCTACCTGCGCTTGTCCTCTCCATCTGCATATGGATTCTAGTTCGACTCAGTGTTTATGTATGGGTGTTTGCTCCTGTTTCCAATAGGTATTAGATGAGGGCTCCACGGATAAGTTAGTTGTTGATATCACTATCCAGAAAGGGCATTTATGGTAGCCTTTCCACGGATGCTCAAATTATTAGTTGGCGGCAGTCTTGTAGTTGTCTAGACCTTTCTTTGTGTTCAAATTTATCTTCAAACCAAAAGTGGCTCCCTTTATTATGTTCTCTCTCTCTCTCTCTCTCTCCCTCCCTCCCTGTCTCCCTCCCTCCCTCTCTCCCTCTCTCTCCTGTCTTCTATTTCAAACTGGGCTCAATCTTCCTAGTCGCACATGTTTTCCTTTCCTCCCCCTCATTTTCTCCTACTTCTCTCTCCACTTGCTTCCTGCCCCACTTCCCCTGTTGTCTAGGGGACTTGTCCCTTCCTGGTTCTGTGAGGGACTTCCTATGAATCTCTTAGAATACACCTTGTATCCTAATTCCTCTGGTGGTGTGAATTATAGGCTGGTGATCCTTTGATCTAGGTCTAAAATCCATATATGAGTGAGTACATACTATATTCCTCTTTTTGTGACTGGGTTACTTTATTCAGGATGTTATCTTCAAGTGCCATCCACTTGCCTGTGAATTTCAAGATACCATTATTTTTTTCTGCAGAGTAGTATTCCATTGTGTAGATGTGCAACATCTTCATTATCCATTCTTCAATTGAGGGGCATCTAGGTTGCTTCCAGGTTCTTGCTATTACAAATAGTGCTGCTATGAACATAGTTGAACAGGTGTCTTTGTTGCATGGATGTGAATCATTTGGGCATATGCCTAAGAGGGGGATTGCCAGGTCCTGTGGTAAACTAATTCCCATTTTCCTGAGGAACCACCATACTGATCTCCAAAATGGCTGTACGAGTTTGCACTCCCACCAGCAGTAGAGGAGTGTTCCCCTTTCTCCTCATCCTCTCCAGCATAAGTTGTCATTGGTGTTTCTAATTTTAGCCATTCTGACATGAGTAAGATGGTATCTCAAAGTTGCTTTGATTTGCATTTCCCTGAGAGCTAAGGATGTAGAGTACTTTCTTAAGTGTCTTTCAGCCTTTTTGATTTCCTCTATTGAGAATTCTTTCTTCAGTTCTGTACCACATTTTTTAATAGGGTTATTTGGTGTTTTGTTGACTAGTTTCTTGAGTTGTTTGTATATTTTGGAGGTCAGCCCTTTGTCGGATATAGGATTGGTGAAAATCTTTTCCCAGTCTGTGGGTTGCCGTTTGGTCTTGTCCACTGTGTCCTTTGCCTTACAGAAGCTTCTAAGTTTGAAGAGGTCCCATTTATTAATTGTTTCTCTCAGTGTCTGTGCCCCTGGAGTTAAGTTCAGGAAGCAGTCTCCTATACCAATTTGTTCAAGGGTACCTCCTACTTTCTCTTCTAAGAGGTTCAATGTGGCTGGATTGATGTTGAGGTCTTTGATACATTTAGACTTGAGTTTTGTGCATGGCAACAGACATGGATCTATCTGCAGTCTTCTACACACCATCATCCAATTGTGCCAGCACCATTTGTTGAAGATGCTGTCCTTGCCCCCATTGTATAATTTTAGCTGTTTTGTCGAAAATCAGGTGTTCATAGGTGTGTAGGTTAATATCAGGATTTCAATTTGATTCCATTGGTCTACCTGTCTATTTTTGTGCCAAAACTAGGCTGTTTTCAGAGTTATAGCTCTGTAATAGAGCTTAAAGTTAGAAATGGTGATGCCTCCTGAAGTTCTTTTATTGTATAGGGTTATTTTGGCTATCCTGGGTCTTTTGATTTTCCATATAAAGTTGATTATTATCCTTTCAAGGTCAGTGAAGAATTGTGGTGGGATTTTAATGGGGATTGCATTGAATCTGTAGATTGCTTTTGGCAAGATTGCCATTTTTACTATGTTTATCCTACCTATCCAAGAGCATGGGAGATCTTTCCATTTCCTGGTATCTTCTTTAATTTCTTTCGTTAGAGCCACAAAGTTCTTATTATATAGGTCTTTTACTTGTTTGGTAAGCATTACACCAAGATACTTTATGTTGCTTGTGGCTATTGTAAAGGGTGATGTTTCTCTGATTTCTTTCTCAGCCTCTTTGTCATCTGAATAAAGTAGGGCTACTGATTTTTTTTTTTTTTTTGACTTTATCTTGTATCCTGCTAGTTTGCTGAAGGTGTTTATCAGTTCAGCTGTAGGAGTTCCCTGGTAGAGTTTATTGGGTCGCTTATGTAAACTAACATATCATCTGCAAATAGAGACAGTTTGACTTCTTCCTTTCCAATTTGGATGCCCTTGATCTCCTTTTGTTGTCTTATAGCTTTAGCTAGAAGTTCCATTACAATATTGAAGAGATATGGAGAGAGAGAGGACAGCCTTGTCTTATTCCTGATTTTAGAGAAATTGTCTTGAGTTTCTCTTCATTCCGTTTGATGTTGGCAGTTGGTTTGCTGTATATTGCTCTTATTATGTTTAGGTATGTTCCTGTTATCCCTGATCTCTCCAAGACCTTTATCATGAAAGAGTGTTGAATTTTGTCGAAGGCTTTTTCAGCATCTAGGTAGATAATCATATGGTTTTTCTTTTTCAGTTTGTTTATATGGTGGATCCCGTTGATAGATTTTTGTATATTAGACCATCCCTGCAATCCAGGGATGAGCCTACTTAGTCATGGTAGATGATTACTCTGATGCACTCTTGAATTCGGTTTGCCAGTATTTTATTGAATATTTTTGCATCAATGTTCATCAGGGATATTGGTCTGTAGTTTTCTCTTTGTTGTGTCTTTGTGAGGCTTGGGTATCAAGGTTTTGTGGCCTCATAAAAAGAGTTTGGCAATGACCTTCTGTTTCTATTTTGTGGAACAGTTTGAGGAGTAGAGGTATTAGTTCTTCCTTGAATGTCTGGTAGAATTCTGCATTGAATCCATCTGGCCCTGGACTTTTTTTGGTTGGATGGCTTTCGATGACTGCTTCTATTTCATTGCAGGTTATAGGTCTATTTAAGTTGTTTGTCTGTTCTTGATTTAATTTTGGTAAGTGATAGTTATCCAGAAATTTGTCCATTTCTTTGAATTTTCAATTTTTGTGGAATACAGATTTTCAAAGTATGATCTGAAAATTGTCTGGATTTCCTCTGTGTCCCCTTTTCATTTCTGATTTTGTTAATTTGCATGTTCTCTCTCTGCTTTTTCGTTAATTTGGATAAAGGTTTGTCTATCTTGTTGATTTTCTCAAAAAACAACTCTTTGTTGCATTGATTTTTTTTTTGTATTGTTTTCCTGGTTTCTATTTTTTTTTTTTTTATTTCATCCCTCAAGTTGATTATTTCCTGTCGTCTACTCCTACGGGATGAATTCGCTTCTCTCTGTTCTAAGGCTTTCAGTTGCTCTGTTAATTTTCTTATGTGACTATCCTTTGTTTCCTTCATATGAACACTTAGTGCAATGAACTTCCCTCATAGCACTGCTTTCAAGGTGTCCCATAAGTTTGCGTATGTTGTGTCCGCATTTTCTTTGAATGTTATAAAGTCCTTAATTTCTTTCTTTATTTCTTCTTTGACCCAAGTGTGGTGAAATTGCACATTGTTCAGTTTCCATGAGTTTGCAGGTTTTCTGCTATTTGTGTTGTTGTTGAATTCCAATTTTAATGCATGGTGGTTTGATAAGGTGCAGGGAACTATTCCTATTCTCTTGTATCTGTTGAGGTTTGTTATGCTACCTAGTATGTGGTCGATTTTAGAGAAGGTTCCATGTGTAGCAGAGAAGAAGTTATATTCTTTTGTGTTTGGATGAAATGTTCTATAGATGTCTGTTAACCCCAGTTGAGACATAACTTCTGTTAGTTCTTTTGTTTCTTTATTGAGTTTCTGATTTGTGGTCCTGTCTAGTGTTGAGAGTGTTGTATTGAAGTCTCCCAATATAAGTGTGTGAGGTTTTTTATGAGTTTTGAGTTTTAGTAGCGTTTCTTTTATGAATGTGGGTGCCTTTGTATTAGGGGCATAGATATTCAGAGCTGAGACATTTTGTTGATGGATTTCTCCTGCAATGAATATGAAATGACCATCTTCATCTCTTTTGATTAATTTTGGTTTGAAGTCTAACTTGTTAGATATTAGGATAGCCACGCCTGCTTGCTTCTTGCTTCCATTTGATTGGAAAATCTTTTCCCAACCCTTTACCCTGAGGTAATGTCTATCTTTGAAGCTTAGATGTGTTTCTTGTATGCAGCAGAAGGATGACTTCTGCTTCGTATCCATTCTGTTAGTCTGTGTCTTTTTATAGGTGAGTTAAGACCATTAATGTTGAGGGTGAGTAAGGACCATTGATTGTTGATGCTTGTTTGTTTTAGATTTGTTGTTGGCAGTGGTATTGTGAATATATTTGTTCTGCTTTACCCTTGGTTTCTGGTGTAGTTAGATTATCTGTTGCCTACATTTTTGTGGGCATAGTTACCTTCCTTGGGTTGGAGTTTTCCTTCCAATACGTTCTGTAGGGCTGGATTTGTAGATACATATTGGGAAAATCTGGTTTTGTTATTAAATATCTTGTTTTCTCCATCTATAGTGATTGAGAGTTTTGCTGGGTACAGTAGCCTGGGCTGGCATCCGTTGTCTCTTAATAGATAGATTGACCAAAGAAAATCATAAATCCAACAAATCCTTAACATAAAACACCCAGGAAATGTGGGACACCGTAAAAAGGCCAAACCTAAGAATAATAGGCATAGAGGAAGGTGAGGAAGCCCAGCTCAAATGTGCTGAAAACATATTCAACAAAATCATCGAGGAAAACTTTCCCAATCTGAAGAAGAACATGCCCTTGAAAGTACAAGAAGCATACCGAACCCCAAATAGGCTGGGCCAAAGAAAAAAGACCCCTTGATATAATAATCAAAACACCTAGCATACAGAATAAAGAAAGAATATTAAGAGCAGCGAAGGAAAAGGGACAGGTAACATATAAAGGCAGACCTATCAAAATTACACCTGACTTCTCCATCGAAACCCTCAAAGCCAGAAGGTCCTGGATAGGTGTTCATGTATGACTCTTTTTACAGTCCTTTTTTCCTAGCTTTTCTGGGGGTATGGAATGTAATCTGGTAAACCTTTGCTCTATGTCTGAAATTCATATATGAGTGAGCACATACCATGTTTGTCTTTCTGTGACTAGGTTGCTTCACGTAGGATGGTTTCTTCTAGTTCCATCCATTTGCTTGTGAATTTCAAGATTCCATTGTTTTTGTTCACTTAGTAGTACTCCATTGTGTAAATGTACCACATTTTTTGTATCCATTCTTTTGTTGACAGGCATCTATTGCTTCCAGGTTCTGGCTATTGCATAATGCTGCTATGAACATAGTTAAATAGATGTCCTTATTGTGTGAATGTGTATCCTGAGAGTGGAATTGTTGGATCTTTAGGTAGACTGGTTCCCATTTTCCAGAGAATCTACCATACTGATTTCCAAAGTGGCACTCCCACCAGCAGTGGAGGAGTATTCCCCTTTCTCCACATCCTCTTCAGCATGAACTGTCATTAGTGCTTTTCATTTTAGCCATTCTGTCAGGTATAAGATGGTATCTCAGAGTTGTTTTGATTTGCATTTGCCTGATAGCTAAGGATCTCTGATTTCTCCAAGATCTTTATCATGAAGAGGTGTTGAATTTTGTCAAAGGCTTTTTCAGCATTTAGTAAGATGATCATGTGGTTTTTCTTTTTCAGTTTTTTTTAATGTGGTGGATCACATTGATGGATTTTTGTATGTTGAACCATCCCTGCATCTCTGGGATGAAGCCTACTTGATCATGGTGGGTGATTTTTCTGATGTGTTCTTGGATTTGATTTGAAAGTATTTTATTGAGTATTTTTGCATCAATGTTCATAAGGAGATTGTTTTGTAGTTCTCTCTCTTAGTTATGTATTTGTGTGGTTTGGGTACCAAGGTAATTGTATCCTTGTAAAAAGTTTGGCAATGACTAATCTGTTTCTAGTGTGTGGAAATTTTGAGGAGTATTAGTATTAGTTCTTCTTTGACTTTCTTGTAGAGTTCTGCACTGAAACCATCTGGCCCTGGTTTTTTTTTTAGTTGGGAGATTTTGATGACTGCTTCTATTTCATTAGGAATTATAGGTCTATTTAAATTTCTTACCTATTCTTAATTTAATTTTGGTTAGTGATATCTATCGAGAAAATTGTCCATTTCCTTAAAATTTTCAAATTTTGTGGAGTAGGTTTGAAGTATGACCTGATTATTCTCTGGATTTCCTCAGTGTCTGTTGTTATATCCCCTTTTCATTTCTGAATTTTTTTTTGTTTTTGTTGCTGTTGTTGTTAATTTGCATGTTTCCTTCTGCCTTTTGGTTAGGTTGGATAAATGTTTGTTTATCTTGTTGATTTTCTCAAAGAAAGAACTCTTTTTTTTCATTGATTCTTTGTATGATTTTCTTCGTTTCTACTTTATTGATTTCAGCTTTCAGTATGATTACTGCCTAGTGTCTACTCCTCCTGGGTGAGTTTGCTTCTTTTTGTTCTAGAGCTTTCAGATATTGTGTTAATTCTCTAGTGTGGGTACTTAGTGCTATGATATTTCCTTTTAGCACTACTTTTAAAGTATCACATGGGTTTGGATATATTGTACATTCATTTTTAATATATTCTACTAAGTCTTTGATTTCTTTCTTTATTTCTTCCTTTACCCAGAAGTGTTATAGTTGTTTGTTGTTCAGTTTCCATAAGTTTGTAGTATTTCTGTAATTTATGTTGTTGCTAAATTCTAATTTTAAGCCATGATGGTCCAATAAGATACAGGTGGGAATTGAGGCTTGCTGTATTGCCAGGTATGTGGTTGATTTTAGAGAAGGTTCCATGTAGTACTGAGAAGAACATATACTTCTTTTTGTGCTTGATAAAATGTTCTATAGATGTCTGCTAAACCCAATTGGGTCATAACTTCTGTTAGTTCCTCTGTTTCTTTTAAAAGTTTCTGTCTGGTTGTCCTATCCAGTGGAGAGAGTGGAATGTTGAAGTCTCCCACTACAATTATGTGAATTCAATGTGTGAATTGAATTTTAGTAATGATTCTTTTACAAATGTGGGTGCCTTTGTATTTGGTGCATAGATGTTCAAAACTGAGAGTTGGTGGATATTTCCTGTGATGCATATGAAATGACCTTCTTCATCTATTTTGATTAATTTTAGCTTGAATTATAATTTGTTAGAAATTAGGATAGCAAGACCAACTTGCTTCTTAGGACCATTTGATTGGAAATTCTTTTCCTAACCCTTAACTTTGAAGTTGTCTTTGAAGTTGAGGTGTGTTTCCTGTATGCATCAGCAGGATGGATTCTGTCTTCATATCTATTCTGTTAGCATGGGTCTTTTTTTATAGGTGAGTTAAGGCCATTGATATTGATGGATATTAATGACCATTGATTGTTGATTCTTATTTGTTTTGGATTTGTTTTTGGTGGTATTATTGTATGAGTTTTTCCCCTTTTACTGGCTTTTGGTAAAGTAGAATTATCTATTGCCTATGTTTTTGTGAGTGTAGTTAACTTAGTTAACTTCCTTGGGTTGGAGTTTTCCTTCCAGAGATTTCTGTAGGGCTGGGTTTATGGATATGCATTGTGTAAATCTGGTTTTGTCATGGAATACCTTGTTTTCTCCATCTATAGTGATTGAGAGTTTTGCTGGGTATAGTAGTCTGGGCTGGCATCCATGGTCACATAGTGTTTGTAGAACATCTGTTCAGGACCTTCTGTCTTTCAGAGTGGCAAGGGTACTTATTTTTTTTTTGGTCCAGTATATTTGATATTTGTTATGCTTCTTGTTCTTTCATAACCATGTCCTTCTTCTTGGGAAACTTTTCTTCTATGATTTTGTTGAATATAGTTTCTGCACCTTTGAGCTGGGCTTCTTTTACTTCTTTTATATCTATTATTTTTAGGTTTGGCCTTTTCACAGTGTCCCAGATTTTCTGGACATTTCGTGTTAAGAATTTTTTGGATTTAAGAGTTTCTATGGTCAGTGAATCTATTTCCTCTAGTTAATCTTCAGTGCCTGAGATTCTCTCTTCCATATCTTTTATTCTGTTGATTATGCTTGCATATATAGTTCCTGATCTTTTACCCAGCTTTTCTATTTCTAGCATTCCCTCAGTTTCTGTTTTCTTTATTGTCTCTATTTCAGTTTTTAACAGTCTTGGAATGTTGGAATTGTTTCCCTCATTTCTTTGTGATGGGAGATGTCATTCTGTAAATATGTTTCTTTTTTGGTTAATGAGTAAAGCACTATTGGCTAATAGGTAAGCAAGATAGGCAGGACTAGGAAACAAGGAATCAGGAAGAGGTAGAAGGAAATTCAACACGGAGGAAGGAGAGAGTAGAACGTCAGGCCCTCTCTCCGGTATGATAAGACCACGTGGAAATACTTAGATTGATAGAAATGGGTTAATATTTAAGACAGAGCTAACAGCTTTATACCTAATATAGTGTCTCTGTCTGTTATTTGGGGGTGGCACAGCTGAGGGACAAGGCCAATGGGGAAACATACTCTAACATGTTTGATTGTTTTTTCTTGGCTTTTCTTGCTTTCTTTAAAAGATTTGTTGATTTGTTGCAATTTTTTGGATTGTTTTATCTTGTATTTCTTTAAGGGATTTTTCTCATATCCTCTTTGAGGGCCTTTACCATTTTCATGAAGTTGTTTTTAAGGTCATTATCTTTTTCTTCATCTTTTCAGGTCTTGCTGGCTGGTACAGAATTCCTAGACACCGGGGTGTCATATAAGTCTTTCTGTTGTTGGATGTGTTCTTATTCTGTCATCCTCCCATCTCTTATTCCAGTGGGTACAGATGGGGTCTCTCCCTCTCCTGGTAGGTATGGGTTCAAGGCTCTATCTCTCCTTGCTCCTGGAGGGTGCAGCAACATGACAAGTATGGCAGTAGATGCTGGATGCTTTGTTCTGCCTCCAGGTCCCTCCAGGTTTCTCTCCCCCCCCCTCTCTGTGTGTGTGTGTCCTTCTTGGAGGGTGGAGGGGGGTCCAAACAGGAATGGTGGCTGATGCTGGGGTTCTTTGTTCTGCCTCCAGGTCCTTCTCTATTTTTTTTTTTTTTTTTTGACTTTGGAGCAAACTTTTAACAACAAAAAGGGAGAAGGATACTATTACCAGCAAATTGACTTCTAATAGACATCTAAGAAATACGTTTCTATCACCCCTCAATTCTATGCTTTTATAAAAATACAGGCCTTTTTATTATCGAAACCATTATTAAGTCCGGATTTTATATTCAAGGATAGTTATTTTAATAGAATAGAATACTGCAATCCAAGAAGGAATTCCTTGTTTCTTTTGATGCATTTTCCTGAAGACCAACATTTGAAACTCAACTTTCTCATCCTGTATCACTAGTGACATAAGGACTTGCCAAACCTTTCCATTCCAGAGTTGTTGCTTACAATCTCATGTCTATGGATGTTTAGTCTGCATGTGTGTCAGTATACTATATGCATGTAATTCCCACAGAGGCCAGAAGAAGCTACTGGATCTGTTGGAACTATAGTCATAGGCAGTTATAAATTGACATGTAGGTTCTAGGCATAGACCCTGGGTCTTCTGGAAAAGCAACTAGTGTTCATAACTGCTGAGTCATCTCTTCAATCCTATTGCAGTTCTTACTACATGAAACTAGTTAGTCCTGAAATTTATTTTTCCTTTGAGTTATTTAATGAGCACTTATCTTCTTGACAGCAGAAACTTGTGTACATCCATTTATGAAGCTATGGCCCCATAGATAGGTCTACGATTCTTTAAATGTGCAGAGGACACTAGAAGCCAATATAACCATGCTGTGAACTACTACTACAGCTAATGTAGTGGTCATACCATTCATTTTCAAAAGTGCTAGTCTCATAGCATAACTTTATTATTAGTTTACAGCTTATCTAATATTTCATGTTATTAAACTAAATTCAGAATATAGTATTTTCCTCCATTATATGTCTCTTCTCAGCAGTAGTTCTTTGTTCTATCCCATTTGAAATTCTTTTAAATTTTATTTCTTTTCACCTCTCCTTCCAACATGATGGCATCTCCTGGGACATTATGCATTTCTTCCTTCCAGGTGAGAGTAGCTTTCTTGAACTCCAAACCTATGTGTTTCTTGATATGGAAATTGCTGCTGGACATGTTAATCTCTCTCTCTCCCAGCCTACTAGGACTGAGTGTCAGAGCTGAGCCCAGACCACTGACTCAAACCCGCTGTGTGTGGTAGAAGTGTTTAATATAGGTAGCTTTCCTTAAGTTAACATGGTGATTGATGCATGGACTCTCAGTACTTAGGAAGCCAAATAAGCTATGACTTTAAGGCCACCTTTTGCTATATAGTGAGTTACAGGCCACTCTAAGACATGGAGTAAAAATTTGTCTCATTAGAAAAAGAAATAGGGTCAGGGTGCAGCCCAGTTGGTAGAGAGTGCGTGCCAGCATGTATGAGGTCCTGGGTATGATTCAACACCTCATAATTAGATGTACTTTAAATTATCTTAGATATTGATTGCCCTCCAGACTCAGGATCATCAGAAAATGTCATGGCTATGTCTCCACCAGTATAACTAGTATGTGTTGACCATGACATCATGTGTGTCATAGAGAACTTCACTAAATTGAGGTCAGGTCAAACCCTTACATTAGTGTTCTCTGCACATTCTTGTTCAGCTAGCTGCAAATTTAGTCAATTATTCTATAATTGAACCCAAATTTCTATTTATCATTAAAGCAGTGGGAATTTTCTTATAAAATGAAAAAGAGTATTCACTCCTCTGTTGTTTCTCTTCATCTTGGAGCCTTGCTTCAGCTGTTTATCATAAAATAGTGACTAATCTTTGAAAGTGTGAAATAGATCATTCCACTTCCTTGCTTTATGCCTTCTGCTGTACCTTAAAAATATATATCGGCACATATTATTTTAATTTCTCAAAAAAAAATGAAAAACTTCTGTTTTGGTACCAAAGCCTTGATACTTTCAATCCCTTTGCCTGATACCCAGTACTCACTCACTTCTTCCCCTCCTTCAATTAGCTGACTTCTGAAACTCTTCCATTCTCCACTTGAGTGTCACAGTCTGTGGTAGTTTGAATAGGAATGGCCTCCATAGGCCAGTATACTTGAATGTTTGGTTCCCAGTTGGTGGACTATTTAGGAAGAATTAGGAGCTGTGACTTTGTTGGAATAGGTGTGTCTTGGGGGTGCTGAGCTTTGAGGTTTCAAAATCTTATGCCAGGCCCAGGCCCTCTGATTCCTGTTTGCAGAATAGACTGCCCAACTCTTGTTACTATTCTATTCCAGTGCCATACCTGCTGTTATGTTTCCCACCATAATGGAATGGATAATCCCTCTGAAACTATAAACAATCCCACAGTTATGAGTTGCTCTGGTCATGGTGTCTCTTCACAGCAACAGAATATCAGAAAAAAATCCAGCCTAAGAGACATTTTTCCATGACTCCTTTTCTTACATAATAACATGTCTTTTATTTTCTTCTATCTACCTTCCCCCAACCCTCTACATCAGCATCACATCATTTTTGTTCCTTTTATAGGATTTGATCAAACTTGTAATTATTCTATATTTTCCTGGTTGCTTTTGATTCTTCTCATAGCATCTCCATTCTGAAAGACCTAAGATCACTGCCTACATCCTGCTTTTGTAGATTCTCCAGCAGGTTATTTCTTTGAATGCACACATTTGTTTGTTAACTCCCCCCCTAGTAATGAGTATGTCTCTAAAACTAAGTTAGAAAAGATAAATTTTCACAAACCCATCTGACCATGTTTTAATGCTGAAATTCCTCATTATCAAATGATTTTTTTTGTTTTTTCTAGGTTTTGAATTAAATTAAAAAAAAACTTGAAAGATGTTTCTGATGTCAAAACATAAAACACTCACCTTCAAGGGAATAAACATGGCCACAGAAACATAGCTCAAGGTCATCCTGTGTTCCATGTTCCAACAGGAGAGCAGTTTCATGGAGTTTTTCTAGTAATGGAATGAACAAGGTTAGGAACCATGGCAATTTTCAAATACATTAGTGAAAACATCAGAAAGGGTGTAACAAAAAGATTGAGAAATCTCTCTTATAGGCCTAATATGTTATCTGATGTCATTCTTAGCTAGTGGTCTGTTAAAATTAATAGATTACACAAAGTTTTTTTATTAACTATAGGATGTTAGTTCAAACACAGATGTGGGAAGGGATTGGCTATTTTGCTGAGTAATGTTAGTTCCAGATAAGATAATTAGGCTCTGGACCTACAGTTCAACATTTCCACATCACTATAGTTCTAATCAATTATTCTTGGTATATAAAACCTCTTTTGAGAAATTCTCATTCATTCTCATTATTTTCAATTGGTTGAAGTAAAAGGACATTATTTAATAAATAAAATTTGAATAATGCATTTAAATATTTTTAAATTAGTTTTTTCTCCAGTCTTGTGTAATCATTGAAGACCAATGTTACTTTTTGACTACACTCTTTGTCCTGTACCATATTAACAAGCCTATGTCCCCATTTTGAATCTTGTGGATTTTATGGCTGAAGGGACTTTATAGGTTTTCTAGCTTGTATCCTTAATAAGTTAAAATTAAGATTGAAATAGATGAAGTATTCATTTTTATTACATAGGTAATAGTTTCCTGAGCCAAGGAAGTCCAGCTCTCAGCTCCTAGTTATAAGCTTGTTTTTTCTCCTGCAGCCTAGCATAGTTCATAAGAACAGCATCCCTTAATCTTGATATAGCAATCACACTTTTGTAGATCTCATTTACATATTTTGTTTTATCCATAGAAAATGTATGTAGAGATAGATTTTTAATGTCTATTTTAAGGCTCATAAAAAATTGTCTCATGCAGCTTTTGTTGACAGAACTGGATAATTTCTTATATTGGCACTCAAAATGTTTAACTTATATTAATTGACCTAGACAAATTTCTAATTGACTAGAGATTGTTAAAGTTCTTTCCCACCAGCCTGGTCACAGAGATGTGTCAGCCACAAAATAACACACAGAGCCTCTGTTAGTTATAAAACAGTTGGCCAATGGCTTGAGCGTCTTATTGGCTAGCTCTGTCTTAAATATTAACCAATTTCTATAAATCTAAGTGTTTCCACGTGGTCCTATCTTATTGGAGAGAGGGTCTGGACCTTTTCTCTCACATCCTACATCTTGACTCCTCTCTACTACATCTCCCAGAATCCTCCTCGTCTCCTAGTCCCATCTATCTTGCCTTCCTATTTGCCAACAGTTCTTTATTAATTAACTAATAAGAGAAACATATTTACAGAATGACATCTCCCATCATCTCATCTTTTCTATCTAAATAAAAAGAAAGGCTTTAACTTTAACATAGTAAAATATATAACAAAACAGTTATCAAATAAGAACTATAGTTATCAATATTTAGTTCATTAATATTTAGCAAGATTTAAGGAAAATATTTCATCATTTGTCTTGTCTTTGCAAGTCTAAAGTCCTATATGTAACTTATATTTAGTCCCAACTAAGGAAAATTATAACCATTACTGTCTGTTTTCAACTCCATCAAAGACCACAGAAGAATAATATATAAACTCTAGAACTGACAGAGCCAACACACCTGGTCAGTCACTTGAAGTTCTTCTGTAATGTTCCATCTTCAGCCTATAGGCCATATTGTGTCTGGCAGACTCCTCAGCAAAGCAGGAAAACTTTAAACTGTCCATCTGTATTGGCAATTTGTCAGTCACTTTTCTCTGCATCCTGCATAATGTCTGGCAGACTCTTCCTTGAAGAAGGAACCATGTAGTACTGTTCATCTTGTTTCAGCAGTCACTTTTCTGCATGTCTACTTTATAAAGAATAAAGTCAAACAATCCAGACAAGAGCAGTTTCTTGCCCAACTTGCTAGTTTTGCCATATTGGGAGTAAACTCCATAACAAGTTTCTTCAATGTTCGTCTTCCCCTCTGACATAGTTGGTATTGCCAGAAGCAGTTGTGCCTCACTGTCTAGGAAAAATCCTAAACCATTTCAAATACCATATTCTGTAGGTCTTAAAAAGGTTTGAAGAATGTTTATCCACCTCAAATACATTTCTGTATATCTAGAAAACCTAACTAACCTAACTATGAGTTTTAACTATTATAGGTAATCTACAATTTGTACTTAATTATACATTTTAATTGAGCTATATAAACACAATACATAAACAAGAGGAGAAACATACATATCATAAAATTGACCTTAAATTATATCAATAAATGAAAATCCATTCCAAAACAAAGTATTCATTTCTATACCATAATCCCTCTTTTTACCTTTAAAAAGAGATTTGTTGTGATCATTAACCATTTTATAACAAACCCCATTTAAATGAAAGCAAACATTTATAAACAATATTTGGGAATTTGGCCATTGTTCTTTCCAAACTGCTTCCTGCTGATTGGGGACACTGTAATACCATGGAATCCTAATAAGACCCAGAAATCTTGGCTGTAGTCTGCAGTGCTACCTTTTCCCAGCTGTTTTGAATATTGGATCACATGGGATATTGTTTCAGAGGGTCTTGCTTGATCAAACCATGTTAGCCTGGAAAGAATCCACAGTTTTTTATTTTCTGTAGAAACAAGAATAGAAATTCTTTTGCCCATTAACCTATCCTTAGACTTAAATTTGGAAGTCAAGGCATTTTTAAAATATATAAATTAGATTAATTCAGCTGCATTGATAATCAGGTGTGTTTTATCAGTTGTTGTTCCTTCCTTAGCAATTGAGTAATTCAAAGACAACACAATAGCATACACTATCCAGACTCTTTTTGTTTTTTTGTTTTTTTTTTTTTTTTGAGACAGGGATTTTTGCCTGTCCTGGAATTCACTCTGTATACCAGGTTCACTTTGAAATCACAGAGACTTACTTGCCTCTGCCTCCTGAATGCTGGTATTAAAGGCGTGTACCACCACCACTGGATAGTCTCTTTCTTTCTTTCTAAACCACTTTTTCCTATCTCTTTTTCTCTCCCAAGCCTATGTATCTTTTAAAACACACTGTAAACCTTTAGAGGCTTTTCTCTATCTTAATCTGTCTTTATTGTAAATCTTTATCTTTTTCTGGCCACAAGTATTTTATCTGCTAAACAACAACATTGCTTAAAATAAAGCAAAGGCTATTTTAGCCAGCTTTTCCTGCACACCATTCAATAGTTAATAGGGCCTCTTAAAAGAGGCCTGCAGTTTTTTTGTTTGTTTGTTTGTTTTTTTCTGCTTATGCCTAATCAGGAAACCTCCCTTAAAGGAGTCTCTGCTTGTCTCTAGCAGAACAAAGCTCAATAAGGTAAAATCCTGCTTCCAAGAAGCCTTGCTTGTCTCTGTTCTTTTGTTTGTTAATTATAAAACTGTTGGCAGGTTACCAGCATTTATTATTGGCTAGCTCTGTCTTAAATATTAACTTATTACTATCAATCTAAATGTTTCCACATGATCTTATCTTACTGGAGAAAGGGTCCGGACCTGTTATTCTTCTTGGTCCTACATTTCTATTCCTGTCTATTACATCTCCCAGAATCCTCCTCGTCTCCTAGTCCCACCTATCTTGCCTTCCTATTTGCCAACAGTGTTTTATCCATTAACCAATAAGAGAAACATATTTATAGAATGACATTTCCCATCAAGAGATGATGCCTCTAAGCATATATTCTCATTTTGCTGTACAATGACTTTCAAAAAGAATTTTTTTCTGTACTTAAACAAATAAAAGGTAATGCAGGCTCCTTGTAGTGAGATATGGACCCTTTCTTGAGAATTACTTATTGTGGTATAATTTGAAAGATATTTTGCATTTTTCTTTTTGATATCTACTTTTGTGGGGTTTTCTGTTCATCTGCAGTCATCTCCCAGGCTGCCACTTACCCTAAACCATATCTTTCCACCTTTTACTCCTTCTACTTATGCTTTTGAAGCATAAAAAAGACTATGGATTCATGCCCAACACTGACAAATAGCAAACAAACAAACACGCAAGTTCAAATGTACATCTCTATGCTCCAAAATCATCATTAAGGAGAAAATCATGCCACTTGTTGGTACATGCCTATAATCCTTGCATTTAGGAGACAAGCAGTTTGTAAGTCGGGGGCCTGCCTAGACTACATAGTGTGTTCCATGTCAGCCAGGACCACAAAGAGAAATCTGTTTCACAAATAAATAAATAAATAAATAAATAAATAAATAAATAAAATGATAGAAAAAAATGGGAAGATGCAGGCTTCAGAAGTGGAGATTCTGTTTTGTATAGTTTGAATGGAATTCAGCTCAGTTCTCCTTTTCTTTCGTTTTTTTTTTTTTTTATGTTTTTATTTTTTTAATTTATTTTATATAACAAAGTCCAATTAAATGAAAACAAACATTTATACACAATATTTGGGAATTTGGGCGTTGTTCTTTCCAAACTACTTCCTGCTGGTAAGGGGTGCTGTGATAGGGGATACAAAGAAGATTCAGAAATCCTGGCTGTAGTCTGTAAGGCTGCTTTGTCCAGCTGTTTTGAATGTAGGAACACCTTGTACTCTGTTTCAGACAGTCTGGCAAGATCAAACCACATTAGTCTGGAAGGAATCCACATCTTTTCATTTTCTGTGGAAACAAAAATAGAAATACTTTTCCCCAGTAACTTGTCCTTGAACTTAAATTTTGGAGTCAAAGCATATTTTTTTTAATTTAATTTATTATTTTACATGTCGATCTCAGTTCCCTCTTCCTCCCTCCCTCCCTTTTACCCTCTCTGCCCTCTCACATGCACTCTAACCACCCTCCCCTCCTATCCCCCCACCACTAATCCATATGTAGGGGAATGCCATCCAGTTGGGATCATGTAGATCTGACAATTCATGTGAAGTAGGGACTAGGGCTTCTCTCCTGTCTCTAGATTAAGGCAGTTATCCCTCCATGGGGGATGTGTTCGCAAAGTCCTTTTGTGCACCAGGGATACATCCTGGCTCCACTGTCTGAGGTCCCTTAGACTGCTCAGTCCTTCTGGCTGAGACCCATATTCAGGGGGGCCTGAGTCAGTCCTATGCTGGCTTCCCAGCTATCAGTCTGGTGGCCTGTTAGCTCCTCCTTGTTCAGTAAGCTGTCTCTATGTGTTTCTGCCGCATGGTCTTGTCCTCTCCATCTGCATCTGGGTTCTAGTTCAACTCAGTGTTTATGTATGGGTGTTTGATCCTGTTTCGAACAGGCATTAGTTGAGGGCTCCATGGAGAAATTAGTTGTTGATCTCACTCTCCCGGAAGGGCATTTATGGTAGCCTTTCCACGGAAGCTCAAATTGTTAGTTGGGAGCAGTCTTGTAGTTCTCTAGACCTTTCTTTGTGTTCAGTTTTATCTTCAAACCAATATTGGCTCCCTCTTTTATGTTCTCTCTCTGTGTCTCTGTCTCTCTCTCTCCCTCTTTCCTATCTTCTATTCCTAACCAGGCTCAATCTTCCTGGTTGCACATGTTTTCCTTTCCTCCCCCTAGTTTCCTCCTACTTCTCTCTCCATTCACTGCCCCCCCACTTCCCCTGAGCTCTGGGGGACTTGTCCCTTCCCAGTTCTGTGAGAGACTTTATATGAATCTCTTAGAATACACCTTGTATCCTAGTTCCTCTGGTGGTGTGAATTATAGGTTGGTGATCCTTTGATCTAGGTCTAAAATCCATATATGAGTGAGTACATACTGTGTTCCTCTTTTTGTGACTGGGTTACCTCTTTCAGGATGCTTTCTTCAAGTGCCATCCACTTGCCTGTGAATTTCAAGATACCATTTTTTTTCTCCAGAGTAGTATTCCATTGTGTAGATGTGCAACATCTTCATTATCCATGGAAGCAAGTCTTTGGAATCACTCTTAGCTGCTTCTTGGATGCCCAAGACCTTGTCCAAGGTGTTTCTCCTGACTTCATATTCTTTACCCAGAAGATGGAGGGTAGTTACTCTACTTCTTTGCCTATAAGGATCAAGTAAACTAATGCTTATAAACTCCTAAGTAATGCTTTAGTTGAATTAAGGAAAACTAGGCATTATTATACTTTTATTATTCTATAACAGATATTATGCTAAGCATTTTGGAAACGTTATCCCACTTAATTCCCAACATAATCCAAGGATTTGTAGACTTCATGCTCATCTTACAACTGAGGGACTTGAAAATTAATGAATTGAAATCACCCAGGATACAGAGGTAGGAGTCCATACTGGCATAGGGCCCTGGTCACCTAATGCCTGTGCAGTTGCCAGTAACCCTGTGTCATTTTCAACATTTTCCCAAAACACTTTGTGTTGAACACATTGGTTTGGTTGCTTGATAAGATGATTCCATGATAGATACAAACAGGTTTTTCATTGCATTTACAACCTTTGCTAAAATAATCCAGAATTTTTGTTTAACATTTTCATTATAACTGTTCTTGATACCATTATGTTTTTGATATGCTCTTAACATGAAAATTCATATTGTTGTATATGCATATATTTGTGACTCAAATTTTTGTGTATTTGGTTCCAGGTTCTATAATGAGAATGATTAATAATAATATTTCTGCTTGAAAAGTTAAGAGGCAAATTTCCAATTTATGTCAAGTAGATTGTCAAACACTCTAAATATTGATATTTTATGGCAAACAACGGTAAACTGTTATCCCCAAACAGAACATGACATATTACAAGTTTCTTATGCCCATATTATGCCCATATCATTCTTCTCCCACAGATGACAAAGATGTACTCTAATTGTCAATTGTGATGAAGAGCTTTCAAGAAAATAACCTAATAGCTTCTGATCCTAGCTCATCAAATTGATAGCTTTATGAATATTGTTTGGGACCTTCTTCTCATGAGTTCAGCTGTTTTGCAACAGTTCAAATCTGCAGAATAAAAGACCTAAGCTATTCATCATCTCAAGTTGTTGATGACTATAATTCATACATAAGTAGCTGCAAATTTTTCATGGTACGATTAACTCCTTTATCAAAATCCAGTTACCTGTCTGATGTAGGAAGACTGGCATTGTCTTGGCAAGTGTACATATTACTAGTATTGTAGTGGAAGCAATAAATGGTACATAGACTTACACTTCTCTCTGTTGACACTGAGCTTGAGGTAGGATATGATAAACAAAGGGCAGTAATGACCCTGAGTTTATACAAGGTGACAGAAGCAGAAACATAAAAATAAAGGAAGAGAAAAAATAGAGAGAACAAATGGAATAAAGTACAAAAGCCACTCCATTTTGGCATTCTTTTTACCTTATATGGCATATGTGTTTATCACAGTGGAGTAACTAAAGCTGGGAGTAATTAAGGCAGGCCATTTTCTTTCCTACTATATCTTCAATCCCCAGTATCACAACGAAAAATATACAATCCACTCTGAGAGTAATTTCAGCTGTCACTGTGTCAGTCATCATGTTTTTGTACAGTAAAACTGTCAGAAGGAGACACAGTAGCTGGTGAAGTTTTTCCTGTGTCTGTAGTCAGTCTTGTCTGAGTTCCTAACTGTGGTACATAATTTATTGTAAGGATGAAGGAAGCTTGGGGTGATAATAATAGAAAAGTATTACATGGAAGATGACGAGTTTGTCAACCTTATTTTTGTTGCCTAATCGTTTCTTGTATTTACTGGAATTTTCAGATGTGCACTGTTTGAAATATTTAAAAGCTTAGTTTTCCATTCACAGCTAAATTGGAGAATGGGCAGTCAGTCAGAACAAGAGACATGAATTTAATAGATGGCCAGCTTTGTGGCTGACTTGACTGGTTTTTAATTAGTAAAGCTGATGAAATAGGGAAACTTTTGTTTCTGAGCAACAACATGTTGATAGATGGCTGTTTGGATAATTTGTGAATATTTTGGTCAATTAAAATTAATCAAGAAACATTTGGTTGTCAAACTGAAACATTTACAGTGCAGTTCGACTCTCTAATGTAAGAATAATTTTTTTTTTCTTTTTATTTGACTGGTTGGAAGAACTCAATCCAAAACTTTCTGAGTTTCTGGGAAAATGTTCTCCTAAAAGCAAATAGTTTCTGCCAACAAATGCAGCAGTGGAGACATTGATGGTGACAACTGATGTTGGTTAGAAATTCAGTAATGTGAACCTTAGTATTTTAATGTATAGGCAGATGCTTATCAATTGTAATAACTAGCTATTAGGTTTATCCTCTTTTAGACTTCTC
This sequence comes from Phodopus roborovskii, assembly GCF_943737965.1. Lineage (NCBI taxonomy): Eukaryota > Metazoa > Chordata > Mammalia > Rodentia > Cricetidae > Phodopus > Phodopus roborovskii. The sequence continues at coordinate 9,825,382 of NW_026126576.1, forward strand.
ATAGTATCTATAAGACAGAAAACAATAATTTGTGACCTAAAAAATCTGTGAGGTATTGATTTTTAAAATATCAGATGCATCTTAAGAATACAATATATGTGAAAATGTATATTTGAAACATAGAAGACAATAAGTGTATATAAAGTAACAAAGGGAGTCCATAAAATTTTGCCCAGACATTTCCTTTTAAAAATTAGTGAAATTAATGTCAGTTCATTATTCTACCCCTCTGCGAGGGATAAAATATAAAAGGGAACATGAGAAGGTAACTGAACATGGGATATCAAAAAAAAAAAAAAAGGAGAGAAGAGAGATGGAGAAGAGTAAGGAATAATTATAAGTACACTTGGATTGTCAGTGATATTTTACTAAAATATAATTTAAAATCAATTTTTCAAAGAAATAAATTAACTAAAATGTATATTTTTCAGTATCATGAACACATAATTTAGTCAATACAATTAAGGGAATAATTTTAATTGAATAATGACAATGTTTTTTTCTAAATTTAAGTTTTATACACTATAGTTTTGAAAAGGGGGACAAATGTCAGTTTCATTCTAACTTGACTGTTCCTCTTTAGCCTCACAAGCATACAGATATTCATTTATGCTTAATCTTTAGTCCAGTTGTCTGTCTTTAATATGTTGCATGGTAACTACTGCTGATAGACTTTTACTTTGTCTCCAAAATTCATATATTAGAATCTTAACTCCCCAAAATGGGGTTAGTTGCCTCAAAAAAAAAAATCATTCCTTAAAGCATCTTTGTTCCTGCATCTTGAAAATGGATGGTCCAAAAATCAAGATGTAGGCTTTGGCCAGATGCCCAATCCCCTCACACCTTGATCTTGAATGTCAAAGCATCCTAATTTGCAACAATTACATTTCTGTTGGTTTAACTCTATAGTATAGTGTTACAGCAACAATTACAGATTACTTCAACAAATCCCAAAAGATATGTGTATTTGCAAATTGTGTATATGATCCCATCTTTTTAAGGATTTTTTTAAAGTTATAATTAAGGACCTGGAGATGAGATCACTCAGGACTACCAGGTGGGTCATAAATCATTATAAGAGAAGATGTATAAGGACTAGACTTTGTGACCACAGATACTTCGAATGATGCAGCAGGGGGAGGCTGTGCAGACAACAGAAGCTGGGTGAGACAAAGTGGGGTCCCCTGGGCCTTTGGCATGAGCACAGCTCTGCTGGCACACTCATTTTTAATTTCTAACCTCTAATGATTTGAAAGGGAGAAAAGGCTCTCTGAAGACACCACATTTGCTAACTTTTGGGTGGTTGTCTCAGAAAATCCACAGGCCAATATATACACAGCTCATTTCCTCTCCTTTGCTGACACTGGTCAAGAAATGACAAAGAAGTGTGGGCAATGGAAAGTGTGGTGCTTTCTTTACTTAGCTGTATTAGTGTGAGAGTAATGGCCTTGGCGAAATGGGGATTTATCTGTGGACATTTTATGTAATGCTACATCTTACTGTGGAGAGCATAACAGGGTTTTGAACTTTATATAATAGTATAATTTGACCAAATAATGACAATAGTCATTGAAGAAATTCAAAAAGTAACCTTTCTGTTTCCCCAGCACGTTTCATTCTCCTGCTTGGACCAGGATTGGCCCTTTCTTCAGAGGCCAATAATTTGAAGTGATTCAGAGGAGGTTGTTAGCCCTGGGTCACTCTCTCTGGATTTCTTGCTTTTTCTAGGTCATTCTCCCTGAATTTGACCCCTTTGTCTGGCATTCTAAAGCCCCAGAAACTGGCTATTATCACATTTAGAGTGTGTGACCTACCTGAGGCTGTAACAGTTCTACTGTGGTCTCTCAGGCATTGTTATCACTCATGCTGTGACATTTTGAGCCCCAGAAAGCCCCTGTGCTAGCAAGGGTTAGCTACTACCATCTTCCCCATCAGTACCTTTTCCTGAGTGAGCTGTAATGTAAGAGAGCCATTTACCTCTGAGCTGACGAGCTGATGTGTATTTTATATCCCACAGCAACTAGTTTTTATATCCCAGTTACAGTATGCAGTCCATTTAGAGAGTAAAGCATGGTTTAGAGTTCAGAGGTTAAAGCTCACATTCAAAGCATCATAAAAGGATGCATATGTGTTTTCCATGAACTCAATTATTCTATCAAAATTTTCCAGTGAGTCAATTCTGTCTTAGTATCTAAGCCTTTAATGGATGATACTATGGGCCAGGAATTTGTCCCTGAAATGTGTATTCATGATATACACTAATTATGATCAGAGTGTTAATTTGCTCTAACAGTTGCATTGTTTGATAGCATTAACATTTTAGATTTGTTCATTTTCTCATAGCATCTATTTATTTTTTCTAAATCAAAGGAAGGTGTTCTCATGCAAAGAGTAACCCATTAGCTTGGTCTCATAAAATTAAATTTACTGTATCACAAAGACCCTTATCTAAAAGTCCTGGAAGTAGAATGTATTATGATATATGGGTACTATCAAACAGATTTTTATTGTCACTGACTGCTTTATTTTAGTTTCTTCAAAAGTCTGTAGAGAGAAAGCAATTGGGTATAGTGGTATATGCCTTTAATCCTAGCACTCAGGAGGCTGAGTGGATATCAGTGAGTTCTAGGCTAGGTAAGGCAACATAATGTGGTGGAAAGAAGATATAAAGATATGAAGATTTTCCCCAAGCTATGACTGAGAGTGCTCAATATTTGAGGAATAATGAATGAAAGTAAGAGAGACAGGGATTGCCTTTAATATGCCTTGAATGACAAAATGCTTTCTTTACATTTCTAAAATTAAAATCAGTCATCAATATAGTATTTACCTTTCATACTTAAAGTTCTCTAATTTGAGGTACAATAGTCCATGCTTTCTTTCTATGCTCACTAAGTTGTTAAGCCACCATCTCTGTCTAACTTCAAAAGGTTGGCATCAGTCTAACAAGCAATCATGTAGCCATTAACACTGTTCCTCTTATGTTCTCATAAGCACTGTTGTACATTCCATCTCCAATGGTTTCCCTACTCTGAACATAGCATAGAAGTAGAACTATTTGGATTTTTCATCTAACTTATCTGAAAACTACTGTATTTTATCTTTGTCCTCAAGTGTTCTCATATTTATTAAGTGGGATGCAGTTGAACAGTATAGGTTAGTAGATGGTCCCACCCATTTATTTGTGGAATCAGTCTGAGTCTACTGGCAAAGAAATAGGGAGAATTCCTAAAAAACCTCTTGCTGAAGGCTTGGTCCTCAATTAATGGATCCCATCATTGAACCAAGAGGGATATTACCTAGTAATAGATAATTCTGCAAAGAAATTCCTAGTTTGATGCCATTATTGCAAAGAAAAAAAAGTAGAACTGTGAAAAACCTGGACCTCATTCGAAGAATGTAGTCACTGGGGACTGAACTTCTTCCTTATTCCTTCCTGCCCATCTCAGCTCACGTCTTCCTGACCAGCATCAGGCAAACAGCCTCTACCTCACCATCTTCCTTCCTGACATTCTCCTTCACCTGAAGTCCAAGACATAAGATCTAGATACTGTTGGAGTGAAACTTTTAAAACTGTGAGACAACATAAACCTTTCCACATTTTGAATTGCTTCATCTGGATGTGTGTCACATGACATAGGTCTAAATACCAGGTCCAGGGTTTTGTATTTGATTTGGTGTTGAACACATTTCCTAATCATTAGAAGGTATTCATAGGTTTTGAATGAACTTCGCAGCCTCTCTCTCTAGTACTGGCTTCTTTTAGGAAACCCACAGCCCTACATAAAATTGAGTTTTATACTCACAATCAGATGTTTTGTAAGTTTGCTCCTTTGGGGTTGTCAAGATAGCTCAGAACAGGTTTATTTACAGACCTAATGCCATGAATTTGATCCCCATATTCCACAACATGGTGGAAGAGAAGCAGCTCCCTATTGCTATCGTCTGATGGACACAAGCATGCCATAAGGCATGTACCAGCACTCACAAACAAACATACACAAACATGCATGCATACATATACTAAATAAATATGTAAACTTTTGCTTCTTTGGTAATTTGGTAATGGTGCTTGAACCCAGGACTTCATGCATGTTAAGCAGGTGAAGCACCATACACATCTCTGAAATCTGATATTTTGCATACACATAATTACTATTAAATAACCACCAGTACTACCCAGAATTTGGGTTTTTTAAAAATACTTTTGAAAAATTAAGTACCTTTGGAAAATAACAGGCATTTGTAAACTATCTAGGCAAATGCATTATGCATTGCATTGTCAAGACTCGGTATAGAGTTTTACCTTATTTATCTTCTTTTATTTTTCACATATGTTAGTGAATACCAGTGAAGTAGAAGATACTATGTAGCATGTAGACAGTAGTACATCAGTGGACTAGAAAGACATGAAGTTTACATCTAGCCTTGAAGGGGGAGATTGAGCATGCCTCCAGTGTATGGAATGTTAAGGAGATTCAGAGTTCTGCACAATACAGAATAAGGTAGTTTGTGTAGCAGGTGATTTTGACAGACAGTAGAGGAGTGATTGATAGAATGTGGAGGAGAAATAACAAAGCCTGTCAAGAGAGGATCAGAACACTGACTGCATGTAACATTGTCATTCCATAGTTTTCTAAGTATGTACAGTGTAGAAAGGTTAAAAAAAAAAACAAACCTTCTCATTGTTCAAGGTTTACTTTTAAGTGGGGAAGAAAAATGTTACTTGAGTAATCATACAAGAAATAATGTCCATGGATTGAAGACATTTATGATAAAAAAAATCAAACATTGAACTAGATTACCAAGGAAAACCTCTCTGAAGGAATGATTATAATTATGATCTGAAGGGGAAGAAGGAAAATACATAGCATATGCAAAGGCACTGTGGTGTCATCGACAATTCAAGGATTCTGAAAAGGTCTGCCCTGGCAGCTAGAGTGCACTGAGACAAAGTAAAGAAAGGCAAACAGTAGAAGTTGGTGGTGATGAGTGAAGGAAGGTGTGAGCATTTGTTTATCTTACTACAAGATTTCCCAGGGTCACTGGCTGTCATTAAGCATGTCATTTGACCACTCCCATAAAATATGGTGGTTTTGAAATCCATATGGCACTGAACAAAATAGAAGTTTTCTATGTGAAGACACGGATAATGAAATCACTAGACACAAAATAAATGATAAATAGGTGTTTTATTGGGGAATAACATACACAGATAGTAATAAAAGAATTGCCAGATGCCACAGTCTTCCTGCTCCAGAGGATGCAGTGTCTGTCCTTCTGACTGGGGAGAGAGAGAGAGAGAAAGAGAGAGAGAGAGAGACAGAGAGAGACAGAGAGACAGAGAGTGCCCACCCCACTTCAGCTTCTTCACCTTTGGGCCATGTCCACACCTGAAGTCTCACCCAAAAGGGCATGGCCACTAACACCAATTCACCACCAAGGCCAGATGCCACCACTACATCTATGAGTCCATTCACCAATTTTCTCAAGAGGCTAACTTGTGTCTTTTGCTGTGCACACACCAACAATTGAACTACATGGTCTCATATAGCAATTGCCTTGATTCCAGCTATATGCACTCCCATATTTTTTTTTCCTTTTACAAAGGAAGGTACTGAGGCATGGGAATAATCAAAGTTGACACAGACAGGAAGCTGAAGGGCTTCATTCCAGGCTACTTGACTTCTGCATTTGTGGTCCTTATCACAGTGCTTTTCCCTGCTCTAAGCCATTTCTACTGCACATTTTGTGCAAAGAGAACATTTTGCTCAAGGAACTCAAACCCAGATGATCTGGAGTTTGAGGATAATAGGATACTCAAATTTAGTTTTCTAGCACCTTACTGCTCACTAAGTTCCACTTACATCCCTGGATAGGGAAACTTCCCTTTTGTTTCCTTACCAGTAAGGGTCAGTGCTGAGGGCTAAAAGGTTTAGGATTTAATATCACTACTCCTACTGTCCTGCTCAGTGTCTGTTCAGGGATGGGAATGTGAGACTGAAGATAGTCTGAGAGACAGGAAAAGCTGCTTACTAGACCTGTGATGCTGGGTTCAAAGTCCTTTCAAGGCTGAGGAGCCATTTCTCCTGGCATCCTTCCATAAAGTCTCAAAAGGCTCAAGTGAAAATCAGAAAATGTATGTCAATTAACTTGTGTTCAGGGCCAAAGGGAGTCTGTGTTGTCCTAAAGTTAGACATTTAGTAGGGTAATGTTCTAATAGCTTCACTTGAGTTTTTAAATTTTAATAATTTTTAATTATTAAGCATCAATTAAGTGCGGTTAGCTATAGTTTGCTATTATCCTATGAGATAAAGTTGTTGGACCTGTGAGTAGCAGTATATAGGTTTCTCTTGCTCTCTCCTAGCCTTGGCTTATAAAACAGGGCCCCTGAGAAAGCATTATGCAGCTTGCCAAATCCAATTCTACCAAGAAACCCAAGTCCTTTTATTTATTGTACATTTTTAATTAAAATAAAATTATACCACTTTTTTCCCTTCCATTTATTCCCTTTAACCCCTCAAAAATCCTCTCTCCAGCTTTTCCATGTCCTGCTCTCAAGTTGGTAGCCTTTTTTTTATTGTTTTTGTTACATGTACACATACACATGTATAAATATATAAATGTAACCTGCTATCTCCATTGTTGTTATTTGTGTGTATATGGTTTCAGCGCTGGCCACTTTGTATTGAATATCCCATTAAGGAGTTCATCCCTGAGAGAAGCTAATTCAACATTTCTCTGAAGTCATTAGTTGACTATAGTTCTTTGACTAGGGGATTCCTGTGAGATTTACACCCTCTTATATTAGCACACCATTGTCCTGGTCTTAATTATGCAGTCATTTCTAAGAGAGGCTGTTTCATAGTGGACTTTCAATTCTGGTTCTTACACTCCTTCCATCCCATTTTCCATGATATTCTCAGAACCACAGACACAAGAACTGTGTTGTAAATTATCCACTGGGGCTGGGCTGCACGTCATCTGTTGATTTCCAGACTATTTTGTCGAGTTGTGGTTTTCTGTGATGATCTCTATTCACTGTAAAGCCATGTTCTTCTTCAGTAGTTTCCTTTGTCTGTCAAAGAGCCATAAAGTAATTATTAATTTAAGTAGACAAAAACAGGTATTAGTGAACATATCGTCAATGACAGCATTGTACGTGTGCCTATAGATGCAAGCCATACTGAGTGCTAGGAAGGGCAACTTACAAACTTTAAGAAGGAACATTTTGTGATCTTAGAGATTTTGGGCAGTGAAAGGATAACCCACCAGAATTTCATTACCTATTTATAACTTTCCCAAAACTTTTAAATTGTCTTGAAAAGGCATCATTCAATATTACTTTTTCTAAACAACTTATAGTTCAAATTTATAACAGGGTTTATTTTGCATTTTTGGTTCTGAGTTTGAGTATCACCTACTCTTGACACCCTGATTAAAATAGCTTTCCCCAGTGACTATCTTTCTCTATGAGATTTCCAATCACATCTCCCTTGATTAAAATCTATAGCTTTGCAGGTCTGCTGTTTGTCAAGCCCACTGTAGACATCTACAGTGTACTACAGTTTTCTACACATTTATTGGATGAGAAAATGGGCAAGTCACTTTGTGTTAAGGCCAGAGTCTCAGAGGGAAGCTAAAACACTTTAAAATCTTTCCTATACAGAAATAAAGATGCATGATGAACTCTACAGCACAGATGCTTTCATTTCCTTAATGATATGGAAGATAATGGGAGAACAGAGAAGGAGAGTGTTCAGGGATGCCATACCTTCACTGTCACTGATAGGTAGATCAAAGAGATGTAGACACACCCCACAGACAAGTTTCCTTTATTCATGCTGACTACTATAAAGTTATTGGTTGACAGGATAGATCCATTGTGTATTTGAAAGAGGAAATGTATGAAATTATTGTATACTACTTTATTGTTTTTCATCTCCTTATCACATTAATACACACTAGAAATAACCATGAGTGCCCAGAAGATTCTAATGATCCATTGGAGGTGTCTGTCTTCTGCTTTGAGAAGAGCAACCCCAAATGCCAGCAATTGTTTCTGATGGCCTTTTTGTCTCTTGTTTGCCTTTTGGCTTGAATCTGATGGTGACAAAAAGTAGTGTCAAGTGAAAATGAGGTGGGAATCCATTGCTGACAGCAACTCTGGTTTCCTTGTTCAGAGAGAGCCCAGCAACTAATTCATTTCATCATAAACAGCACCATGTGCTCAAAAAAATTTAAAAAAATGAAAGATTTTATTCTAAATAGGTTTATTTCATTTCTCCATACACATTTTTCGAGTGATTAGAAGGAAGAAATTAAAATATTCTCGCATAGCAGTGGGTGTGTATCAGTTGCTGTTTTCCAACCAAAAGGCAAAGCTAGAAAATATTTGCATTTTGAATTAAAGTTTTTAAATGACTGAAATGTAGATCAATAGTCAGAGAGAGACACTTAGAGATGAGCAAATGTATTACATCAGCAGAGCCTTTCAATTCAATATTTTGAGTGTCATTGCCATTTCCTGATGGAAATTAAACATCACAAATGTAACCTTCATTTGACCAGGTGGTCTCCATGCCTCTAAAATGAATGGCAAATCTAAGGATATAAATTATAATCATATCATTAAATATCTTCCTCTTAACCTTGGCAGTCATGTAAAGTAGTGCATTTTAAGCTTATTTTGAAGGTTGAGCAGGAAATCTTGTTCTGAATAATTAATGCATCAATGAAAACACATATTGTTACTGCTAGCAGGTTAGTGATTTGGCTAATTGGCTCAATTGAAAATTTGTTAGCTATAATTTGTCTTTTGGCTGAAATTATGTTTGTAGATAAATGGAAATTGGTGAGGTGTTTACCATCTTGTTCAGCCAGCTGTAGAGAGCTCTTGAAATAGATGTGGAAGATCATAGGAGCTGATCCTCCAAAGGCCTCCAAATATCCCAGTGATCTTCTCTAACTGCTTTGCAATGGCACCAGGAAATCTAAAGCTTAGGAATCTGGCACCGTGTCTATGAAAAGTACAATGGACCTTTATGTCTACTGCTTTGGTTTCTCTTTGATGGTCCATGCCTTGAAAGCAGAACTAATAGCTAAATTATCTGTGCTGTTTTACTGTTTAGAAAAACACTTCAGAATCTATTTCATTGTTTAGTCATTACAAAGACTATCTTAATCACCCTTTTCTGTATTTTGCAGATAAAGAGTGTGCATCTCAGAGACAGAATGGAATTTCTCCAAATCATGGTCCAAGCTAGGATTCCAAAGCTCAAATTTAGACTTTAAGTCCTAATGTCTATTCACTATATCACATTACCATTGTCACTACAAATGAGTTCCATTCCGAGACAAACGAATAGTTCTTTACTAATGGAGTATCTGATGTCTTTATGATTTTGAAAAGACTTTTGGAATAGAGAGGGGCATGCAAAAGCATTCATTTAAATGCAGTGTCACTCCCTTGGTGACTTTTCTAACTTATTGTAATGTATGAAATATGCACTACATATTTTTTAATTCTACCATTTGAAAGGGTAGTTACTATTTCTCCTACCATTGTGTTGTACTTTTATTTTTAAGGCTAACAAGCTTTATATCTTATGAACTCATAGAAGATTAGCAGCATAGTCCTAATAGCATTAAACATTAATTTTTAGAATCTATGTTGGTTTCAGATACATACCTTCTTTTTTTTTAAGTTCCATTTTTGGGGTCTGGAGAGATGTCTCGGATTTTAAGGGTATCTACTGCTCTTCCAAAGGACCTGAGTTTCTTTCAGAACACTCATACCATGTAGCTTACCTGTAACTACACTCCAGGATATCAGATGTCCCCTTCTAGAATCTATGCTTACTGGTGCATGAACACATGTACAAACACACACCCACACACACTCTCTGTCTCACACACAGAATGATATTTTTAAAATTCTATTAGCTATGGCTAGAATTGTGTCTTAGTTCTGAGATCTTAGCGAGCATATTCAGGACACTAAGTTTGGTTCCTAATGTTGAAAAAAAATCAATTTGTCCATTAAGACAGAATGTCTATAACCCATGTGTTTGAAGAGCAAACCCAGCTGATGGAATGGAAGGGTATACAGAATGCTTCTTACCTGCCCCCTAGGCCCATAGAAATCATCAGCAGGGCCAAATGTATATGACAAGCAGAAGCAAAGCAAGGAGGCATTCTCCATAGTCAGTGTCAGCCTCTACTATAGTATCTGGGAGGCACATCATGTTCCTCAAAGTCTTACTGCCCTAGATATGCTAACATATCCTATTATCCTATTCCATTTAGCTGGGTATTTGAGCACTACAACCATATACAGTAATTTCTTGATGTACACAAATACATCCATGCCCTTAAACCCAGATACATTGTCTCCCTTCGGCACAAAATTGTAAGTGTAGTATAGAACCTCTTCTCATTCTCCATCTGGACAAGAAAATAATTGTGAAATCCAAGAAGTGTCACATCAGCTGGTTTTTTCTGAGTGATTACTATGCATTCATCATCATTGAACAGACCCATAAAAATTAAGGAAAACAACCAATGGAAACAATCTAGGACTCAAGCTGATCAGTGGAACAGCTCAAAAGAGAAATGAAAAAGTGTTAAGTAGCCAGGAACCACCAGTTGAAAAGCTGATATACTATGAATAGTAAGAATTTAAAAGCATGGATATTAGAGTATGCAGAGGTATTCTTGTATCTTCCAAGATGGACCTCAGTGAAAATACCAAATATGAGATGGTACCAAGAAGTACAGGCTGTGCACTCTCATGTTAATAAACACCCCTTCTTTATCAGTATTGTATAGACCCTATAAAGTTCTGAGAGGTCTGAAAATGAAACAAACTTGGTGCAATCCCACCCAACAATATACATTTCTAATATCAGCACATATGGGGGAAAGCATATAATTAAAATGAACCTCAAAATTCCCTTAAGATGTTATACATTCTCCCATTGGAGGTTATCAAGGTTATCAAGGAGGTTATTTTTCCATCTAGAACAACAACAACAACAAACCAAAACACAAAAACAATAGTAGTAATTATTATTATTACTTAAATTGAGCACAAAAGAAGAATGTAGCTTGGGTTTAGAGTACCTATATGTTAAAAAATTAGATATTTTTAAGAACAAAAAAAACTGTAAAATACTCTAGCTGAATGAAAATAGTAAGAATTGAAACTGATAAAAGAAAGAAAGAAAGAAAGAAAGAAAGAAAGAAAGAAAGAAAAACTAGATTGATCTCTCACTTCTAACACTGTATAGAAAACTTACCATAGATGCTGCTTACTGCCTAAACTATTTACATGCCAGCATTCCATTGTGTGTCCTCTCTACAACCCATGTTTTTCTTGCTTGAAAGGAACGCTAACAATATCAACAGCTTATGTAAGGATCACTTTAGAGAAATGCCAGTACATTATTTTCTTCCAACTATAGGACATACGTACTTGAAACACACACACACACACACCAGGGAAAGATCTAAAGAAAGAGATATCTTAAAGACAAGAAAGAGGCATAAAGTATTAATTCTAACAATTATGTGTAAATGAAAAGGCAGCAGTGTACAGAGTATGATATGAGAACAATATGTAACCCATTCTGGGGTGCACAGTAGGCTCCCCAAGAGACATGGCAGCTGAGCCAAGTCTTGACAGATGGTTGGTAGTTAAGGAGGCCAACAGAACTGGCAATGAGTTTCATGCAGCAGGAGCAGCAAAGCCTGAATTTTCATTGATATGCAATAGACATGGAAACATGCCATAGATCAAGGTTGTCAAATACAAAATGGGACATGGAAGGCTAAGAGGCTAGAGGAAAGGGGAAAGGTCCAATCATGGAAGGCCTTGTTTGACAGGCTAATGAGAATGAGTTAATCTGTTGGTGGCTGATAATTTCAAAGGGTCTTAAGCAAGGGAGTAATATAAACCAAGTTTGCATATTTAAAATTGATTGCTGTGTGACCTCATTTCAGTGAATGCATTGGAGGTGATGGTATATCAGAGTCTGAAGAAAAGGGTTGTGTATTATCTAATACACTAGTTAGGAAATAATGGCATACTCACTAAAGATTGAGATGGTGGAAATGGAGGAGATATATTTATAAAATACTGATACAGTAAAAATTTCAGGAGTAGTGGATAGTTTGGATGAGGGTTAGGGGAGAATGAAACCATGATGACTTGCAAGACTAATGTCTTGAATAATATGAATGAGTGGCTGAGAATGGAAGCAGGCTAAAGTCAGAGAACAGAGGATCACAGATTTATTTAAAAAGATACTGACTTGTATTAATTCTCTTGCATATCTGGATATTTATGAGCACTAAAAGAACTAATAAGTTTGTGAGCGTGATAAATGCAAGCCCCATTATTTATGCAATCCAGGTTATGAACTCACCTCATCCTCATGTATAGTTTATTCTCCTAGAAGGGTAGGTGCTGACCAGACAGATGAGTACAGTATGTGACTGTATTGGCTCAACAGGATTTAAAGGCTTACAGTATGTAGAAACTAGAATAAAATGTAGAATTCAAATCATTGGAATGGACCAGATCATCTCCAAAAGAGAGAAGAACAGCATATCAAGAGAAGGCTAAGGGAACCCAGGTGAATGTCACTGTTGGGAGATCCCTTAAAGCAGATGAAGACTGAATAAGAAAAGAAGGTCAGAAACTGGAGAGAGCCAAAATATACACTTTACAGGTATTGGAAGCATCCCTTGAAATAGAAAAATCAGGTAAAGTAGCTGTTGAAAAAATGCCCAAAGGATCTGGCAACATTCTGTTCAGTTTTTTTTTTATCCCAGTGGTTTTGTGCCAAGAGCTGAGGTCAGTATCCAGATACAGTGGCCTGAAGAGTCAGTGGGAGATGAAGAAGTAGGAAAAGCAAAGCCATAACTCAAGGAAGGAAGAAAAGAGAAGCACATAGCTGAATGGGAGAGAAGCAGAGAGAATAACATTTTTTTGTACAAGGGGGCAGAAATTTTTTTTTATTGTTCTTAGGCTAATAACCAAGTCTGAAGGTATAATTTTATTCATTAGTACCATCCAAGTCAGTGCAATTTTCACTCAATTAAATTGGAATAAATAGTATTTATTCAACAAATGTATTACTTTTTGTATTTGGTACTTGCAAGTCCATCAAAATGGAATCCTTGGGAAGCTGTTGCTGGGAGGTCAAAGCTAGCATGTGCTACACAGCTCCAGGCCATTAGCAGGAAATAAGGTTCATTCCTTTGGTTTGTGTGTTTTGTCTCATTCTTAATGAAAGAATTTGGAATAAAGTTGAAGGAAGATTGAAGACAATTTTATTAGAGTTTAAGATAAAAACAACAAGATCCAAATCTCAGCAACTGCCTAGATGAGGAAGATGAAGAAGAGAAGACCATGTGACAGGACATGAGGAAGGCTGGTGGCTTCAGAGAAAAAGAGTAAAAAACCCTCAAGTGTCTGGGAAAGTATGTTGAGGCCTTGACCAGTATCCAAAAGAGGAAATAAAGGGGGGTTGGGAAGAAGGAAAAACATACTTTTCTGAAGTGAGCAGGACACAAGGATACAAGATAGGACCTTTGCAAGGGTCCATAGTGATGGATGAGATTCTGAGGACAGATACATTATCATTTAATTAAGGGATAAGTATTTATGTCTCCACCCAGGGCTAGTTGTATTCAATCTTTTATATTAACAAGGAGGTAGTTTCTTTATGTTGCAGCCCTCAAGAAAGCCCACATATCCAGATATCTCCAGATTTTCATCTTGTACAATTTTAAACATTATGAAGAAATTTATTTAGTCCAAGTTTGACAGGATGCATCTAGCATGGTGCCTCTTATTAGCAACACTGCAGAGTGTGCACACCATAATATAGCACAAAGCAGTAAAGTACAAGCAAGATCTCCCTTCCCCTTCTTTGTTCATGAAACATTTTTAACTGAAATAGAATTATATTACGTGCTTCCACTCCAAGGAGTAGCAAAGCTAAGCTTTACTTTTTTAGTGTTACCTGGGACACAGGTGGTCAAATCCAAACTTCAGTGTCTCAGGGGCTACTGTAATAAGGCTAGCCTGGGCTATACTGTGAGGTCTCTCTCAAAACGGAAAAGGAAAAGAAGCAAAGAGAAGGGGACAGGGAAGGGAGTGAAAAAGCAAAGAAAGGCAAAGCATAAAGAGAATAAATCCAACTTTATTACTGGGTACTTCTGGAGAATATTAGCTACAGAACAATGTGGATACCCTACAGCTTGAGGAAGCCTTCAAAGAGGAACTTTGTGTGTGATGCTGATTAGGAGATCTGGGCCTAGAGTTTGATAGTCTGTCTGGTCTTCACTCACGGCAGAGGCTGTGCCACTGATTTCCTCACAATCCTGTAGGAAGTGTCTTGTCATTTAGGAGCAGAGTGTGGCATTGAGGGCATGAAGTCTGGTGTTGTGCAATACTGAAGCCTTTACCACCCTCGTTAGACTTTAAGGGAGACAAATATTAGTTTTTTTAAAAAAAAAAAAGGCCACTTCAGCACCACTCCCAGTCTCTGTTGTGTCTGCTAAGATTGTTGCTCACCTCGCTGAGGAATCCTTTCTTTCCTCTTTCACACAACTCCCATGATATGGTATCTCCTGTATCTAAGTTTACCTTCAAAGGAACTAATAAGATATTCTCTCTTAAGTGAACCATCTAGGAAGGGCCCATTTCCTCTACAAGCAATCATCTAAGGAATGTCCTTCCTGAGCTCTTTTAACGATCAAAAAGAAACTAGTATTTGACGAAGTCTGAGATATAGGAAACCTTCCAAAATATTGAATTTTGTCCCAGTGTTTACAAATATGGCATAATGTGGGGAAGTAAAATTAAGGCTGCATTCCTCAGATTGCTGTAACTATCTATCAACCTATATCCAGAAAACTTAAAGAGAAACAACTTTTAGAAGAGATTTGGAACCAATGTATGACCATGTCCCATGAGATACTAGCATTAAGTTCCATGATGTTCATTTCATTTTCTTATTTTAACTAATGGTCTAGTCTTTAGAATATGAAATAAAGGCTCTCTTGGTAATTTATGAACTACCTCTCTCTCTCTCTGTGTGTGTGTGTGTGTGTGTGTGTGTGTGTGTGTGTGTGTGTGTTTTCACAAGATTCCCAGGATTCTATGTCAATTTCCATCCAACTATAGACCACCTCTGTCCTTTGTCCTTTGGAAGTATACATGGCCATCTAAGCTTTATGGAATTTCCCTGGTTGCTCTTCTAGTTTTCCCAGCAGCCTTCTGTTATGTTTTATTCATCATATGTTCTGTGGGACAGTAACAACTCTCGGGCAAGCATAAGTGACAGTTTGTGTTTGCATCTTCAGAGCATTAATCTTGTATGGTTTGATCCATATGTTTTGTCCAGTGATGGTAGCAATTAAACCTTCACACAGACTCCTTCAGGGCATTACATTGGCTTGCTTCAGAATTCAAATACTGCTTAGTCTTTTTTATCTCTAGCCATCTTGTTCTTGTGAGTGTGTTTTATTCCTTTCTGTGTAGCTCCCCATCACCATCATGCCTGTTGAAGATTCTCTGCATACATAGTTATTGTGGCGGCACACCATCTCTGACCACCCTCTGAAAAGTTGATTCTACCACCTTATCTCTACAGCACTTCAAGAATTCTAACATATATTCTTATTATACTGTATTATTGTCCCTTTTCTTTATTAAGCTCTCAAGTTTCTTTTGTTTTAATAAACTTAATGAGTAAAGGGTCTTTTATATTTGCTGCTATAATACCCAGCATTGATAATTATTGCAGCAATTAACAGATATTTATTGATTAAAGTATTGCTTTTCAGATAGACCAGACACCTGCTCTTATGTGCCTTATATTTTCTGCATATAATAGCATACATAGACTTTTCAGACTGTAGACTTCTTGAGAGAAGAAACCAGATCTTCCTCGTCTTTGACTCTGTAATACCTAAAAAAGAGGTTTTCTGAGTCTATATGGTTCAGAGTTTGTTATGTTGAGAGATTTTTTTCTTGGAGAAACAAAACATAAACATCTACTCACCTAAGTGAGGGAACCATTGACAGCATTAGAGTCTATTTTGTTGAAAGTGCGATTTAGCTGAGGTTACTAATAGTATGAGTGAGGAGCTTCTTGTAAGAGAAGGAATGAATATAAAGTAGCTATAATAACAGAAAGTTTACCCCAACACAAGGGATGATTCTCAAAATCTCCACCATTGGAACTCTGTATATCTGCATATCTTTCATGAGCTCTGTAAGTTCAAGAGGTCTCTTGGCAGTTTGGATAATGGGTCTCCTTGACTAGCAGTTGCTTAAAACATCAGAAAGATAAACTTGTAAACTTGTAAAGAAAGATTCTTTAAGAATCTTACAAGTTTATCTTTTCCATGCTGTAACATTTCTTTAATTCCTGGGTAGCACTGAGCCTCTTCCTTCCTCCTAGAGCAGTGGTTCTCAACCTTCTTAATGCCATTCCTTTAATACAGTTCCTCATGTTCTGTGACCCCAGACCATAAAATTATTTTTCATTGCTACTTCATAACAGTAATTTTTCTACTGTTATGAATAGTAATGTAAATAACTGATATAGATGAAATCTGATATGAAACAATTGAGAAAGGATAGCTCAGTGTCCCTCCCAACAAGGGGTTGTGCTCAACAGGTTGAGAATGCCGTCCAAGAGAAAATGTTTTAATAAGAAGGAAAGTACTACAACAAAGTCTTCCTTTAGACTGAATATTAACTGGAAATGGATATGCCAGCTTCAGCTACATTTGACTTTTAGCTATACCATGTAAAATACATGTATACTTTATATTAAATATTATAAATACTATATATTTGTTTTTTCACGTGTATATGGTTTTTATATTCATGTTCTCATGTGTATGTACACAAATGTGTAAGTGTGTATCTTCCTCAATTGGGGTAGCTCTTCAAATTATTCTTTGAATTATGGGCTCTCACTTGAACCCAGAACTGGCTACCAGGCTAGCCACTCAGCTTGCTCTAAGGATCTATCTCTGCTTTCTGGATGCAGGGATTTCAGCCCATCTGCTATAGAATAATCTTTTTGTACACTGTGAAGATATGTTGCTGTGAATGGTTTAATAAAGAAGCTAGTTGGCCAATAGCTAAACAGGATGAAGTTAGGCAGGAGAGACAAATTGAGAATAGAGGAAGGAGAAGAAAAGTCAGAGTGCCAGCAAGACAAAGGGAGAGCAGGAGAAGATCATGCCATGCTAATAAAGGTACTGTCACATGGCAGATTGTAAGTAAGGTATATGAGTTAATTTAAAATGTAAGAGATAGTTAGTAATAAGCCTGAGCTATTGGTCAAGCATTTGTAATTAAAATTGAGCCTCTGAATGATTATTTCAGAGCAGCTGCAGGACAGAAAAACTCCACCTACACTCATCCACCATGACCAATAAATATTTACACTGATTTTGGGGAACAAAACTGAATGGCAAGCTCTTTACAGTCTGATCCATCATCCAGGCTGTCATATACATATATTATATATTAATATATACATGGAGGAATCTCTACTCTCTGTTATTCACAACTGGTACCTATAACATGAGGGAAGTTGTAGGACTGTCCCATACTCAATATATCTCAGGTAAGGTGTCTGATTATTGCAGAGAATTTGGATGTAGATACTGGGATTCTAGTTTGCACTGAGTACCTCAGACTATAAGGATGTTTCGTCTAGGGATACCTCTACACATGTATTTGATTGAATAATGGTTTTCTTAAATAAATGTACCTGGTATTTATCCACTACCCCCACCCTAGGACAAAAGCCTCAGGCTGTCTCTAGTCATAAAACTGCAGGAAGACTACCTGAGAAAGTAGTTTTTCCAGTTGCTATAAGCTGACCCACTTCATGAAGAACCAGGAGCACAGTGCCTAGTGTTCGGCAGTGGTGATTGTGCTACACACAGCATCTTCATAGGAAATGCAGGCAATCATGACTTGGTTTATGTGGAAGGTGGCTTGCCCAAATCATCCCCAAAACTCAGGTTTTACATATTTTCTTTCAACTACCATAGGTATGTTGCAAAACATGGCACACTACATAACTTTATCTTTTTCTAATGAAAGCACTTAAAACTGTCTCCTAATTTTAAGAAATAACTATGCCAGAAACACTGCATTTGTGCCATCTATAGCCCATGTATATATAAGAGAAAATTATGATCAATTTTTAAAATACTTCAAGGTTGATATATGGAACAATACTCCTTGAGAACAAACAGATTAAATTGATGACCAGAATATGCCCCATTCATGCTTCACAGCAAATAACAGCCCAAATCTCCTGAGCTGTGAAATGTAAGGCTGCAAAGCTCCTTGGTTTTCCTCTGTTTACAGCATATAGAGCTCTTTAAAAGTCTGTGCTGTCCTC
Source organism: Phodopus roborovskii (assembly GCF_943737965.1). Lineage (NCBI taxonomy): Eukaryota > Metazoa > Chordata > Mammalia > Rodentia > Cricetidae > Phodopus > Phodopus roborovskii. The sequence continues at coordinate 9,843,834 of NW_026126576.1, forward strand.
ACTAATATCCATTATAAAAATTTTAATTTTCTGTAACCGTGACTACATTTAGTAAGTGCTCTTAAAAACAGGAAGTAGAACTCTTACAATGATGGACTCCTTTCTCCCAGTTATTAAAGAAATCTGTTTTATCATGCTGATTCTTTTCAGCTTCCCATAATGTGTGGAATAACCAATGCAGTGAGTTCAATATAATGGGGAAGAGAGAGGAAGAAAACAACATGCAGAAAAATAGCCAGCTTCTAATGAGAATTCTTTAGGGATTTGACCAAGCAAATCCAAAATAATTTCTCTTATGATAGTAGCAAAGGCAAATTACTCACAACATTATACTGTTAAGGGCTGTCACTGTATTCCCATAGCTGTAATACTGCCTCTTATAGATGTGCTAGAATCAACTTTATAACTTTTGCTATTAGTTGCTAAGAAACAAATTATAATTGCAGTTCATATCCTTTCCTGTGTTAGACTCTTAATGCCCCATAGTAGCATTTGTTTCCTTCAGAAGATTAAATCATCAACAAAGTAATTGTTTTAAATATAATTGACAAGGAAAGCGCTTTTAGAAAGCAGGCTATGATTGTATTATTTTTATTCGGGAGGGGCTAGAGTTAGTAGTGCTATTACCTAATGGTGCTCCAACGGCTTAAAACTTTGGCAAGTGCTTACTAATCTCTTCCTTTTCATGCAGTTGTTTCTTAATTAGGAACCAGTGTCACCATTTTTATAAATCATCAGATTCCACAGGAAGAGAGATCTTTAGAAGGACATATTTTGCTGGGAAACTATTCAGAATCATGCATTGGTTCTGTCCTATATTATATGTGACTGTTTCAAGTTACTTAATTTCATCAAGACTTTAGTATGACATTCTGTGAAATAGCAGTAAAAATATCCTGTGCTATCCTACCTATGCAATAATCTGGATAATACACTTGGAATATATAACAGCCACCCAGGAAATAGTGACATTTAATTGTGTTCCTGTCAACTCTTAAGATTAGGGGAGAAGTTCTAAAGATAATTTTAAATGCCTTCATAAGGATAAGTGGCCACAAAGGTTGATGAACCATACATGGCTTTCAAATAATATACAAATAAATTTCAGAAAGCTATATCAAAATTAGATTGTGACCTGTGAAATTTATTTATTTGAAAAGTTACCTGAGCACAATTGTTTGAAGATTTAAATACTTTATTATTATTATTATTATTATTATTATTATTATTATTATTATTATTATATTTTCTTATTTTACATATCAATCCCAGTTCCCTCTCCCTTCCTTCCTCCCATGACCCCTGACCTCCCTCCCATTACATCCCCCCCTCACTGCACAGGGAGGGTGATGCCCAGGTGGGATCATCAAACTTTGTCAAGTCATTTGGAGTAGGGTCTAGGCCATCCCCCCTGCTTCTAGGCTAAGGGAGCATCCCTCCTTGGGGAATGTGCTCCCAAAGTACCCTTATGCACCAGGATATATGCTTGATCCACTGTCAGAGGTCCCTCAGACTTCCCAGGCCTTCCAACTGAGACTCCACAGTCAGAGGGTCTGAGTCAGTATAAAGCTGTTTTCCCAGCTATTAGTCTGGGAGTTCATGAGCTCCCCCTTGTTCAGGTCAGCTGTCTTTGTGGGTTTCTGTAGCCTGGTCTTGACCCCTTTTGTTATCATTCCTTCTCTGCAACTAGATTGCAGGAGTTTGGCTCAGTGTTCAACTATGGGTGTCTGCTTCTGTTTCCATCAGCTACTAGATGAGGGCTCTATGATGGCATATAAGTTAGTTATCAATCTTAATATCAGGGAAGGGCATATAAGGTAGACTTTCCACTGTTGCTCAGATTGTTACTTGGGGTTACTCTTGTAGATCTCTGGATAGTTCTCTAGAGTTAGTTTTCTCTTCAAACCTATAATGGCTCCCTCTATTGTGGTATCTCTCTCTCTCTCTCTCTCTCTTTTTTCGCTCTCATCTATTTCTCCCCTGACTCAACCTTCCTGGTCCCTCATGTTCTCCTCTCCTCCCCTCCTCTCCTAACTCCCTCTCCACTCACTGCCCCCCTACTCTCAATATGCACAGGAGTTCTTGTTCCTTTTCCCTTCTGTGAGAGGGACCTTAAATACTTTTTGATAAAAGGGTTAAAGTAGAGGAGAAGGTCTAATTCCCACAGATAGTAGTGACCACTGATGTTTCGGAAGAGAAAAATACTCTTGTATGAGAAAATACTGCATCTAAAAGTGAGATGAAACATATTATACATCCTCTGGGGAGCACTAACTGTTGATAGAGAACTACTCAGAATATTTTATATGCTGTCATCAGCACCACGATTCTCAATCAAAAGTGCTTTCCTAGTATTGCCAGAATTTCTTTAGACTGTCAGCTCCAAAAATGACACAAAGACTTCATATTAATTATGAAAGCTTAGCCTTGGCTTAGACTTGATCCCAACTAGCCCTTATAACCTAAGTTAACCTGTTTATATTAATCTATGTTCTGCGTTATGGCTTGTTATCTCTGCTCAGTAGCATGAGTTCCATTTTCTCTATGTCTTGATGGCAGACTTTACCTCTCTTCTTCCCAGAGTTCTATGTCTGCCGAGAAGTCCTGTCTGTCCTCTTCTGCCTAGCTATTGGCCATCCAGCTCTTTAATAAACAAATCAGAAGGTACCTTGGCAGAGACACATCTTCACAATATACACAAAACATCCCACAATAATTCTCCCTTTATGTCTAAATAAAGAGAAAAGGTTTTAACTCTAACACAGTAAAACTATATACACTAAGAACAATTATTAGGTAAGAATTCATTCACAATGTCCAGTCCATTAATTAGTATTTGTCAAATTCAGAGAAAATACTCTATTGTCTATCCTATGTTGGTGAGTCCAAAGTTTTATACCTAAGCCACATTCTATCATAACTTGTATTACCAACATAAAAATAACATTACAGACCTTAAAAGGTTCTCTTAGATAAACACCTTAAGCTTTTATGTTCATCAACATTGTAAACTTAAACCTCTTTGTAACTTTCTTTTCTGAATTTGGTAACAAAGAAAAGAGTATAATTATTTAGTTTTCAACCCATCAGATATCAGAAAATGATAAAATATTACCTGAGTAAATGGGAAGTACAGAGCAAAAAAAAAATTTAAAATGATATCAATGACAGAGACATTTGGATGACTGGACAGTCACCCACGGTTCTCTTCCAAAGTTGGGGTATCCATGTTTGGCCTACAAACCAATGCCCATCATCTTCTCTGAAGTAGTTTGGTGTTTCCAGGAACAGGTGTATCTCAGTGTCATGAAAAGCCTTATGTTATTAAAACATCTTAAATTCCGTATTCTGCTATTCTCAGAAGTGTATGAAGACCACCTATCTATCTAAAATATATCTCTGTTTGACCTTGAAAACACTCCTAACATGACTAGATGACTAACTACTAACCTTCATTTCTTAGTTATCATACATGTCTTTCATAATAATAGCTTTCAAGGACTAGAGCTTTAAATTTTTAAATTGGCTGCATATGTATGATACCTATACATGTGTATGTATATGCAGTATGTTATAACAAAAGTAACCTTAAATTGATCTCAAATAGAAAACTCCATACCATTGTAGAATATCTATCTGAGACTAGTAGTTACTTTTTAGTAGATTCAATAATGTACCATTTTATCCTATCATTTCTATATCCCACCTTTTTTCATTTTAGAAAGAGAACTCTGAATCTAATTGTAGAGGGAAGTTTCTGTCCAGCACCATCCTGTAGCTGATCAGTCCCAAATAAATACACAGAGGGTTATATTAATTATAAAATGGCCTATTGCTCAGGCTTATTACTAACAAACTCTTACAACTTTAATCCATAATTCTAATCTATGTTTAGCCACCTTTCTTGGTAACTTTTCTCAGTATGGCATTCTTATCTTGATTCCTTTGCATCTGGCTGGTGGCTGTGTCTCCTCTTTCCAGTATTGGCCTAATCTGGTAGCCCTGACTATATTTCCTGCCTGGATACTGGCCAGTCAGCATTTTATCAAACCAACATGAGTGACAATTCAAGACCAGATAAACAATTTAAATAGATCTATAATCCTTAAGGAAATAGAAATAATCATTAAAAGTCTCCCAACCAAAAATATCTCAGGACAAGATGGTTTCAGCACAGAATTCTACCAGACTTTTAAAAGAGAGCTTTTATCAATACTTCTCAAATTATTCCACACAATAGAAACAAAAAGAATATTGCCAAATTCTTTTTATGAGGCTACAGTCACCCTGATACCCAAACCACACATCAACTCAGCAAAAAAAGAGAATTACAGATCAATTTCCCTCATGAACATCGATGCAAAATTAATAAATACCTTCAAATCAAATCCAAGAACACATCAAAAATATCATCCACCATGATCAAGTAAGCTTCAGCACAGAGATGCCAGGATGGTTCAATACACAAAATCTGGGAATATAATCCACCATATAAACAAAATGAAAGAAGGAAAAAATGTCTCAGTGATGCTGACAAAACTCTTGAAAGAGCTTTTTATGTAATAAAGAAAAACAAAGTTATATCATTTCGAAAATGCATGTAACTAAAGTTAATCTTCAGACAGACAAATTTTGAGTTGTCACAAACATTTGATTCCTTGAATTTATATGAACACATAAATTCTTGTGTGCACATATGACATAAATGTTTAGCATAAATTTTTAGCAGAACAAGGGGAGATAATGAGATTGAGAAAAGATAGTTGAGAGGTGTGGGAACATGTGCTCAACATACAAAGTTTACATCTGTGAAAGTGCCCATATAAAATATACTACCTTGTACAATGAATATTTGCAATGAGAATAATAATTCATGTGAAAAGAAAAAACAATCTAAACTCCCAATTCTCTTGCCCCCTCTAAAATAAAGAATTTCACCCATTAACCTAAGATGGCATGTCTGGAATCTGTGGATGGCATGATCCTGTATGTGAGGCATGCTCTCTTGACATGTTCATTATCTTGGCATATGCAGTTACATCCTGGTGATTTCTTTCATTTAATGTTTCTTTCTGACCTCTACTGAGGAACAAGTTTGCATACCTTTATACCTTTATACATACTCATGCCATTCAAATTTTATGCTTGCATGGGTGAAAAATTTTGCTACTTTTCATGTGTATAATAACTTGCTTTAATTCTCTGAGAAAAGAAGCTAAGACATCATGAATTATAGAAAAATAATCTTCAGATTCCTTAGATTTATAATTATAAAATCTTAGGTGTCATAAATTCTCTGAGAATTATAATTACCTCTCACAATTCCAAGCCCAAGTTAAGTCAAATGTTTTGATCTACATATGAATGTTAATAGAGTATATTATAATGTGAAAGGAACTCTGGGAAATGATTCAGTTAAACTCTCAAATGAGTGGAAAGGGTAGAAATAAAATGAAATACACATAGAAACCTTATGTTGTTCGGTTTGTTGGTTTGTTCGGTTTGTGTTGTTGTGTTGTTGTTTTTTTGTTTTTGTTTTTTGTTTTTTGTTTTTGTTTTTTTTTTTTTTTTTTTTTTTTTTTAGTCTTTGAGGATACGCTATCCAGTTTCCAAATAAAAACAGAGACTTATTCTTACTAAGGAATGCCCAGTCTTAGTCTGGTTTGTTTCTAGCTAGCTTTTCTAACTTAAATTATCCCATTTCTCTTTAGCTACATTGTGTCTCTGGGTTTAGTACCTTTCTTTCTTTTATATATTTTTCTTTCCTTCTTACTCCATCACTGACTGAATGGCTACTTCCTCTCCTTCCTCTCTCTCTCTTTCTCTCTCTCTCTCTCTCCCCTAGATTTCTCTTTCTATATGTTCTCACCACCTGGAAGCCCACATATCCCTTTCTCCTGCCTAGCTATTGGCCATTCAACTCTTTATTAGACCAATCAGGTGCTTTAGGCAAAGTAACATAGCTTTAGAGTCAAACAAATGCAACATAAAAGAATGCAACACATTAAATATTAAATATTCCACAGCATCAACAAATATAACACGTTAAACTAATATTCCACAACAGGCTTAGGAAAGAATATACCAAAACTACCTGAAATAAATAATACATCTGCCAGAAACCAGAACCAGGGATAAAGGTGTTTCAAGCTCGGTTTCAGAAAATGCAAATGTTATGCTCAGTGAAGGCTACTTATATTTATTCTTCATAACCTTAATTCTTCCCTTTGAAATTATAATAAACTAATCTGTCATCTTTTGCACACTACTAGCAACCAATTAAATATGCAAAATAAGTTACAGGTTGGAAAATGTATGCCAAAATCAGATGGTTATAGATTATAAGATAAAGATAGACAACATGGGGTTTAAGACACTTTTTGAGGATGCCTTCTGTGAAGCATCTTTTCACCACTTCCGCAGTGGCAATAAAGGGTGGCAAATCCATACCTGTAGCAGATTCCTGCCTTCTGATTGTTTCCCCCTCCCCCTTTAATGGAAAGGAATAAACAGTTTACAAAAACTCTTGCCTTTCTTTCTAACAAAGAGTCAGTGTAAGCCTCAACATTCTGGCTGTTTCTCTAAGAAGTTAGAATACACCACTGGGCAGACAGGAGGCCAGGTGTCAAGATTTCCTTTGGGGATCAAGAGCAAGTAAAATTTCACTTTGAAAATCTTGTTAGTGCTTATTCCCTATGACTTCCAGGCTAAGCTACAACTTTATCTCTCTGCTTTATAGTGCATAAAAAAGACTTGAGAAAGAAGGCATGTGTCCCAGAGTCCTGTGGTGAAGAAGGCAACTAGATGCTTAAGAAGTGCTTTCAAGGGGTCCATGCTTAAGGCTGAAGAGTGTCTTAGAAACAAGCAATTCTCTCGACTGTCATGACCTGAATCATCTATTTATTTTGCCCTGTAAGGGAACCTACAAAAATCAGCATCTCATTTCCCTAACTTCAAATACTAGGAGGATAGGATCTTTAGAAGCCCATCCTGAAGGAGATCACAGATGACAGCATGGTCCTATTGCTGTTATTAGGGCTTCCTGCCTCTTCCCATCACGTACTTTATTTCAAATTGGTGTTCCCCCTTTGTCTACAACAGAATAACATCAGGGCTACCACAGTACAGTGTCTAGGAGCTGAAAGTAATGAGAAGATAAATTATGAACCAAAGGAAAAAGCTAGAAGCATCCTTTCACAAAACACTGTGACTTTTTTCTCAGCATGGTCCAGGCTTATAAAGAAAACAAACCTACTTTCTCCACATTAACTGAAATCATTATTTTATTGCTGTGATACTTGCATTACATAAAAATATCTCCAACAAATCAGCCTCCCTTGTTATAAAACAGCATTTGAAGCCAAGATAGGACTTGTCACTCAGAAAAAAAATATTCTTTGCATTTGAGATATTTGATCATTGCAGGACAATTGCTGTTGTACTTAAACCACTAAGGTAACATTTAGTGAACACTTACAAAAATTCTGTTCTTGTCCAGTTGATTCTGTGACTTTTGTTGCTTCCTTTTCAATTTGTAATATTTGCAATAAAGGTGCTGTACATGGTATATCATGAAAGACAAATATGCTCCCCTTAACTGTAGCCCTTTCTGGTTATCTGGGTGTATGATTTTCAGGGAGTCAACTATCATGATCTCAATATTTAGATTGTACAGACTGATTACTTTCTTTATAATACCTGCTGAAAATTCTACATATAGATGGTGAAGTAATAGTAGACATTATTTATTTTTATTCTTTTTGTAGTTAGAAAATCTCACATTAGGAGGAAAGGTCCTCTGAAAGTATTGGTTGGGAGAATGGGATTATGAGCAATGGAGACATTGTATTGAGTGGGCACTATGCACTCTTATTTACAGTATTTGTTATTATGAAGACATTTTAATAACTATTTTGGACAAGCACAATATACACCAAGTTATTGTTGCCATCACTGTTAAAATTAATTTGATATACATTTATATACATATTATCTAAGGAAACACTGTCTAGGAACCATGTTAGTAGGCTTATTTATCAGCTGAAGAATCTGATTTTGTAAAGATTATGCTCTTCACCTGAAGTCATATAGCTAAGAAGTAGTGGAAAAGATCCTCACCACAACCCTTATTGCAATAATTCTAAAGCCATAAATGTGGGCTGAGGGAAAAAAATAGCATTCTTGGTGTTGGGTTGATGCTGAAAAAATGTCAGTGTAGAAGTAAATAAAGTGATTTACATTTCGTGCCACACTTTGCCCTTAGCTCCCACCCCATGTAAGAAATGCCTTTAAAAGTTGGAGGGGGTGGTGTGTGCTTGTAATCATAGCTCTGTGGAGGCTGATGTAGGGTAGATGATTGGGACTTGTTAACCTGACAGCCTAGACAAATTCAGATCCAGAACAGTGAGAGACAGTCTCAAAATGCAAAGTAAATGACTCCTAAGGAATGACACCCAATATTAACCTCTGGCTTCCACAGACATACACATATATGTATGTACATACATACATCAGATTCAAAGTGTCTATGGGCTTTTGTTTTCAGCCTGGTGCAATTACTATTGTATGCTCATGATGGAATTTCCCATGGCAGATTCTAGATGGACCTTTTCACCAGACAGAATAATGTATCATGTAGACTGAAAAAACAAACAAACAAACAAAACAAAAACAAAAAAAGATAAAGAAAAAAAACAGGAAAACTAGGTTACCATTTAAGCAATCTCTTCATCTCCTTGGGAACAAAAGATACAGTTTATAGCAGGCTACGTGCTGTGGTTTTTGTACAGCAGTATTTTACATCCCTGCATTTCAGTGAAAAATGAGAAAAAAAATAACTTGATTCATTTTAATACCCTTCTAAGTGTGATATAACATTAATATGTGTGACCTGATTAAAATAACTCATTTCAGGCTAAATCAAACTGAATCAAAGTGTCAAAATTAAGATGATGTCATGGGAAATATGACCTGACCCCTGGAGAACTGAAAAGTATTTTCATGAAGGGAATAGAGTCCAGAAAGAGAGAGACAGCCTGAGTTGGATCTACCATGACCTAGAATGAGCAGAGCTTTGGTGACAAATGCCCTGGATAAAAATCCCATTCCTACTTAGTGTGTAACAGTGGTCTTATTTTGAGCAAGTTATTCAACTTTTCTCACATTTGACTTCATCTCAGAGAGTTGAGAGTTGAATAGCTTGACTCATACAAATTTTCATTAAGATTTGGTTCCCTTTCTTCAGAACACAAGAGTGCAGGCTTAAGGATAGCATTTTGTTTTGTTTTGTTTTCCCCAAAAGTTCCTTCTTATTAAATATTTGTATGTTTAAACTTGAGGGGTTCCTGCTTAGTCTTCCTCTAGTGTATTAACTTCCTTGACACAAGTTCCCCTTAAACATCTAATCTTATTTATTCTTCAGGCTAATCATAGAAATGAACACTTCCTTCTGTGTACAAATGTTGATTGATATTTACTGTTTACAAAATTTCAATAGTATGCTAATTAGTATTCTCCAGAGAATAAATACGACATATATTTATCTCGAGAGAATGATTTAAGAGAAAATGGCTCATAAAATTATGGAGGTGGCAAAATCCCACAATGTTTGCCTAAAAGCCTTGGGAAATGATAGTGTAATAATGGAGACTTATCCTAATTACTTGTGGAGCTATGGCATGGGAATAGCAAGTCCAAGGCTTTGATGGGCAACAGAGAAAATTCTGGTCTAGCTTGAGCAATTTAATGAGACTTGTCTCAAATTTTAAAGGTAGAGAAGACATAGGCCACCAATCCTGGCAACCTGAGTTCAGTCCCCAGAACCCAAGTGAAGGAGAGAATGGGCTCCTACAAGTTGTCCTTTGACCTCTCCATGCACACCATTGCACATGTGCACAAATACATGCCCGCTCATTCCATTCCCACCCACAACACAAGAACACACACTCACACTTATATCACACACACAAAAAAAAAGCAGGTATAAAAGATAGCACAAGACAATCGTGATGCTGTGTCAAAACCACAGTTTGTGTTGGGATAGTTGAGAGTCAGGAGGGATGTTGATGTTGAGTAGTCAGCAAAGCTTCTCTGAAGGCAGACATACACTGCAGAGCCTGTAAACTCCCTCAGCCACTGGTCCTGCTGCTCAGGGTCTCAGTTTAGACCTAAAAGACCTAAAAGGCAATGAGTGATTCTTGTGTATCATCACTACCTTTTGCGTGCCTGAAATAATGAGCAGCATTAATAATTATCAAAACCTAGTCTACATCATCTTCAAGGACCTTAATCATGTTCTGGGGGGGGGGAACAGGGTTTACTAAAACCAAGAGCAGCATGACCTCAAAAAGAAAGTGCTTTTTGCTTGTGGTTTCCAGTGTTTAAGGATTGTTAGATGTGTTTTTGTGAATTGCAGTGAAGTGTACAATGAGCACCATCTGAGGTCTGCAAGGGTAGATTTCCAAGAGAATAAAACCTAGTGTTAGTCTCAAGGCCAGTAATAAAATACTAACCTTGAATATAATGAGTGACCTCAGTAATTCATTCAAATGATTTTATTTTGTACTTGAAACAATTTTCTTAATATTCAGACATGAGAAAAATCACTATCAGAAGTTAATATAATAGACTCATGATAAAATGACTGTGTGGTTTGAACTTGACAACTAATAAGAGCAGGGCAAATTTGAAAGCATGTTAAGAAAATCAAATACTGGAATTTAAAATATAAACGAGAATTAAGGAGAGGGTGATGGAAAATGTTGTATGAGCATAATTATTTTACCTCAAGAAATTGAGGAAGCATCCAGTTGTCACGAGCATGCTGACATGACTTCTAGAATAGCAATGGTTTGTACGTTATCAGAGTCTGACCTCATCTGGAGATAATCCAGGGAAAAAGAATTTGGTGATAGCTCAGTTACAGGTGCAAGTCAGTTTCCTTTGCTTCAAATTCAGCCTCTGGATCTTCCAACTCTTTTGCACAGCAAGTCACTCACTTTCTCTGTGTCCATTTTACTCCCAGGTGACATGATGAGCATATTAGGCCAGTAATGCACAGAGCATGCTCATCATGGTACTGTGCAGTGTAAATAATCACACACCATATAGTATAAACAGCTACTACTATAACCCAAATAGCTAATGTGTACCAGGATTCGCTTTATTCGGGTACTAGTGTAGTTTATAGTGTTAGATTTCTTAATCCTGAGATAAACATATGTGGTCTCCAGTGATTATCATGTGATAGATAAAAATGCAGCATAAAGCAGTTAAACATTTAGCCAAGGTCACACAGCTTCTTAGTAGGAAACTAGAATCTGAAGCCTACAAGCGTGGCTTTTATCCTAACACTCAACTGTTTTATAAGCTACTACTACTCACTGCTTATAAAATGATAAGCACAACCACTAACCCAAACTATTACGAAGCAATATAATGATCAATGCATAGTCATTGTTAGATGATCGACAGGGTGTAACACACTCTATGGTCCTTCTCAGGTCTGCATTCTATTCTTGGGTTCTGTTTCTTCCCACCCTGGCTTTGAGTGGGCTGTGCTTATGGTTTTGGTGTCTCTTTGCTCAAGACACCAGAAGGAGGAATGTGAAGTGATACAGATTCTCAGACTCTCAGTTAAATATAGTTGACTTCTCTTTCCACTCTTGAGAAAGCACCTACTGAAACGTAAATAAATAAATAAATAAATAAATAAATACATAAATACATAATAAAAAAAAAGAATAAAAAACCCATTCTTTTCCCACTTGTATATTCTATACTATGTGTGCCTGTTTTTCTAGGACAACACTAGTCTAATGGTACTTGACATTCCCATATTATTTTTTTAAAGTTTTTCTTCTAAACAATTCTTTGTATCCGCCCTGCCTTCCACATTGGGGAAGACTTAGGTAAGAGTTCTCTTCCCTGGATACACTGGCAAACATCCCTAATTAAGTTCTATCACTGGAGGAAAAAGAAATTGGTTATAGAGAAGCTTATGTTTTTCTCTCTTTCAGACCCTGCTTGGCTTCTCATGAGGTATAGTGGGTCAAACTGCAAGAGAGATTTTTGGAATGAAGAAGCCATTCTAGGGAAATGGCTTTATAATATGACTTGTCATCTGTATCCTGTGTCCTTCTATGGCTGGTATCCGCTCATTTTACTATACGAGATAATAAGGAATTACCTAACCCCATAGAGTATAAACTGATAGAATGTGACATCATACTACAATGATTAAATGGAATGCGGGAATATAAATTATTAATCTTTAAAATGCCAAGGTGTTTATTTACAACATCTTTCTCCAAGTAAGGTACCAAAAAACCAGCACAGGACCGACACAGACTCCTTGAACCTGGGTGTCAGTTAGAAGGCCTGGGTAATGTATGGGGCCTCTGGAAGTGGATTAGTATTTATCCCTAATATATGAATGGACTTTGGGAGCCCATTGCACATAAAGGGATACTCTCTCATCCTAGATACACTGGGTAGAGCGTAGGCCCTGCTCCAAATGATATGACAGACTTGGAAGATTCCCTCATCCTCCCTGGGGAGCAGAAAGGAGATGGAATAGGGAGTTGGTGGGGGGCAGGGAAGGAAGGGAGGGAGAGGGAACTGGGATTTACATGTAAAACAAGCTTGTTTCTAATTTAAATTTTTAAAAAAGGAAAAAAATCTATAAAAGAAAGCTCAGTAATAGGGTACCTGAAACAAAGTTATTGGCATTATTCACTATAGTCTTTAAGAAAATGTATTCTCTTGATAGTTTATTTTCCTAATTTAATTATGATCTTCTACAAAACTTTATTCTGAAGGCCAAATTAAAAGACACTTATTATCAAAGGCTCTAAAATGTAGTCCTAAGAATGCTAACCTCAAAAGAGTCATCATTCAACTTAGTTTCCAAAGAACTTATATTGTAACTACCAGCTCCTTCACATAGCTCTGAAACCTATTTATCATTCCAGGTGCAGAAAGAGTAAGAGTCTCTGTTTTTAATGAAACCTTTCTTAGTAAATATATGACACTCAGAGACATGAAAGTCTTCAGTTATGCACACCAAGCTTCTGAGAAATAGAGAAAAGATAAGAGGGAAACACTATGGTTCTACTACTATTTCTTCTGTATTTAAGGTTTCTACTAATTCATAACAAGCAGGCTGTACACTACATATGATGTAGCATCTGTTTAGTAAACTTGGTACCCAGAAGTCTGGATCAGTCGACAGGGGCTCAGTATATTAGATCCAGATCTATGACTTGATTGTGTAGGCTTCAACTTTTGACTTGATTATTAGCTTTATGCTCTAGGTAGGTTCTTCATTCCAGATCTGTTTCCTTATCTATAAATTGGTAATAGTAATTACTAACCCATGGGTAAGTTGAGAGTATTAAAGATATGACTCATAAGAAAGGCATACTTCTGTTAAGTATAATAATGATAATGATTGTTATTGCATCCTCATAGCTATTGACTTGCAGCCTGAGAAGGCAGCCTGACCTTGTTGTCCAAATGGGTGCACCTCATAAATTCCTTTCCAAAAGAAATTAATGGGGTCCAAAGAACACTGTAGGAAGGTAAATAAAATTTAATTAAACTATAAAAGAACTGGAAAGGTTTAGATCTGGTTCTAAGATAACGAGCCTGAAGATTGCATGTTTTTAGCCTCACCTTATATTCTGTCTCTACCACACTAGAGAAATGCCTATGTGCTTTGGACACATCATAGTTTCCAAATGAGGTAGCTCTTTCTCTGAAAAGGTGCAGTCAATATTGTAATGATTATAATATTAGCAGCAGTTGCTCTTAAATGGTTTGTATTTACTATATGCCACATTGCACAATTTGCAAGTATAATTTCAGTTCATATATACAGAAAAAAATCATTATATCTCTTAAAAACAAGAAAACACAAAGTCAAACGAAGTAATTTATCTGAAGTTACATAATGTGTGGCAAAGGTAAGCCAAACCTACTCCTAGCCAATTCTAACCTTCTAAATGCTATTTCTCCCTATTGGGGTGTGGTGATTTGAATGAGAAGAGATCTGATAAGGCCATATGCTTGAACACTTGGTCCCTACATGGTGGAAATGTTTCAGGATCTTTGTTGGGGAGGTGGACCACTGAGGGCAGGCTTTTAAGATTCATTCCCAGTGTGGGTGCGTCCCAATTTTCAAATCAAAATACAAATTCTCAGCTATTCTTGAAAGCACTTTTTTGCTCCAGCATCATGCACTCTAACCTTCTAAAACATTTAGCCCCCCAATTAAATACTTTCTTTTATAAGTTGCCTTGGTCGTAGTATTTTATCACAGCAACAAAAAATTGACTAAGACATTGGACCAAGCTTCTTCTTCCTCCACATTTGGGGCCACGAAAATGAATTAATTATGTGAAAGTAAACTGAAAGGAGAGGCATTGAAGTGTAATATATCTCTAGAGATCAACAGAGCGAGCTCCCTGCCTTCTTGATGTGAACGACCCAGCCATCCAGGACAGATGCCTCTATATTTTATTTCCGGCAAGATCTCAGGGATGGTTATTTCACGACTTCTTCCCAGGGTAGGGGAGCAGAGGCAGTCAAGCACAGCGAAGTAAGAGCATGAGTGGGCAGATGTGCTCTGCATGACTCAAACCCCAGCAGACCAACTTTCTGTGAATAGTTCTACTTGAGAACATTCTGTTTAAGAGACCAGTCAAAGGAGCCACCAAGATGAGTTGGGAAAAGTCACTTTGCTTCTTGTGATGGCAGATAGTTGTGTCCAGTGGTTTTAGCAGCACAGCTTTCTTGTCAATGCTTAGAGAATAGTGGTTACAGGCTTACGACTGAGCTGTCTTTTCTGCTATCCACAGCTTTGTGTCGGTCACCAGAAGTGGGAATTCATATTTTTCTGCAAATCACGCATGTAAAATAGATAAATATTAGAAAATCAGCATCTGCTATCACCCATTTGCAGAATAGTTAGTGTTATGCTTTCATTTAGGTAAGGTTTACGTGAGATGGGCTATGATTGCATATGTCACACATTTTCCCTTCTAGCCTGTAAACTCTGTGTCACAAGTTTAATTCCAGTATTTTAAACACACTGTATGAAAGGAGAAAAAAAGAAGAGACCAAATAGGAGTTCCCACAAACCCCATTTCCTTAAGAATGAGCCCTTCAACTTCTAGTAAGTTTATCACACAAATCACAGGATTGTTGTAAAGAATTAGGCAAATGGTGTTGGGTTTTATTCTTTATTTTATTATTTAATTTAAAAAATGTTTCCTATAGATAAAAAGAATGAAGTTTATCTGACCAAATAACCATTTAAGTAGTACAAACCTGGTGGATTTGATTCTCATTATTACTAAATTATTAACCTCAGTCTGCTGGCTTGAAAATGACAGATATTTGATTTTTTATGATTCTAGCAGCTAGGTATTCAAAACATAGTAAGGATGCATTACTTCTAACTAATAAGTAGCAAATGCATGCAGGAAGAGAGCATATTATTTATTATTTTGTTTAATATACCAGTGTTTTGTCTGCTTATGGACACTTGTTTGCTATGCCATCATAACAAAGAAACCTAAGTTTGCTGTTATGAATTCAACAAATACTTGTTCTATTACATCCCTGGGAGCTAGATGTCCAAACCATAATAGGCACACATTCTTTCTGTGTTCTTAGGGAAAAATTATGTCCCCTGGGCTCCTTGTACCAAGGGGTGGCTACCAATGCAGTCATGAGCTGTGGCCATTTCATTTCAAGTTCTTTCTGTGTTTGTGTGCCTTCCCCTCTGTGTGTCTGTCTAATATCACCAGCTTCACTCTTAAGACATATGCTAATTATAGGACATACTAAACTAATTCAAAATGAATTTGTTCTCTCAACATCTTTAGTCATTTCTGCAAGGGTCCCCTTTTCTACATTGTCCCGTACGTTTTAACTAGGGTTTATAGATATATCTTTTTAAAAGAATATTATTTTTCTTTAATATACAAATATTTTGTCTGTATGTATGTACACTAGCATGTGTGTACCTAGTGCCTGTAGAGGCTAAAACTTTGTTGGATTCCTTAGAAATAGAGTTACAGATGATTGTGGGCCATCAGGTGGGGCACGGAACCAAACCTTAGTTATCTATGAGAGCAGTAAGTGCCCTTAACCCCTGAGTTGTCCCTTTAGTCCCCATAGATTTGATTTTATTTGTTTGCTTATTTATTTTTGTTTAGTTTTTAAACCTAATTCTTTACTGATTCTTTAGAAATTTCAATCATGCACACCAAATCTGCTCACCTCCCATTCCCTCCATATCTGCCCCTCACACCTGCAGCATGCTCCTCTAAATATTAATTAAAAACAAAACAAAACAATAAAAAAACCCACCTTGCTTCTCCATCTTTCCAACACCTCTTTATTAATCTAGTGGCATTGGCAGCTCTGGTGTGTCACACAGTATACCCCTTTGGTCAAATCAGCCCTACCCACAAAATAGTCATTGCAATGAGTCATTGGGATGGTTCAAGGCCTCTGGTTTCTGGTACACCATCATCACACTCATCAAAACTACTCTCAGTTACCCTGTTGTTGCCCTGAGTCATAGAGATAATGCAGTTATCATTCCCAGGATGTGGGTCTCAGTGGTAGCAGAGCTTGTCAGTGCCATTGGGACCACTCTGTCAGGCAAGGGGCAGAGCCAGTTCTCCTAGAACCATGTCATCAGGGCCAGCCTACCACACCTGTGTTGAGGGGTAGACCTATATCTCCTGAGTGCTGGGGTCAGTTCTACCAGGGGCATGGGAGCAGTGCCAGCCATCCTGCTGCAGTGTCCAATGGGAGGTAGATCCAGCTATCCAAGGGCCAGTGAGAGATAGGACTGGCCCAGCACAGCCCTTGAATTTCAACATACATGGTTTCTATTACTTTCTGTAGTAAAGTTGCTATTGTTGGGTCACAGACCCAGGCATGGCCCATGGCAGTGGCCCATATCTGCATGGCTGTAGGCCACTCTGACTGTCATGGCCCCCACGGCAGTAAGGTGCTCAGACACCAACATGGTCACAGTTGGCAGCCCAGACTCCTGGAATTAGCATTGCCTTCAATAGTGTCTGGATATATGGACATCAACACAGACCTTGGATGCTGTAGGGCCACAGGCCCAGACATGGCAACTTGCTACTTGCTACATATAGCCTGGGTTCAGATGTCCAAATTAGCATAGCCCCAACAGAAGCATGGCCCCCAGAAACCAACATAGAGCGGGTATTTGACCAGACCCTCATCATAGGCATGGTCCTCAGTGGTTACTGAAGCTGTGAATATCAACACAGACCCTGACTACTGCAGTGCTATGGACCCAGGCAGGACCCCAGCAGCAGCCCAGGCCCACATACCATCATGTTTCCTGGGGGCAGCACAGGCCACTCAGATCAACATGGCCACAGTGGGGACATGACCCTTGGACACAAAATGGCCACAGGTGGTGGCCCACACCCCAGGCCTCCTCATGACCTTGGTGGCAACATTAGTCATGGCCCTCAACACGGACCCCAGCTATTGCAAACCCTGATATAGCCCTAGAAAGCAGCCCAGGCCCAGACATCACCTTGGTCCCAGGTGACAAGCAGGTCCCCTACATCGACTCATTCCTCATAGCCCTTGCTTCTTCAGAACTGTCTCTAAGCACAGCACACAAACCATTGTACCTCCCTTTCACCATTTTACCACAAACACTTGCTCATCATGTTGGAATCCACTGAAAGGCACCAGGCAGACATATGGATGCTTCAGGAAGGCTGGACTGTTAGGACCCAGGTTGCCCCATGGGTGCCTGTCAACTGCCTAAGCTGCATGGCATCCAGGTGCCTGGGTTTGGTGTTTTTGTTTTTTGGGTTATTTTTATGTTTTGTTTTGTTCTTGTTTTGTTTATTTGGTTGGTCTTGATTTTTTTGAGACAGGGTTTCTCTTTGTAACAGCCCCAGCTGTCCTAGAACTCACTCCTTAGACCAGACTGGCCTTGAGCTCAGAGAGATCTACCTGCTTCTGCTTTAGAAGTGCTGGGATTAAAGGCATATACCACCACCACCCAGCATATAAATTATCTTTTATGGGTTTGTTACTCAGCCTATTACAGTTGGCCACCATTTGTTAATACAATCTCTGTACTTTAGTAGCAGGGACCATGATGTGATATTTCTACAGAAAGAAGCGTTAAAATACCTGACTCAAGTAGCTGGAACCTTCACAGCCAGACTTTGTTGGTATTAGCTAAATATAGTTTCTGCTGTTGTTTCTTTCAAAGATGGATCATTTCAGATCTACATTCCCTCTAGCCTAACAGACAGGATGTTATTTAGCCTGAATATTAATATCATTTCTTCTTAAAAGGAGATGTTTGAAAAGTGTTTAAAGCTGATTGATACATGCATGTTTTAGTTTGCAACTGAATATGTTCTAATTCTGGCGGTGAGCTCTCTAAGCAAAAATGGTGGAAACCAATTGAATTAACGAATGCAGTCAGATTTCTGTAATATTATTCTACTGACTGTGGAAGTCCTTAAGGAACATCAGCTACAGAAGGCATCTTGCTAAGAGACACCTGTCACAACCAATCCCTTCACATCATAATCACTTCTAATATTGAAAGGTGTTTGTTATAATTTAAGTTTCTTTTTTTTTCTCAAAAAATAGAGAGACAGTCAGACAGAAAGGTAGATTGCCAGATCTTTACACTAAACTCTTGGTTTTAAAATAGGTGTTATGATAAAATATTCTACACTACTACACTATCAAAAGCCCATGCGTGTTATGACTCCAGAATATACACCCTGAAGAGGCAGTATTTATGGAACTTCCCCCTGGCAAACAAAGATTTGCAAGGCAGAGATTAGCTTTCATAAAAGATGGAGACATCTCTGTCATATCTCCAATGACCTGAGATAGGCAAACTCCTTGGGGACATCTGATTGATTTCATCCCGTTTGTTGGGAACAGCAAGTTCAGTTGCTGGATTATTTCTGCATAACAAAAGATGAAATCAAGGTAACCTTGTATAAAAATGACATAAGCATAGCTAGACTTCAAATTTTAAAAAAAGAAAGGGAGGGAGGGAGGTGTGGAAGAAATGGGGAAAGAGAGGGACAGAGAGAGAGAGAGAGAGAGAGAGAGAGAGAGAGAGAACACATTCTCAATTTGGCTCACCCTATATTGGAATGTATTTGCTTTTTATAGATAGAAATTTCACTTTCCAGGTTGGTTTCTACTATTCTTGTTTTTCCTTTCTCCAAAGCCACAAGAAAGGTAGTTAATCATTTTATCTATTGATAAAAGCAATTAATCTCTATTGCCAACCTACAGAAATAGTGTTACTTGCGGTGAATCAGTGTAATGCCACTTCTAGCTTTTATCCATAAACACCACATCACCATTGTCATTCTAGCTAGAATGAAAGTAAGAACTTAGGGTTTTATTTGTTAGAGATCTTTAATTATTGACAACTCCCTTAATGAAAAATGGCATACTGTTTGTTTTTTCAAATATGTGCCAAACTGTGGCAAACCAAAATAATTAGTATTTTGATTACAATTTGAGAGATTTTTCTGACTTATTATGTGCATGCCCTGACAATAGTGATGATGCCTCTCTGATCACCTCTGTTGTGACTGCCAATGTGTCACCAATCCATTCCATGTGGTGGATGAAATATCGTAGATGAACAGACTAGCAATTGCCTTGGTCACCATTCACCTCTTTTATTGGTTCAGAATAAAGTATGAGGCACGTGTCACATTTTACCGATTCTGATCCTCAAAGCTAAGTACTATTATTTAAGTTTTAAGTCTGCGAGCAAAACCTAGTGCCTGATCTACCTATGGAAAACTCCTGACATTCTGATGCCATGTGGCAAACGTTCTCAGAGAGGTAGCATGGGGAATACCTTACAGGCCTCACTTTCTTCAGGACTTCTAGAAATAGTTAGTGCTGCAATGTGCATTGTGTCCTCCTTAAAGGGAGTATTGACAATGCCCATGCCTGAACTCATCGAGGATGAATCCCAGTATTGCTCACAGTGGGGAAAATATCTTCAGAATGAACACTGAATTACTATCAGCATAACAGTGCAAAATAATATGATGCAGATGGAGTGACAGTGTCAATCCGGTTTCCAACTCTAGCTCTGCCACAAGCAGGACATGTTTAAAACATTGCTGGGATCTACATGTAAAACAACCTTGTTTCAAATTTAAATTAAAAAGCAGGGGGAGGTGCACCACTTGGCAGCTCAAGGCTTCAGCTTCCTTTGGGAGGAAAAATAAATGATTTTTTAAGTGCTTTGAAAACTATGCCTCATTCGGTTTAAATTGCTTCATGAGCAGCCATTGTATGAATGACTCAAAAACAACAAAAATATAGTTGCAGGAGTCCAGAGCCTGAAAAGTTCTAGATCAAAGTGGTGGCATATTTGGCATCCAGAGTGGGCCACTTACTGGTTTAGAGACTACTGTCTTCTTGTGCTTTGTGTGTGAAAAAGTGAGGAGGCTCCTAGGAGTCCCTGTTATAAACTAGTATTATTCATCAGCTCTGGTAGCTTAATTACCAAAGTTGCCATGTCTTAACAGTAGTACATAGGTTGTTAGGATTTTAGTATGTAAAGGTGGAAGAGACACAAACACTGAGTCTGTAACAACTTGGATGCTGTAAGATCTTCTATAGTCTCCACCCAGGTTAGCAAGACTCCTGAGCAATATTCACATTTCCTTCCTGCCATCCTTCCTTCCTTCATCCTATTCTTCCAGTATGGATAACAATTATCAAACCCACAAGATCATTTAAGTGGTTAAATCCCTGAGAACTATCAGTGTCATGAAAGGATAATGATCATGAGCAAATCTACATTGGACAGATAGAATATGAGAGTTGGACCTGGTGAGATGATCCCATGATTTTCACTCAAATAATATATATCTTGATTCTTTCTAAGATTTTTGACAAAGTGTAGGTACTGAAGGATTGTGATTGTGCTCCTGCCATGCCATTAGTTGAAACATCTGCTCACATCTCCCCATGGTCTGGTACAGAGCTGTACCATTTATGTCCTCCATACTCCCTTCTTGTTGGATACATAATTTTCCTTTCCTTAAAATAATATGGCATGAATTATGTCAGGTGGAAGAAGAACATCTCCTTGTATTCCTAACCACCTTATTTTAGAATGGCATATGAATATATTTGGATTCAAATTTGTATTGTATTTTAAAAAGTACTTCTGATACATACAGAAAACTAATCCAAACTATCTAAAATTTGATTATGAGTAAATGTTTTATTGCATCTAATTTTTATGTGCTCATGATTGCATAAATGCAAACAACCCCTTCCAGATATATGTAAAGTACTTGTCCTTTCTTTAATCATGGAAAGAGCTGGTGAAAAGAAAGCAGTGTTTCACAGAATCATTGGGTGGGTTTCCCTGCACATGCAACTTCAGTGTCAAAGTCATCCTTGTTTTCATCTTTAAAATCAAATGCAAGTGCACTCACTTGGGTTATGTACTTGGTTTATTACCGAAAACAAATGGAGGGCTTAAACTACACTATAACATTATCAACTGAAGTTTTTATCTTTCACCATTCTCCAACATTAGAGTTCTTTTTTTCTTAGTTATTTTATGTATTTATTTATTTATTTATTATAACCAAGTCCATTTAAATGAAAACAATATTTATAGATAATATTTGGGAATTTGGGTGTCCTTCTTTCCAAACTACTTCCTGCTGGTAAGGGGCGCTGTCATGGGGGATTCTAAGAAGATGCAGAAATCCTGACTGTAGTCTGTCAGGCTGCTTTGTCCAGCTGTTTTGAATGTAGGATCACCTGGTACTCTGTTTCAAGCAGTCCGGCTTGATCAAACCACATTAGTCTGGAAGGAATCCACAGCTTTTCATTTTCTGTGGAAACTAAAATAGAAATCATTTTCCCCAATAACTTGTCCTTGACCTTAAATTTTGGAGTCAAAGCATTTTTTTAATTTAATTTATTATTTTACATGTCGATCCCAGTTCCCTCTCCCTCCCTCCCTTTTACCCTCTCTGCCCTATCACATGCACCCTAACCACCCTCCCCTCCCATCCCCCCACACCAATTTCATATGTAGGGGAATGCCATCCAGTTGGGGTCATGTAGATCTGACAGGTCATGTGAAGTAGACACTAGGGCTTCTCTCCTGTCTCTAGGTTAAGACAGTTATCCCTCCATGGGGGATGTGTTCACAAGGTCCTTTTGTGCACCAGGGATACATCCTGGCTCCATTGTCTGAGGTCCCATTGACTGCTCAGTCCTTCTGGCTGAGACCCATATTCAGGGAGGCCTGAGTCAGTCCCATTCTGGCTTCCCAGCTATCAGTGTGGGGGCCGGTTAGTTCCTCCTTGTTCAGGTAAGCTGTCTCTATGTGTTTCTGCAGCCTGGTTTTTATAAAAATGGAATTATAGAGAATTTTCCTAAAGAAAATAAACACAAGAAAAGTTTAAAAACTCATCAATATGATTAACATGAAGCAGAATTTCTTAAAACCAAAATTAAGCAGAATCTTTTGACATCTCTTTATCTTAAAACATCATTGATTAAATTCACTTCTCAATATCTCTTTCAATTACATGGTATGGTTTTTAATGTGCCCTTTTTTCTCTGAGAAAAAAATGAAAACAAAAGTAGTAGTCTAAAAATAATAACCATACTTAATGCACAAGCTAAATATACTCCCAAGTCTTCTCACGACCACATTAATTCAATGAAATCTAATTTAGGCTGGTACCATTGTCCTGAGTAAAGATGAATGCATATTACAAATCCACATTGTGTTTCAGTTGCTTCATAGATTTATCTGGAGAAATGCTAATTACTTAAGGACTTACATAAGAACCTATGTTCTTTAAAAAAAAAAAAACAGGAAAAGAAAAGTTGATATGAGATTAAAGGTAAGGTACAACTAAATCTGCATTCATTTTTAGCTTTCTCCTCTTCTGTTATGAAGTTGCTAATGTAATAGTCCTGAATCCATGCCATTTAAGGAACAAGTTCCTGAAATCAGATGGTATTGCGTAGCTCACCACCTTACCCAATTACCTTCCCGAATTCATGCAGTTGCTATTGTTGCTTACAGCAACATTTCCCAAATTCTTCTCCAGAATATTAGTAAAGGAACCTTTAGCATATCTAGTGGTCAAATAATGTTTAGGAAGTGTTGGAATAAAGTTGAACAGGCCACTTTATTGAAGGACTGTTTTGTAGTAAACATGGTGATAATTCAGAAATCCGTATATTTTTAACCTTCTTCAGCTTAAAAAAAAAAATCACTTATTTGCAAGATTCTTATGGGAAAATAAATATAAAAGTCTAGGATCATTATGAATCTACCCATACTAGCTATACATGTAATCTGACATACAATATACGTTTAATGTCCCTTTATCATTGTGATAATGCTCCTTAACTCTGACTCCCCTCCCCCCCTTGTCTCATTCTCTTGCTGCTTTCCTTGAAATACTAATTTTTATGTTGAGACTGTATATTGTATACTATGTAATTATGTTTTTCCCATACAGTAAAAAATACTTTGTTTTGCTCCTTGTGAGTACACAGATTTTTGTTTACACACTTAGACAGCTCTTAACCTTGACTTTTAAATCCGGTAGTTGCCCACATCTTCCTACAATGTGAGACCTTCAGAGACAAAGGCTGCGCTTTAATTTATCTTTCCACTTTTCATCTTTAGTGCTTTTCCAGGCATGCAGTGGGCAATTACTGTAGTTGAAGAAATTGAGTTGGATAGCCACAAGACCATGCTATTCTGCTTTAGAAATACCTCCCGTGGTTTCTGCATTCACTCAAAATGAGAGCCAGAGATTTCACAGCACTCCTCAAGACACTGCCAGTTTCTACCCTTCCTATGCAGCCTCTGTGATGTTTCTCTCCTTCATTTGTTCCTCAGTATCCAAACTGACCTGTGTGCTGTTTAAACATGCTAGAATCTAGCCTGTTATCGAGAATGTCTTCTCCCTAACATGTGCCTAAATAAATCCTTCCCAAGTCTTTGTTCAAGTGCTACCTACTTTCTTTGGCTTACTTTTTAAAAATTACTTGTATATGTGTGTGGTATGTGTGTGTGGGGGGGTGTCTGTGTATATATGTGCAGTTGAACAAAAAGGCCAGAAGAGGGTCTCTGACTTCCTGAAACTGCAGTTACAAGCACGTATGAAGTTTTGGCACTGGGCGCCTAATTCTTGTCCTCTGGAAGAGTAATATAAATTCTTTACCCATAATCTTTCTTTCTAGAGCTCTGAGTTAATTCTTTATATCACAGCCTTTCTTCCTCCTCCTGTGTCTTTCATCCCCTCAACCATGCAATGTGCCCTTACTATATTAACTGTTAACACACTGTCATTTACTGTGCTTTGTTCATCGTTATAACATGAAGCCATAAAGTAAGTCCTTTGTAAGTGTATGTTAGATGAATTGAATGAATGAACATTATTTTCATTCCCTTTTCTAGTTCAGTTAATTTGTGGTATCAGTTTTCCAAAGTATGTCCATATAGAACTTAATAAGATCAAGTTAGTTTTTGTTAGTTTTCATTATTGAAAACTTGTTGTCTGCACTTCAACTCACTCAAGCTGTGAAGGCAGTAAAACATTGCATCAATTAAAATATTCCAATTAACACTAATCAGGAAGAGCAATATTAATAACACAGCTGAACTGAGTTGATGAATCTTTGCAGCCTCGCCTATGGCTCTAGGCACAGTATATCAATTTCATAAGATAAATTTTTATTCCTTATTATGTATTTTCATAAAATAATAAATACATCAATCAAAGGAAGACAGTGAAGGTTTATAAGATAGCAAAGACCCACATTTTTAAATACTCCAACTCTTGCTATTCAAACCAGTATGCCATCATTTTCACTATCATGGTTAAGAGTAAAATTTCATGGCCCATCTATCTCCTAAGGACATAAAGATGGGTTTTGAAAGCCTAAGGAACTTGGGATGTCATTCTCACCCTGCAGGAGTTTCCAAACTCCAATGAAAGTAATTGCTTTATGTTCTTGTCCCAGATTTTTTTTAACTCAGAAGAGATTTAATGTTAAGCAAATCTCTTAACTTTCCTGAGCTTCAGATATCTTCTTTATATCATATTTAATGCTGAATGAAGTCTTTGCTACTCTCCTTCAAGGAGATATTTTAATAGTTATGAGTAAAAATGTTGGGTTTATTTATAGTAGCCTGGAGAGATGCCTCAACAGTTAAGAGTACATATTACTCTTGCTGAAGACCTGAGTTTGATTACCAGCACTCACACTGGGTAGCTCACAGCCACCTACAACTCTAGCTCCTGGGACTCTGACACCTTCTTCTGACCTCCAGCAGCACGTGTACTTATGTACACACACCCATACACAATATTACTTTAAGAAATATTAAAACAAGAGAAAGAATTTCAGCAGTGTTCCCATTATTATTATAATTACTACCACTTCCAATTTATTATTGCCAATATTGTAGTTATTAAATTAATACCACCATTGTCATCACTTTCTTTTGTATAATCATTTACTCACAGAATATTCCAGGGCAAAAATGACTTCTGACTTTATGTATAAACTCTGTGTGAGATACTAAATATTTAGCAGTGCCATTTATCAGGTGCCTCTGGGTGCACATTACTGAGCAAGGTGCCCTGAAATGTATCTGTAACATCCACATCAACACTCAGAGCCTTTGCAGTTATTTGCGGATGGATGTACAGAGAAAATCAAGCTATTTAAGTCACTTGACACTCATTTTTCCACCTGAGATTGAGCAAGATGACACGACACTCTGCCTACTTGTTTCAGCTCTTTCAGTATAAATGAGTGTCCTTTCTGCAAGTTATTTAGTGGCATGCCTTTTGCATTTTGGTGCTTGTAGTTGGTGATTTTTAGAATTGCTCAAAGCAATGATGCTAAAGTGCTATCTAGTGTTCATAAGCACAAGAAAGCCATGGTTCATAGAAAATGCATGTGTACACAAGCTTCATTTGGGCATGAATTATTGTGCCTTTGGCCACATGCTCAATGTTAATAAATCAACATATATTAAGAGAGATGCCCTCAAATAGAAGCACACTTAAAACAAAGTTACATAGTGATCAGTTGATGAAATTGTAGTGACCAGGGATACATGGGAACCTAATGCTATTTCCCCTAAGAGCAATAGTGGAGTAGTTAATCATCAAGGAAGCTTTACAAAATATAGCTGCCATCAATGAGAGTTGACCTCTCCTGACCTGATGGTGTGTGCTACCACAAGGGGAAGAGTTTTGACTAAAGTTAGCATAGCAAAACCATAATATCTTCATAAGCATGCAGAAGAGGGGCCTCTAACTTTGTCAGGTCTTCCCACCTCTCAGTTACCTGGCTTATAGGATTTCTAAGATAGAACAGAGTAACTCCATCTAATACCAGAACTTTCACAATGTAAGTTGAAAAACTGTCTTCATTTAAAGTTCAGTGTACACTTTCATATCCCCTCTGCTGCTCACTCCTTTCCTTTTTTTGTCCTTTGGAAGCTGTTTTGTTTTGCTGTTGAGACATTTTAAACTTTAAATGTAAGCTGAAAATACTTATTAGTTTCCTCTGGTGTTACATGACCCAAGATGACTTCAACCACAGTTATAAATTGCACACTACAAGACTCACCTAGGACTGCTGTGTCATTGGCACTGTTTTGTACCTTTCTTGGCAGACTCAGTTGGGGACTAGAGCTGAGTTGGCAAGACACAATGATTTATCCTCCCACACTTACAAGTAGGATAGGAAGTAAAAAGGTTCAACATTATAGCATCATCTTTTTTCAAGTTTCATATAAAAATCCTTTATTGTTTTTGCCTATTTTGTTTCTGTAGTATATATTACCACCAGAGTTACTTATTTTTTTTTGTTATTTATTTTTGTTTCTGCTGTTTTGTACACATTAGGCTCTTTAATAATTTTAAAATTCTCTTTTCACTAAGTTATGTATTTAAATACATTCTAAAATATTATATATCAATTTGTCATGCATGTGTATATATTTGTGCATTTTTGATGCCATAGTGTGTATGTGGAGGGCGGAGAACTTATGGGAATATGTTCTGCCCTTTTACTGTGTAGGTCCTGAGTATTGGACCTAGGTGATCAATCTTGGCAGTAAGTTCTTTTACTAGCTAAACTGTCTTACCTATCCACATCAAGACTGCAAAGACTAGAGATGTTTTTGTTTGTTTTCCAACAATATATCTTTGGTGGCTAAAGCAGTAACTGGAATTAAAATGAATATTTATAGTATCTTTATTGCAGGTAGTGAACTGATTTTTATTTCTCCTCATGAAAGGCATTATAAATGCTTCTCTCAAAATAAGCAAAATTGGTGTCTTTAACATTTCAAGATAAAACCACTAGAGGAATTATTTTAGAATTGTCCATTCTGTCTTTATTTTCTACATACACAAGTATGACAATTCTGTTGAGAGGAATGTCCTTCAGTGACCCAGATGTGACAATAACTGTGATAACTAGAGCCTGGCCATGAGGGCTATGGTAAGCAGGAATATATGACCTGGGAAGTCAGTCTAATCATTCACAAGCTCCATCATCCCTCCACTCCCTATTTCAGAATTGTATGTGTATATATACATGTTCTTGTGGTTATACATACACATATGTGTGCATACATGTGCATACATGTGGAAGCTGAACGCTGACATTAGGTATTTTCCTAAATCACTTTGTACATAATTTTCTGAGACAGGATCTCTCACTGAATATGGAACTCACCATTTAGAGTAACCTGAATGGGCAACAAGCATAAGTACCTATCTGCTTTCACTTTCCCCATGCCAGGATTAGAAGTGTGTCCTGGCCTACCTTGGCTTTTCATGGATGCTGAGGATCCAAATTCAGAGCCTCATGTTTTTTCATGGCAAGCACTTTATCCACCAAGCCATCACTATAATCCTATTCCAGTACATCTCTTAGCAACATGCCAAGAATGTACTGCCCTAGTTCATATAAGTTTGTCCTCTCATCTCTTTATGAATGTGTTGCTTTCTCTGAAAGTATATAAATGTCATTTTTAGTCATTTCTTTAAACTTCACTGCATTACTGTATCAAAAATTTATAAATTGTATGTCTCTGTTGTTTATCAGATATTGTGTTTACGTGTTTATTGAGTCCCCAGATCCAGCCAAACAACCCTCATAAGAACTAAATAGTAAGAAGAGATAATCCCAGAATTTCTTATTCTCTTGCTCACTCCTTCCCTTCCTTCCTCTGTACCCTGCACCGTCTATCTTACAATATGCTTAAGAGCTGGTGGCATTAGGTCTATCACTCTATAATCTTTTCTGTGTGTTAAGATCAGGCTATGATTTACTCAAAGTTACTCCATACTGAATAAAATAGTTGTTTTCAGGCTGTTGTTTCCAGGTTTCCCTGGATGACTCCATTTTACAGGCAGCTTTTGATTCCATTTTGAGGAGCTGTCACTGCAACCCTTGGTTAGACTCACAAATGACACCAACTGTTAGGTGCAGCCCATCCAGTGCAGATATGTATTATAAGACATATTACTAGTAATTAAGATTGTACTATAAGATCCTGCATTCATTTACCTTGGCCAGAGTATCTGGGTAGGTGAGATTAAGGCCATTGAAACCACTGGGCTTGTAAATTTATTGTTACTCTATAAATTCTGACAGTGTGCACAGACATAAACACATTCATCTGTTTCTAGCATAGCATCCTCCCAGCACTCAGATTCCTCTTTATGAAAATGAGAATGTGAAACAGCATCCTTAGCAAAATCTAAATAGATGGTGAATAAACATAGTGCTTGCATGTAGAGTTAATGATGGTTTTATTTTCAAAACTGTAATTAAATAAGATAAAAATATATGGTTGAAGTTTCTGAAACATCTTAAGTTCAACATACATAACAGCTGCTCCTCATCTGAGAGCTTGCCCTTATATACTGATCCTTGTTTTTCATGCCCTTCAATGTTCTAGCCAGTTCACAGCTGCATCAGTAACTACTTCCAAGAAATTTATTATGGTTACTAGTTACATCTCATAGTCTTGATTTGCCTAAAATAACTATATGGTTAGGTATGTCCAAATTTTAGGAGTAATGAATTCAAGCATGACTGGCATTTTTTTTTATGAGTCAACATTCCCTATTTTATTGTTTCCATGCCCTGAACTGAATAGGTTACATGGAAATTTCTGTTAGCTTGAAAGCAAAATTTTTCTGCAAAGCTGAAAAACTACTAGAAAGTTCTAAAAATGTCTGCCCCTCCTTTTCAGTACTGTTCACTAGTTTCTTGGAAGGGAAAAGCAACTTTTAAGGACAGACATTAGAGAAAGTTAAATTACATGAACCGATATCTTTCTAGTCCTATTAATGAGCAGGAAGCCAGAGCTTACCCCTCTCACCTGAGACCTCTCATATGGTGTCATTGAATGCTAAACAAATTTGATAATGAGTTCATTGCCCAGGCTTGTATCTCTGGAGATTTTACATTAGGCAAACCATTGAATGAACATATTTGAGTTGAAGAGAGTAATTTCACTTTGAAGCAGGGTATTTCATGAACTGTTGTGTGACTGGTAGATTGTTAGACTCTTGGATTTGATCATGATATGTGGCTTTGATGTCTCCATTTGTAATCTATTTCCAAGGATTTCATGATAATCTCTCTCTCTCTCTTTCTTTCTTTCTCTCTCTGTTTGTATGGCTGTCTCTCTCTCTCTCTCCCTCCCTCTCTCTCTCTCTCTCTCTCTCTCTCTCTCTCTCTCTCTCTCTCTCTCTCTGTCCTTTTTTGTGTTTTTTGAGACAGGGATTCTATGTAACCTTGGCTGTCCTGGAACTCTCTCTGTAGACAAGGCTGGCCTCAAACTCACAGAGATTATCCTTCTCCTGATTGCTGAAATTAAAGGCATACACCACCACCCCCGGGATGTGATAATCTCTTGATATGTGACTTTTCTGCCTTCAGAGAATATTCTTTCTAGTCTCTTTGGATGTATCTGATTTGCTTCTAAGGTGGTCCATTTATTGAGAAAACTGAGTCAATAGTTTGTAACTTCCAGATTGTAATTTTCATTGGTGAAGAGCAAAGATTACAAAGTGAAATATCCAAAGAAGAATTATGCTTCTTTCTATGAAGGCTGTAATTATCCTAAGTTTATCAATCATAGAATTCTAACACTCCAGTGGCACTCAACATTCCTAATGTTGAGACCTTTAACATAGTTCTTAATTCTGATAAAGCCATATTGGGGAGTTGAGCTGTGCTCTTTTTTGTAAAAGATAATCCCTACTGGGATAGTCAGTCATTTACACTCCAGGATAGAGGTATAGAATGGGGCATGAAATTATCTCCTGGGAATCTGCTGTTCCCTATCATCTGGCAATTCTGCACATTTCATGAAGGAGGAGATAAAGTATATAGAGGCTGGGAAAGTTCCATCTATGAAACTAAAGTGAAAGCCTCATTGATGCTGGATGAGACTTTACATGTGCTGCTAATTGGTGGAGGAGTGCCCACACCCTTGTAGGTTACCCTTTACCTAGGTTCTATAAGGAGGTCCAATATGTTATTGATTCACCACAGTTAATTGTGAAGAATCATTCTTTGACTTGTCATTGGGATCCTGGGAGGAGAAGTTACCTTGCTTTACATCTCTTCCAGGGAAGGAATTTTAGCAACACTGTGATATACCCAAGTTGGAAGATAATTTCAAAAAAAGGAATTGGCATACTCAAAGGTCCCAGGACAGGGTCAGCCTTAAGACTCTTGAAGAGTGGAAAAGAAAACACAGTTATTACGGTAAAAATAACAGAGAGATAAAGTAGCAAAGAGTAAGTTCAGTTTTGTAGGCCAGATCCCTAATACCCCTTGCAGAACACAGTGAAAAGTCCATGTTTAACTTTTAAATTCAAAAGTTAGAATTATTTTCCAGTTTGTCTTTTGTGTTAATATGAAACCAAAGACAAGAGATTGCAGCTGCCTAACCATTAACAATCCAGAGTCAGGGTGCTAGGTGAACAGAGATGAGTTCCTGTAGAGAAAACTGCTGGTAATAACAGCTTGCATTTTAGGGTACCTGTCTCCAAAGCAGAACAGCATTATTTGTGATGCCACATCCCATTAATCACAGTCACCCCATGGGTTGGATAGGTGCACATTTTATGGAACACACAGGGAAGCACAAGTGTTTTAAATTGAGTTGTTCTTTGGCTTCTTAAATAGCACAAAGGTCTAGATAAAATAGAGTATGTCAAAGAGATGAAAGAAAAGAAAAAACTAAAATGAGAAATAAAAATAGCTGCCTGGAAAGTCCTCCACTTTCAGAGCAAAGGGCAACAAAGCAAACTTCATTTTCTTGAGACCTAGAAAATAATTGTTGAAGAGCAAAAAGGTGTGAGTGCCACATGGGCCAATCAAATAATCAGCTGCTTGTTTTTAATTCTGTTATTTAACTCAGTGTAGAAGAGGGGCTAAAGGGATGGGCTCCTGTGTTGGAGATGTCTGGACTCTGTTTCAACCTCTTCCTTGTTTTTCATCTGTGACCTTGGGTACTGACTTTTCATGTTATTAAGTGGAATGAGTAATAGGACCAACTTTATAGAGTGGTTGTGAGAACCCTATGCAGAAACGCATGAAACATAAGAGTTCTTCACTCTGTGTATGACCTAGATAGACTTGGCCTCACATTCTTCTGAAGAGGTACTGTTTATAAAAGTGATAGGTGACCAAGTAGCCCACCGGAAGCTCTCCAGCATGTAATATTGACATTATTATCTTTAGTGCTTGCTCCAGTTTTATTCCTAAAAAGAAAGGCAAAGTAGTGATATGTTTCAAGAAATATTCTGTTGCAAGGAACACAGAATAGGGTAGTGTCCTGTCTCACTAAAACCAAGGTTGCAGATCCTGAGCAAATGTGTCTTTTGTCACCTTCACAGCCTTTCCTGTCTTAGTTTCTTAGTGCTGATTCCTTCATGAAGTTCCTCAGCTCTACCTTTCCTTCCCAACTACTTCATGGGTCAAACTTGCCTTCATTCATTTATTATTGTTTTTATAGCCATCCCAAAGCCATCCCAAAGTATTGCTACTTCTGACTTGTTAAGTAGCAGCAACTTGATTGAATGACATCACTCTTTCCTATAAGTACCATAAATATAAAGATGATCAGGAAAATATTACTTTCCAGTATCAGTATAATATCCCGGGCCCTGTTCCAGACCAAGACAGACAATATTCTAACATGGGGTGGTGTAGTTGGTTTTTTTCACTCTTTGACTCTTTCATCTGCCACCCAGCTCCCTAATACATGCACGGAGACTTTACTCTTACTTATGAATGCTTGGCCCCAGGTTAACTTGTTTAAATTATTCCATCTTCCTTTTGCCTCTGGTCTTTTATCCTTTATATTTTATATACCTTTCTTTCCTTCTTACTCCATGGATAGTTGTATGGCTGGATAGCTGGTACCTGGTTTCCTCCTCTGCTTTTCCTTTTCTTGTTCCTTGCTATTCTTCTTTAGGAGCCTATATTTGTCCTCCCATTTATTCTCTCTGTCAGCCCCTCCTATTTCTGTCTCCTGCCTAGCTATTGACCACTCAGCTCTTTATTACACCAACCAGGTGTTTTAGGCAGACAAAGTAACACAGCTTTACAGATTTAAACAAATGCAACATAAAAGAATGAGATACATTTTTGCATCAATAAACAAATATTCCTCAGCATAAGTAAATATAACACATCTTAGGCTAATATTCCACTCCCAAGACCTCAGCCAAAGCTGAGATGCTACTGAGAATTGATAGCTTTTAGAGGAGAAAAAGCCAGTTGTTTATCCTCTCTTTAAGAGT
Organism: Phodopus roborovskii; assembly: GCF_943737965.1. Lineage (NCBI taxonomy): Eukaryota > Metazoa > Chordata > Mammalia > Rodentia > Cricetidae > Phodopus > Phodopus roborovskii. The sequence goes on from NW_026126576.1 coordinate 9,876,776, forward strand.
ATGTCCCCTAGTGGGTTGACAAAGCTCCAATGTGTTGGGTATCCATACATGTAGGAGCATACGTGCAGCTCAAAGTTCCAAAGTGTTGGATATTAACACACTTAGTAGCATATGAACTTGATGGGTTATGGGGTGGAGTATCTGTATTTAGGAGTGGGAAAGAGGGTTCTGGGATGAATTTGGGGAGAATTCTTAACTGGAGAATGAATATGATAAAATAGTGTAAGTGCATGGAATTCTAAAAGAATTAATGAGAATGTTATATTTAGGGACTTGAAAGATGGCTCTTATCACTAGTATACAAATGGACATTGGAAGCCCTTTCTCCATAGTGAGATAACCTTTCAGCCTAGACACATGGGAGAAGACCTAGCCACTGCCCCAAATGATGACAGACTTTGATGATTCACCCTTTCTATGGAGCAGAAGAGGGATGGGGTGGGGGTCAGTGAGGGACATGGGAGGATAGAAGGGAGAGGGAACTGGAATTGGTATATAAAATAAGATTGTTTCTAATTTAAATTTTTAAAAATGTGGCTCAGTGGTTAAGAGCACTGACTGCTCTTCCACAGGACCTGGGTTTGATTTCCAGTATGCACATGGTAGCTAACAATTGTCTGTAACTCCAAGATCTGATGTCCTCTCCAAGATATACATGCAGACAAAACACCAATGCCCATAAAATAAAAATAAATGAATTATAAAATTTTATATTTAGTAAATGTTAAATATAATATTTAATATTAGTGTTATATTTTAAAATGTGTGTTCCTTAGCTTAGACAGAAAAAAAAAGAGCTAATGATTTCCAGCTATTTGGGAAAGGTATAAATAGAATGGGATTTGCTTTGTCTTGCTTAGTTGTTGCTGAGAGAAAATGGCTCACAACACAGTTGGCACCAAACAAAGGAGCTCAAAAAGTTTTGCTGAACATTGGGTAAAACAAATGAAAGTGATGAACATAGAAAGATCAAGAGAGATGGCTTAGTAGGTAAGAGTGTGTACTTTCCCCAGAGCCTGAGTCTAGTTCCCAGCACCCACAACCTCCTGTAACTCTAGCTGCAGGGTACTACCCAACTTTCTCTTCTGTACTCCTCAGCACACATTTGCACATTCCTCACAGAGACAAACACACAATAAGAAGTAAAATTATATTTCCTAAAAAAGAAAGAGTAAGGTGTATGCACTTCTATCAACATTTTATGATTATTAGTATACCTGAATGTATAATTTTTAGTGTATGGAATGAACTCCTAAAACTTTATGTTTGAGGACTAAATATTTATAATAATATATTTTTATTTCTGGTGAAAAAATAACATAGTAGGGCCCGTATATGTACTTCAATTGATATAGTGACTATTTATCATGCTCAGAGCCCTGGTTAATAACATAAGCACCATATAAAATAGTGTGGAGTGGCATATGCCAACAGGCTCAACTCTCTGTAACTAGGGGCAGGAGGATCATAATGTAAAGGTTATCATCAATACATAACAAATCTGAGACCTTCTCATGATGTTTGAGACCATGTCTCAAAAAAAAAATCTAAAAATATAAATAATATATTTGATTTTAAAGAGAAAAAATTCTATTTCATGAATATACTTTTCATATTATAGTAAAAAAAAAGCAAAATATATATTTTCCCAGGCCATAATACTACATAAGCATTTCTTACTGGAAATTACATGGAACCACAACATTTATAATTGTATACATCATATAAAGATTGTATCCTGTAGACTCTTAGGGATATAGTACTGGGTGGACTGGATCACCTGTCTTGGCTTAAAAACAGCAAAAGAGGATATATTTAAATTTTATTAACAAGGTTTGTGTGGTGGTGGTGGTGGTGTGTGTGTGTGTGTGTGTGTGTGTGTGTGTGTGTGTGTGTGTGTGTCTTATGTTCAAACAGAACTTTTACTTTGACACACAAAGAAATCTCAATACTACTTTAGTAGAAATTTAAACTCATTTTCTCCCAGTAAGTCACTTTGTGTGGAATTTTCTTTGATGCTCAAAAACGATAATGGTTGTCCTAACACTTATAGACAACTAACTTTGGAGCAAGCACTAAGTTAAGTGCTTTACACACATCATTTTAATCTTTAGAAATCCCTATGAGATAGGCATTATTGACCTGATACTAGAGATGAAGAAAGTGAAGATTAAGGAATACGCCCACATCACACAGCAATGGCGTATGAGTGCTGAGCTCAAACACCAGCCCTTTGACTCTAAAGCCAGTGTGATAAACCATTAAGCATCTCTTCTTGCTATAAACTCACACTTGGAAATCCAGTCAACCATGCCAGTCTCGCTAATGGTTTATTCATCCTTCCTGAGTGGAAAGGATGTTAAAAAAAAAAAAAAAATGTGGGTTTTGCAAGCCATGAGGTTTTGTGAATTCAGATTTATTCTGGGTATAAACCTCTGCAATCCCAAGAACCATGCATATGTGCAGGCACACTTAGGGAGCAAATTGAACACATTGAAGACATGATTTAAAATATGCTGCCTGGTAACAGGGTTTTGGAATTACTCTCTGAAAATACCTCTTTCTTTTTATAAACGATGAAATCATCATTATGGAAATCATATTCATAACCAATGTATTTCTTGACCACCTTCCTGGGTTGATATTGATTTCCTTATTGATTGCTTTTTCAAAACTGAAGGAAGCAATAAGACAGGAGATGGGTGCTGACAGTTTCTTGTGCTAAGGACACATTGTGGGAATTAATAGAATCCAGGTCTATCCAACTCAAGAAACAAATATACATTTGTATTTTAAAACTTATATAATACATAACTAAAAGTGACTGCATTATTTGCATAGTTTACTGGGCCATTTTTCATTCTTCATTTTCTCCATTTCTTCTGTGGACTTATAGCAAACATGATGTGTGTTACTATCTCATTAACCTTTCCTGGCCATTTTACAACTCAACTTTTTGTATGCTCCTCTGGGAGGTGTCAGCTTGCAGATAGCTTCGGCCCTTCCTGCCCACATATGCAATGGCTGGTCTCTTAATGGTGGCTTAAACAAATTGCTTTTTCTTAGTCAATGTCCAAGTATTTATGGTAAGCTACTTTTTTTTAACCAGATATCAGCATTTAATAACTTTCTAGACAGGAAATATTTAGGTGTTTTCTATCTTACTCTCTAATTTACTCTGTGGTTTGAATTCCAGATGCCTTTTGATTAGCTATTGTATGTTGCACTCTTAAGGCCTTTATGTCCCTTCATTCCTTCAGGAATTTAATTGCTAAATCACTTTTGTACCCTTGGTGAGCTAGCTCACTCCAACTACTGTTGTGGTTCTATCAGTTACTGGATGAAGGCTCTATGATGATAGTTGGGATATTCATTTGTGTATACTTTTTATGTATCCTAAACTTTCTCTGAAAATAAACTTGCTGTGTAATTGTGGAATGGTTATCCAGCCTCATGTGACCCTGCCACTCACAAGTTTCATAGTAAGTATAGACAATAATGATACTGAACTTATATAATTATTATTTCATTGTGGTTCATCTTTCATAAGACAATCTTATCCCTGAAAAAGCAGCCATTAAAATGGCCAAGGAATAAGTCAAAATTATTCTAACCCAGTAACCCCATAAGACATACTTGAGACAGAAAAAAACCTGAAATCCAAAATGGGGTTTTAGATCAAACGATTCAGACAAGAGGGAAAAAAAATGAAGAAATGAACCTTTCCGTAGTCATTATTAGGATTTATACTGGGTAGGTAGGATGTTAAAATACTTTGTTGAATAATGTCTGCCACTTTAGGTATTTTGTATCACTAATTATATACTTGCAACTAGTTTTTTTTTCTTCTAGTTGTGACTTTAGAGCTATGAATGTCTTCTCTCTTCTTCTTATAGATGTAGAAGTTTCTCCCCAAAAGAATGAAAATCAGCCCCTTATCAATATTTAAAAATAGGCATCAATTCTAAACAATATGTAATTATGTCTGTTTACTGTACTTAAAAATGCATATATATATATATATATATGTATGTACATATACATATATATAATATAAAAAATGTCTGGTAATGCTATTACTTAGATTATGTTGCTGAAAAATAATGTGTTTGAGATTATGAGTTCAGGGCCTATATCTGGGGACTATATCTCTAAATATCAGAGTGAGGGGGTAAGAAATCTATATTCTTATATGTATATATGATATGTATATGTCAACACATAAATATATAGAATTATATTTGCATTAAATAGGTGTGTGGAATGAGTATTGTACCAGAAATAAGAATTTGTGTTGTAACAGTGATGCTTACCTACAGAAGGTCATACCAACTTCAGATTCTTCAAATAAGTTGTTAATGTCTAGTAGAATTTTCTAGAATTATTGAGGTGTTGTTTATGTGTATTTTGTAGTATGATATGAAGTTACTGAGTAATCAAAAATTAACTAGTGTTACCAGAGCAACTAAATTACATATTTAATTTTAGTTATTCTCAGTCTAAATAGGCACACATGGATAGTGCCCTTTTTATTGAACAATATAGCAATGGAATCTAGGAATAAAGAACAATATTACTAAAAGTTTGTCAGAATCAGCTAAGTAGAATTTCCCCGGTATAGATGCAATCCAGGATATTTTTCACCACAACTACCTTATTGCAAATAGCATAGTCTCCCTTGGTATTTTAGGGTTGTAAAGCTTAAATGTGTTTTCCTTCATTTCTCCCAACAGATCTTGAAAACTTTAAGACAAGAACAAGAAGCACAGTGTCAGTCCGTCGAGGCCAGGGAATGGTACTCCTGTGTGGCCCGCCACCCCATTCTGGAGGTACCTATAAATATGTCCATGTGTGCACACTTCACAGGTTGATATTTTTCTTGCAGAATGTTTTCTCTCTTGACACCAGCTGAGGGAACAGTGTCATTTATAGAGATTCCCATAGTCTTTCTATGTACAGTAAGGGATGTTGTGAATGCCTCCCATAATTAGAACAGGAAAATAGCAGATTGTACAAATGTCCCATCCCACAGTGTTCCTGGCACAAAGTAAAAGATGACCAAGTTGGACTAAGTCAGAATCCTCTTGCTTGATCAGACAGTGTAGCTAAACTATCACTATCTGCTACATCTCTACAGGCTTAAAAGGAAAAGATGGTGCTTAGTTATTTTATCCCATTCTGGGTCTGGGAAGGGTTCTTTAAGCTATCGCCATTATGATTCTGATACAAAATATGTTTGTTTTGATTTTCTGTACCAACAACCACTTCTCCAACACTCTGTACACCAGCTGGCTATGCAGTGATTCATTTCAGAGATAGCATCAGACTGTATACCAACTGCCTATACAGTATTCAGTTCCATCCTGATGCCACTGCCTAGAGTTAGCATCAGACCCCACAGATCCATGAGGATACTCTACCTCCATTGCCAGGAACAACTAACTTCCTCATCTCTGGTGCTTCTGACCAGCTGATCCTAACCCAGTTTTAATAATTTGTTGTAACAGGTAATAGAACCAAGGGGGAAAAGTCCACATACTATTTTGTTTAATCACACCAAGGGTCAAAAGACACTGAAAAAATCAAGAATTTTAAGCAGTAACCTTGTGCCCTGAGAAATACCACGGTTGTGTCCATAAAAGAGAATACTGAAAAATACCAAGCAATAGCCACTGCACATTCAGGATTAAGTACTGATAGATAATTGAATTTTACAAAGGAATTTCTGTGTTAATTTTAGGTGTGTGATTATTTTGCTTGAATGTAGATTTGCATACCATGAATGTACCTAGTTCCTGAGATCAAAAGATGACATCAGGTCCCCATAACTGGAGTTATAAGTTGTTTTAAGCTGTTGTATGTGTGCTGGGAACCAAATTTAGGTACCCTGGGAGAGCAGCCAGTAATCTAAACAGCTGAGCTTTCTATCCAGCCCTTAACAAAAGTTTTCAGTGACAAACTTGATAATCTCAGGGCCTGAAGAGTTGGGTAAGCAATTAAGATTCTCTTACAGAGAACATATGTTCAATTCCTAGAATCCACATCTTGTCTTATCGTTCTCTGTAGCTCTAGTTCTAGATCATCTAAATCCTCTTCTGGCTTCCTCAGGAACCAGGCATTCGTGTGGTGCACATAATACACAAAGGCAAAACACTCCTACATGTACAGCTAAAGTACTCATTTTCTCAAAGATTAATAATCTCTCTTCTTAGTAATGAGATCTGATTTAGTTTAGCATCTACCATCACAATCGCATACATTTTCTGTTTGGAATTCATGATTTAAAGAGCAAACTTTTGAACTTGCTGTCTGAAACTGCTCTTGTTTTTGTGTTGTATTCAAAATTGTATCTTCCTTTGTATGTATGTGACAGACTGTGTGTGTGTGTGTCTGTGTGTGTGTTTGTGTGTGTGTGTGTGTGTGTGTAAGGTCATAGGTCAACCTTGGATGGCATTCCTCAAGAGCTTCCCACCTGATGTGTTGGATTGTTCTGTTTTGTTTTGAAATAAAGTTTCTCTTGGGTCTGGAGATTTTCAGGCAGACTGGGCTAACTGGCCAATGAGCCTCAAACATCCACTTGTCTTTGCCTCCCCAGTAGGCAAAGCTCACACTCAGATTGTTGAGCTTGTTAGATGAGCAGTTTACCAGCTGAGCCATGTCCTTGGCTCTGTAACTTGCTTTTCCATCTAATGTCACACTTAACATTTTCCACAGAAAAAAAAATTAAAGAGATGGCTCAAAAGCTTGCTGTTCAAGCACAGAACCCTGTTTATGAAGCAGTAGGGAAAGAAAGCAAGAAATGAAGTCTGCCTGGGACGTGGGATTGTTAGGGTGTCTGGAATGTGTGCTTTCAGACAGGAGTTTATTCCTTAGTAATTTATTTCCTTACAAATGAATATCAGAGGCACTAAACTCACAGATATGAGGTCTGCTCCTGTTTCTGAATCAAATCATTATTTTAAATTGCACAAATGTTTTGATATTTTTAGGCTTCACTCTTCCTGTCTTATAAGGGAAGAACTTACAGCTAATCTCTCAGGTCCCTTTTAGTCAAATTTTTCCACAATTCAAACTCAATAAATGCTAATGCATGTCTTTATTAAGTGTATTTGCACTTTTGAAGGTCGGTCCTTCATAAAGAAAACCATTTAACCATGTAGATGTGTTTTGATTCTGGTGAAATTTGTTCAGATTAGAATTGCTAAATATGAAATCCAATTAAAATAAAGATGGGAGTTCTGCTACGGACATCTTCACAGTATGAAGCTTCTATAAGCTGACACTGACCCCAGAGATTTACCTCAGAGTGTATTTTCAAACTATCTCTCTTCCCTGGTGTAATGATAGAACTAAGAAAAAGACACTGTATGATGAAGCGAGGAGGCTGTGTTGCCTGATGATGAGGTGCCTAACTCCTTCACTCTTCCCACAGAGAATGTTATTAAAATTTGCCATAGACTTCTGAAATGTGCCTGTCTCCATTGACAGGAGTCAGCATCTCTGAAATCTACTTCCTTGAGCTGTTCTGACATTCTTGACAGTCTTGATGGTGAAAGACGAGGAAATAAATATTCTCATTATGGGCTCTATTAGAAGCCATGCACACAGTAACACTATGAGTGAGACAGATACAGGCTGGAAATGTTCAAGAAAACAACAAAGAGTATCTTGAAGGTTGTTAGAGAGAATGTCAGACATCTATCTGTTTTGTCCAGTAGAGTTAATGACTGTCTGATGAAATCTCTCCTCTATTCAGAAACCTCCAATGCAGACTGTAGTTACAATTTTCTCATGCTTTTTTTTGCAGCCTGGATACTACCTAAAAGCTAGCAGAATCACCAAAAGCTACTGGACCTACTGAGCATTTTAGACTTAGCATATGGTATCCTAGTTTCAATTGTAACATATCATGCAGGGCAAAGGAAATGACTCAGCCTCTTACTGTACCAGTGGGGTACTTGGTAATGCCATGAAATCCACTGTAAGGGATACTGTTCATCCTGTTTCAAAAAGTGCACATTGTCAGACCTTTGTAAAGTAGCACTGAAATGAGCTGCAGATAATCTTTCTTGAGAAACATACATTTTTTACTGTTCTGTCAATCAGTGTGGTAGTATCATTATCAACTCACAATATGCATATATATGTGTGTATATATATGTGTGTGTGTGTAAGTCATTACATGGTCTTTTACCATTATGTGAGGACACAGATACGAAAGGAAGGAAGGAAGGAAGGAAGGAAGGAAGAAAGAAAGAAAGAAACAAAGAAACAAAGAAACAAAGAAAGGAAAAGAGAGAAATGAGTTTGATGGGCTCTGGTTGTCCTTGGGTGTTCTTTTGTATTAGAAGCAACATCACTGAATTCTGGAATGTTCCCTTATATTCTGCCACCCCCTGTGTCTTTTGGCACCAGGAATTCATGACCTCTAGCCCAGCTCTTGTTAAATAGGATTAAAATGAGGTGTTTTGTGATGTTTCCTTCTGATGTAATTAAGTCCCCAGGTTATTCATCATTGAAACCCATCAACTATTTGTTGAGGGAGATTTGAGACTTTTTCTATGAGACCGAGGTCCTTGCAGCAGTGATCTCACCTGGGAATTTATAATAAGGGCGAAGTCTAAAATCCCACACAGGGCCAGTTGAACCAAAACTTGCTCTTAATGAGGTCTCCCACTGTTCACGTGCACACTGAAGTTTCAGAAACCCAGAGCTGCTTCTCCAGTTCCCACACACACCTTACCTCTGTAGCCAATGGTAGACAGGTAGTTTTAGCATGATCTAGGAAATCTATTATGGCTCTACATGGCCAACCATTTCTTAAAAATAATCTGATTCCATAGAACTGGGGTTGGGTCCCCCAAAATATCATTGTATAAAACTGTAGTTGACTCTGAGGTGGAACTAGATTTGAGATCCAGTCACTTTGATTGTGTTCTATAAAACCATTGTAGGGCCAGCCTTGCTGGGATGGAATCCTTTTATCCCACATCATCCAAGCTGAGTTGCTGACATTCATCATATGAAAAATATATTTAGGGCTCGAGAGGTGACTCAGTGGGGAAAGTGAATCCTGTGTGAGCCCGAAGCCCTAATCTCTAAATCTTCATAGCCACATGAAAGTGGGATGCAATGGTATGTGTCCACAACTTCAAAACTGAGGGGCAGAGACAAGTGGTTCCTAGGGACTAAGTGATCAGCCAGTCTAGCCAAATGGAGAGGTCTAGGTTCACTGAGAGACAGTGATTGAAAACACAAGGTGGGAAGTGATGGAAGAAGATACCTGAAGTCAATCTGTGGTCTCCTTCTGGATGTATACCCATGGGAAAATACACATGCAAGGGCACGCATATACTACACCCAAAATTTTAAGACTTCAAAATAAATTATGAACATGTATATTCTCCTTAGATTTTATTTGTGCCTTCCAGTCTTCTTTTGGTTGTAGACAAGCAAAATTAATGACAAAGACTATTGATTTCCAGGTATTCATTTATCTTCAGTAGTGTTTTACGATTGGCCATCCCTTACTGAACTACTGTCAACAAAAATGTGGCTACATAGAGTCTAAAAAATAAACGAAATAAGCTGATTCTGATACTGAAGTTGTTTTCATTTTAAAGACACTAGCTAGAATTTTCTTGGTTAGAACTTTTCACACAGAGCACACCTCCAAAAAAGTTAGATCCCATTCCCGAGACATCAGACACATGGACTATACAGCAGAGCATCTGTGGAGTTCTTCGTGGTGTTTATACTGCTTTAGATTTACATTCTATATTCTCTTGGTGCTCATAATAATCTAGAAAAGTGAGCACATGCATTTTTATCAATAAGGCAGATTAAACAATGAAATTGTGTATGGGGTCAATGCCAGGATTACTGTAGACTAGGACCTTTTTACAGATGGTAAAATGGAAATATATGTTGTTCTGTCCATACCAGGAATTGTTGAGCTCTAGCCCAAGTCGTTTAAATCCAAATTTCTTAGAGACAGATCTTCTCTGGTATCCTGAGTAATTTTTAAAGTGCCATACATGATATATTACACAGCCAGGCTGGAAAACTGATGTCTGTATATTACCAAAGTAACACCTGACCCAAGAAAACCTTTCTGGCATAAGCCTCTCCAGAATTCTCTCTGTACTCCTTGATCTGCACATATCCACATGTATTATACTCAGAGCTCTAAAAGAATCAGCATGCCTTCCCATTCTGTAGTCACTAAAGGACAGAATAAAGATGGAAAAGTAGGACACCCATGTTGTAACCGTAGCTCTCTCCTATTGCCCTACTGTGCTCTTAGGCTGATTATGTAATTTCTCTGAGCCGTATTTCCTCATTTTAGCTTCTGTTACTATCCTCTCAAACCTACTCAGCTTTCAGCACTAATGCAGCATCTCCTGGATTAGATTCATCCAGTTATGTGCTCAGTTCAAGCAAGCTGACATGTTCCTGAGCCAGAAGTAATCTCACTATGCTAAAATGTAATGTCCTCTGAACCCAGAATAATCATAAAGACTATATATATATATATATATATATATATATATATATATATTGTAGTCAAGCTGCCCGACTTTCCACTCTATACCTCATTTCTACTGTCTTCCCATGCCTGATCTTATTACTTGGCATTTAGATTATTAAGCCTTTTTTGCTTAAATTATCAACCCATTTCATTTCACTATTTTCAGATTACTTCTTGTCTTCATATCTTACCCAGGGATGTACTACTTACTATGTCTCAGTATGAGAGAGAGAGAGAGAGAGAGAGAGAGAGAGAGAGAGAGAGAGAGATTTATGTGTACATGTGCATGTGCTGAGGTCATGGGAAACATGAGTATCCTATTCCATCACTTTTAGCCTTATTCTTTGAGATAGGGTCTCTCAACAAGTGAAGCTAGGCTGGTGGCAAGCAAGCAAAATGACCCTCCTGTCCTTGCCACAAACAGTGCTTGTGTTATAGGCAAATGCATAGCCATGCATAGCTTTCTATTTAAATGCTGAGTTTTTGGAAAAGGTCATCATACTTGGGTAACTAGATCTCTCAGCTGTTGATCCATCTCCCTACCCTAGATACCAATTTAGTTCCATTCTAAAATTTGAACCATGATACCCGGTGTTTTGATTGAAGTATTTTATTGATATCTAAGTATCTACTTATTGTACTTATTGAGCCTCAGTTATTGAATCATACCACACATTAACATAAGCCTAACTGAATCTTGGATTTGATGCTCTATACTTTGAACAACTAACTACATTTCACAGAAAGCAACGTTTGTAATTTTAAAAAGAGGCACAGAAGTAAAACACCATTCGACAGAGCTTGGGTGGAGGGAAAGTGACTGGAGAATGAGGGGAGAAAAGTGGGGAGACTGGTCTTTGGGGACAGGAGTAGCAGAAGAGAAGAGAGATGCAAAGGGAGAGGGGGAGAGAAGGAGAGACAGAGACAGGCAAAGAAGGAGAGAGGAAGAAAGAAAGAGAGGAAAATGAGAGGTTGAAGGGCCCTTTTAAAAGGGAACATAGTGAATGTGCATAGGTAGTGCTCTTAGTGGCTACAGCTAAGGGCAAATCCTGTCAGAACCACAAGGACAGGCCAGTACAGATGCCTGAATACTAACAGAAATCCTTCTACTCACACCTTATCCCTTCTCTTTTCTCTCATTCAACTTGCAGGCTCTATTTCCCATAAATTGGCTTGAAGCATGACTCTCAACTCATCATACAGTATTAAGCAAGCAGAATGAAATTCACATTTGACCTATAAACTCAAATATTGAGTGAAGAAATACAGAAAAAAATGGGTATTAATTCACACAACCAAAACTTAGAAACACAATTTTATTATCTTTATTTGTCATTTTCCTTTACTTAAGCAGGAAATCAATATACTACTAGTATACATATATGTATATGTATATGTATATGTATATGTATATGTATATGTATATGTATATGTATATGTATATGTATGATTCTCTACTTACCCTCATGAAGCAACTCATAAGCAGGCATATACTTTTCAGCTAAGTCTCCTGAGTGATTCATCTAGGGGTTACATATATTATTAACAAAGCAGTTTGCTCTATTGTGGCATTATTAAAATGCTGACTTAGCCATTTCTTTCAGATTTGAAAGTATTTCTTTTAGATTTGAAAGTTGCTCTCTCAGACTCAAAATGGCAGTTGAGTTAAACACTGCTGTAGTTATCAGGAAGATTAAGATTAGTGTCCTTTGTTATATTTGCATTTTCTATTCACTCTGCCTAAATTCTGTTTCATTTCCTTAGGGGAAAAATACAAGCATTGGGTGGACATCAGAGGAGCCAAGATTGTGTGTGTGTGTGTGTGAGTGTGTGAGAGAGAGAGAGAGAGAGAGAGAGAGAGAGAGAGAGAGAGAGAGAGGACAAATGTACCCATATATTGTCAGTTTTGAAAACATTTAAATTACAAGTGTTTAAATAATGACCTTAAAGACATGATTCTTTGTCCCTTGTCTACCCTCTAAGGAAGCTCTGTTTGATCTCTATTTCATGTCACCTGAGAAGTGATTTCCTTGAGCCTTAACTCCTGAAAAATAAATTTAAAACCAAAGTTGGCCAATAAGTTAAGGTAGAGTCACTGGGGATGAATTTTCCAAAAGAGGTTCCTTTTTCATGGACAAAGAATGGGTTCTTGTCATGTGGACTGAGACCACTAGGCATGGTGTTACAATACTGCTGTTCCTTAAGTATTGTTCCTTAAGGATCAAGTCTGGGTAAAACTGACATTAACAGCACAATCCCAATGGAATATATATCCTATCCTCATTTCTAGTTCTTGCAAGGGAACCTTACATGTCCTCTTAAAGAGAAAGGCATCCTACTTCAGTGGCATAAACTTTTAGTGATACAATAATTAGTCATAAGAAAGAAACAAATCATCATTGACATGAAGTATCTTTTGAAATATGATGTTAAATAATCTTAAGTAAATCTTGTTTGTTAAGTCTGGTATGTTTATGTCAACAATATGAATTTGGACTCCTTTATTTGAAATATGGTCCCCAATTTCAATGTTTGTTCTGTTACTTTGCCAATTAGAGAGGGCATAGAATATTGAAGATTTTATCAATGCATCACAGGTTTCAATGGTTTGCAAATGCATGTTCTTCTGTGTTCATTGTCTCTGTTTTTCATCTCATTGCTGAACAAAATAATAAGAAAATAAGAACTGCAAAAAGACCAAACACATTAATACTAAGTGAAAATCACAATTTACAAAGTAAAAATTTAACCATGAGGTTGAAGAACCAATAAATGATCATTTCATGAAGCTCTACTACACACCAAGATTTTTCATGTAGAGTTTCTCACCCTAGAAATCAGCAAGGGATGATATTGTTTTTGAAGCACAGGTGCTAGTTGGGACATGAAGAATCTGGAGATGTGAAAACATACTATGTTTCCAGGTGAGCGCTACCAGGGTTGAGCCAGCAAGAACAGAACAAATGATCAACACTGATCTTTCAACAACACGAACCTGACTGAGCGTCTCTAAATAACCAGTGCACATTCACTGCAGGATCCCTGGGAACCATTCTTGTTTTAATGCTTGCTGGAAATAGACCCTGTGACTCTCAGTTGGGGAAAAAAGAAGGAACAAAAAAAAAATGAACAGTTCTTTGATTACATTTTCAGCAATAAGCTGGTGTTGTTAGGTCATTGTATCATGATGTTATGGTCAATTACACAGGACAGTGAGCATTTGTGGGCTGAGTTATAGAAGTTTAGAATAGTCTCAGGGTAAGTGCTCAAAGATTAAGTGTTTTCCATAGTCAAAAGTCTTAAGAACAAATAAGAAGTTAACCAGTTTTCTTCATTATTAAATTTTGGTGAACACACAAAGAAGGAGATTTCAAGGTCACATTTTCACATGGAAATATTACTATATGCTTCATTTGTGGATGTTTTAAAACTTCCTTGTGTTAATTTTCAAGTGTCTTGGAAGAAAACTATTATTGTAGACAAACTATAAGGCTAAAAATGTTTTGAGCAAATGGCTTTAATATCCATACATAAGATAATAGATTGAAAGCAAAAATTAAAAGTAGTATAAAGCTTTAAGATTCTATATAGCATCTGAATACTTGTTTCCAAAATATTGTTTACTTAACTGGCTATATGTTGAGGACAAACATAATGTGTGTAAAGAGTTTTGAGATAGGGTCCCAATATGTATTCCTGGCTGGCCTTAAATTAACAGTCTTCCTACTTCAGCCTTCTGAGTTAGGGCCTATGGGTATGCCAATATAGTTGACTTCAAACTTAGCTCATTTGAATTAACCATTTTAGCATGGGATTTTACATATATCTATATGCAGAAATAATAGAAGATTCCAAATAAAGTTCAGTGGTTGTAAAGGGAGCAACTCTCCTGGCATTACAAACTATGTCAGTTCTTTAATTCAGAGCCTGACTTGGAGAATAATTGTCACATCTTAGAGAATTGACTATTCATAAAACAACAGGTATCCATTTCACACTGAGCCCAGAAAACTGGTTCCTTCTCTCACTGTAACACACCCCATTTTTCTCACATTAGTTACAGGTTAACACATTATCAAAATCTTCAGTGTCAAAATGACCCCCTGGAAAAGGGGATGTGTCATAATAATACTCCACAGGAATTCATAAATCCATATGGCAGGCACAGCTGGAGAAGTAGTTACAGTTGATAATGTGGTGTTTTAGATGCAATCAGTTGGTATAGCTCTAGATAAGCATTTTAACAGTATCTGTAAAGAGCTAGAGAGATGGTTCCACAATAACAGCACTTGATGCTCTTGCACAGGATCTGTGTTCAGTTCCCAGCACCCACATGGTAGTTTGGGATCATGCGGAACTTCAGTTTTAGACCCTCCATAGGCAAAGGTCATGCACATACTGTACATACCTACATTCATGCAAGCAAAGCAATAACACACATATAACATTGTTTTAAATAAAGAAGATATCCAAATGAATTTGCACCTACTGAAGCAATTTGGAGTACACATGCATGTCATTTCACTCCTTCAAGACAACAAACACTCCAGGAAAATCCTAAGAAATACCACCACTTCTAAGTCCTGCCCTGGATATAAGACACATGTATGTAGCTAAAATTTCTTTCAAATGTAAAGATTTAGCTTATTTCAGGTCCAATGGGATGTGATAGAACACATAAATTAGGAGTTCACAGGTGAAGAGGTTAGAGTGCCTTACTGAGTTAAAATATGAGACTTTGGCGGACCCCATCAGATTCCAGACATATAGAAGATAGAGCACATACAAAACTAAATAACATAGAAAGGTCCCTCATGTTTTGTTGTACGTGAAGCTGACCAAATACTCACATTTGTTCTTGATTGTCAGAGGGAAGAGGAAGGAAACAGGGTTAGGTGACCATTGTGAAATAGATAAAAACAATGTATCCTGGAGTGACAGTGCCTATAAAGTTTAAATCTGAAGTTTAAGAAACTAGGAGGGAAAAGGAATAACGAGAAAAAAATTGTAAGGCTTGTGTAGGTACAACAAGAAAAAGGTTGACACTGAGGGCTGTAAAGATGTCTCCATGAGGAAAAGCAAGTGTTGCACAGAACAAATGTTTGCTTCCAAGCAACCCACACCCACCAGTAGCATAAACTCCAAGGAGTTTAATGTCTTTTTCGAGCCTACACAGGCACCTGAACTCATACATGTATTTGTACTTGCACACACTCACACACACATTAAAACTACAAATAATAAACCGTTTTTAAAAGCTGCCATAGGATATTAGATGGGACTCAAGGACATGTATTGTGGTTTGTTCTGAAAGGAAGTTGTAGAGCAATAGAAAAACATATCATGCCTTCTCGTAATCTTACCAAATACCTATTACCCAGACAATGTTAATTCAGAAATAGAAAGTAGCTGTCAAACTACTTCAAACTTAGGATCTAGCAAAGGGAGTCTGACAACTTGTTGTGGTCACTTTGAAGAAACAAAGGGGCATGTGCTTTGATGGGTGGAGAACCAAAGACCTAGATAAACTATAACTCACGTTCATAAAGAGTTAAATTTTTAAAAATTCATGGTGACTTTGAGAATATAAAAGGAAATATGAGACATTGACTAACGATGCAAAAGAAAACCAAGAACTGGATGTGAAGAGTGTGCTACCAGAAAAATACAAGATGACTGAAAGATTCATCCCTGTTATGTTTTCAACCAAGCATAAAAACAACATCGGGGATTCTATGAAACAAGGATGCTAATGTAAAGAGTTGCCTGTAATACAGAATGAGGCTTAGAAGGAGCTGGCAAAGATTAGAAAGAATTAAAATCTGCAAGGCAGAGTCAGTAAAAAGTCAAATGAACATTATAGAAAATTGAATTAGTGATAAGCATGACTTACTAGATAAGTTTTTAATTCAGAATTCAGTATGAAAGTATAATGATCAGAAACTTCATAAATATGGAAATGGGGGATAAAGTTCCAATTTATGTGTAATCAAAGTAACTGGTAAAGGCATATACTCAGCATATACATGGTAGCCTGTTATTTAATGCCCAGCCCTATTTAGCATTCCATTGCAGTTTGTGCCCAATTTAAGTAGTAGAATAGTGAGTGTTTTCTTCTTTCAGAGCAGGGAAACTATTAATATTTATTTTAATAAATAGAAGATCTTGGAATATGAGAAAATATAAACAGATATCAAATTTGTAAAAGCAGTTAAGTAATGAACTAGAGATATAGTTCAATGTTAGAATCCCTACCTGGCATGCACAAGGCTCTGGTATGAGTGCCAGAACCATTAAAAAATAGTAATGGGTGTATTCTAACCAGAGAAAAATAAAGGTGGACAAAATAAAGCATAAACAAAAGACTATACAGAAAATAAGTACAGGCAGACCACTATATACCTTAAGGCAAAATAGCTAAATATTTAATTTCTATATTAAATATAACAATCTCAGAATTGGGTATATGTGTCCTAATCAAAAGATGAAGGTATAAAATAGCTATTCTACTAAAACAAATTATAAAAATAAATGTTAAAACTCCAAGGGTATTCAAGTATAAAAGCATTTAATTATGAAAAGGTAATTTCATGCCAAAGTCCTAATCACCATGATGATATTCTATTTGCATCATTTAGAACATAAAATCTCAAAGATATATACAAATAGTATATACAAATGGTATATACAAATAGACAGTTTTAGAGCATACTTGTTATTTAACTTGATCAAGTAAATAAAAGTAAAGATATGAAGAATTTTAATATCATGACATTACTGATGCACGTGAACTTAATTAATTTGGTCTATAGTTGTGTGATGCTAGGGACTGAAGCTAGAATGATGCTCATTCTAGGCATCAACAGAGTATAGCCCTAGCCCTGGTTTCCCACTTCCTTTACTACTGCCTCTATAATTCTTACAGCAGTTGGCTCCATATTAAAATAGAACTGAAGAAAATTAAAATCATATCTGGTAAGGATTAACTTTTCTATAATGTAATTAAATAAACAACTAGTTATAGGTGAGTTTCATAGAAAAACAGCACAATAAATTGCAAACAAACCAACCTGCTTAAATTTCAACTCATTTTTATTATCTAAGGTGTCAAAGAAAAAATGTTTCAAGTATGACATGAATAAGAACAGATATGTATGAGACGTTTGTTCTGAGGTGACTCGGCCTCCTAAAATTCATTGTTAAGAACTGCTAGAAGGATGAGAGAGTGGCACAGTTGCTAACCTGTGTCACCCCAGTAACTTTCAGAGTTGATTCTGCTGAAGCTCATCTGGCCAGCTAGCCAGGTGTCACTTCATACATAGGAGCCCTGTCTAAATTCCTTTGGTCCTTCCTGAAGCTCTGTGGTAGAAGAGGATGACTTCCTAGAATAGAGAAAGACCAATCTTTGGTCAAGGATATACACATAGCTGTGCTCCCCTGCTAGTCTCAAAAAATCAAAATCTGTAACAAGTTTTTGCCTAATGAAGTTAAAAAAATAAGAAACCCAAGAGACATGAAATAAAAGAAGATAAAAGACAACTTTATCAAGTTTAAAAACAGTACACATAAGATGTTCCAGAAAATCTTTGAGAAAGATAGGGAAAATATATCTAAGGCAATTCTCTCAAAATAAAATCCATAACAAGAGACATAATAACTCACAACATCAGGATGAAAAAGAACAAACAACTTTGTATAAAAGACTTAAAAGCTGAAGCAAAAACTACAGAGAATTCGATGACCATTTGAACATCTGGATAAAGTGAACAATCTACTGGGACTGAACCAGGAAAATGGAACTAGACCAATTATCTTGAAAGGAACTGAAACTTGTCAAGGATGTACTTTTTCCAAGTTTCTAGGAAATATATTTTTGTAAGAAAGAGCTTTCAAATTTTATAGTAATTCCTTTGCCAAATAATATGAGTCAGAGCAAAGATAAGATGAAACAGACAAGTCAGAGGCTTATCATATGAAACTAGATTAATCCTGGCATCATCGGAACTTGACAAAGGCAGCAAAAGAAGCAATGATGTTGCATGTGAATGTTAAGAACACACGGCAGACATGTCAGGCAATATTTTAAATATTTCACAGACACTTAGAATCCATCTTAGAGATGGAAAAACTCCCTGAAATAGTAAGTAAATATGATATTCCCCCAACAGTTCTGGGGTAGTAGTGGAGGAGAAGTGGGTGGAGGGAAAAGAAGAAGAAGGGGAAGGGGAGACTAGTCAAGATGTAAAGTATACATACATATATATACATAGAGAGGAGGGAGATTTCAAAAGTGAATTTAACTCAAAACAAGTATCCTCTTCCCACCAAAAGCTGTTTAAATTCTAACCTTCTCTAGGATTAAAAGCATAAAAACAAAATTATAAATTAAAATCCAAACATTTGGGGTTGGGGTGCTGGCTGAGTGCATAAAGCATTTACTATGTCAGTCTGAGTACTAGACTTTGTTTCCACAGAATCCATGTAAAACATCAGACAGGAGTGGTGGTCCTCTGTAATTCCAGGACTCAGGATTTCCAAGACTGAGTAGCTAATCTGGCTGAATTGACAAATTCTGAGTTCAGTTAAGAGACCCTCAAGACCAGGCTACAGAACCCACAGAGACAGCTGACCTGAGAAAGGGGGAGCTAATGGACCCCCAGACTAATAGCTGGGAAACCAGCATTGAACCGACTCAGACCACCTGAAATGGGTCTCAGTTAGAAGGCCTGGGAAGTCTAAGGGACCACTGACAGTGGAACCAGAATGTATCCCTGATGCACGAAAGGACTTTGGGAGCACATTCCCCATGGAGGGATACTCCTTTAGCCTAGAGATAGGAGGGTGGGCCTAGACCCTACTCCAAATGACTTGACAGATTTTGATGATACCTCCTGGAAGGCATCATCCTCCCTGTGGAGTGGAGAGGGATGGGATGGGAGGGGTGGTTGGGGGCATGGGGGGAGGGAACTGGGATAGGTATGTAAAATAAGAATATATATATGTATACATATATCCTCTGTCTCGGTAAATTTAGAAGAAAGTCATTGAGAAAGACACTATATAAATTTTGGGACTCCACATGAACACCCCCCCAACACACACAAACACAAGCCTACATATGTGAACATACATATACTCATGCATACATACTAAAAAACTTCTAGTACCATGAAAAGTAAAAAGATATGCCTATGACCTGCTAAATGAAAGTGAATCCCACAGTTATTAGAGGTCATGGAGACAAAAGACAATGAAGGAAAGACCGGTTTCACAGGGTTTAATTATGCCATATTTTCTGCTGTGTTACTTTTGTATGTCAAAAAAGTATTTAAAGTCCTAATATAATTGAATTCAGGAATCTTAAGTCTGTAAAATTAGACTTAGTATGGCCTTTTAATATTTATTATCTCTCTTTAATTAACTTTAAAAAGCAAAGAAACAAACAAAAAATAACAGCACATCTTAGCCACTACTAGCCTTTGCCATGGAGACTAGGCACACTGGTCGCCTATAAACTGTATAGCTTTTTCATTATATTCTTTTTAATTCAAAATTCTCTCTGTTTGCCCAAATCAACATAGCAGCCCTTACTACTTTGCCTTGAGAGATGGGTTACCACTAAAATGCCTGGCTTGGCAGTATTCCACTTGCTTCTGCCTGAAGCTGTTCAGAGTCTCTGGGACAAGTGTCCAGTGAGTCACAATAAATCAGCACTCAGCAATTTTCAGACAGCTTGGCTTTCGGTGTTGAATCATGTGCGCGTGCACACATGCACACACATATGTATCCTCATTCCCTGATGTCAAAGCAGCCCAGTCCAATTAAGAAAACTGCTTCTGGATGAGTGCACAGTGCTAAGGTCACTGGTTCATTTTCAGGTTAGGAAACTTAAATTCCAGTTGTCAGAGCCTCTATTATCTTTTTCCTACTTAAGTGGGGGACTGTGAAGTTTGTCACTACAAATCAAGCAATGAAACAAAAAGGGAAGCTAGGACAGTCAGTTGATCCAAAGGCTGCAAGCAGGTATCTTCTGATGTAGTGTTTGAGTTTACAGTAGATAGCATTCCACATTTGCTTTCCACTGGACAACTTTCAAGTTCCAACCACACTTAATGTACCCAGCAGTAGTCCTGAAGAGCAGAAAAGGCAATTAATGCAAGTTTTCTCAACTTGTACCAACATTGCAGAGAGCACATGAACAGTGAAGAATCAAGTGTCAATTAAATGCAGAGCGTCAGGGCTCTGCTTCTATAGTGGGCTGTTCTGTCAGTTTTCCAACCAAGAAAGGCTTTGCTGAAGAAGCCTAACAGAAGACACTACACCGTTAAGTACCCCATGTAACCTCCCCAATTTGGACCTCAGAGTAGAGAGCTTAAAGTACATAAGCTCTCATGTGGCCATACTGAAATGGCCAGAATGACAATGAGCAGGCTTGTTAAAGGAGCGAAATAGCTAGGACTAAAATTAATCCTCCCTAATCCTAGTTTTAAAGATTTCTTTGCTGCACACAAGTGTCTTTAAACAGAGTTATGGTCACCCTGCTTCATATATAGCCCATCACATTCCATTCCAATAGAAACTGATATTCACAATATAAGTAGATTATCATAATGCAAACGAACAGAAGCATTGTTGTTTTTGTAGACAGGAGAAACAGTAAAGTTTTGAGAGTTTGTCAGTAGGCTGATAGGATGTGTTTGCATTTGCCTTTGAGATCCTATGTTGTGCAAGAAAAAAAAAATGAAGCCATTTGGGTGTTGATCCTGAGATATGTAATTTATGCATGTGTGGCTCATGTAAGCTGTTACCTCTTAATCACCCAGGAGTCCCAGATCTTGAAATAAATTAATGATCCCCTGCTGACTATCTGCTCTACTTGTAGTTCTGCCTTCAAAACATCTGTCAGCACTGCTTCCCAAGGGGACTGTGCGCAAGTTGGAAAGTCTGACATTGTACATTAACTACTTTGAGATGTCCTCCATTAATAATGGGCCGTTCTCTGTGAGCCATGAATCCCCCACCCCAAACACCCATGCTTCTCCTTTTATGTGCCACTGGGCCTGTCATCTGAGAGACAGCTAGAGAAAAGGCATCTGGCATCTGTAACTCATAGGGGGTTCATAAAATCTAAACCAGGAATGTTATTCTCTCAAATGATGTTCCTAGAAATGCTAAGTTATGAGTGAGTGTTGGATTAATGACATTTGTGACCTAGTTGGTGACAGTTTATATACATACATACATACATACATACATACATACATACATATATATGTATCCTCACACACAGTGCCACACATATCCTAAATTTTTATTTAATAAGTGTTTTTCTAATTCTTATATGGGATCCAAGAGTGAACCCAATTATTTTGAAAGCATTGTTACTGTGAAGAAATTGTCCTACGATGTGACAACTATGTTGTTAACATCTGTTTTCTAATTAATGGTTGAAAAAAATTCTGTGAAGTGAATCAAAAGTACTTCTGTGACTCAGGAAGAATTGTTTACTATCAATTTATATTAGATACAGGTAAAAATAAGGGAAGATTTGGGGCTAGAAGAGAAAGGTTGAAATTGTACTGTAATGTGTTTCCCTTTGGTTCAACTAAAAAGCAAAACAAAACAGGAGAGGGGGAAAAAGAAAGGGGAAAGAGAAAGGGAAGGAAAGTTGATCAAAATAATAGATAACACTCTATATACACATGTTTAAATCTCCAAAGCTCATAAACACTGCAGTTTGCTGTTTATTTTGACATGTCCCTTGTGAAGTTTGCCATAGGAAATCAGAATCCAGGATGGGCCTCTAAAGATTTCAGAGACCACACTGAGGCTGAACCAAAGCAAGGCAGATGTGAGATGATAGAGAATGAGGGAGTCAGAAGACCTCGTTAGCATACTTTATCAAAGGGGAATATCAAATTGTCATCATGTACCCAAGGGTCTGTCTTCAGCTCAACTAGCTCACCTAATGAATTTGATTACCCTGTGTCACACTTGGCATCTTATTCACCAAACATCAAGATAGCACCTGACAACAGAATAGACCAGATGTGTGTGCTCTAGGAGCCCTAGGTAGTCCCAAAAGTAATACAAGAACATTGTTTAAAATTCGGTTTTTCCATGTGTTGTCTCAGAAACACTTGAACACCAAATTCAAATTCATGTTTGGTATCTTTGGAAATTCCTAACTTGCAAAATGCACATCTCAAGAAAATTTCTTGGATCATTTGTATAGACTTACATTCTAGAGTTGACAGGAAAAGGCCAGTGGCAAGTATCACTGCCCTCAGAGTAATGAGTGTAGTTACTTTTCACCAGATGCCAGCTACTAATGTTCATTTTTACCATAACATCTTTACCTGCTCACAGAGATAGCATTCTACCCCATAGGAGTCCCAAATACCAACCCAAAAAGTTATCCCATAATGGTTTTGTCCCTAATGGTGAGTGTGAGACTGTACCTCCAGTTGGCGGTAAGTCCCAGTCATTCTTTTTCCTTTTTAATTCTTCTTTTATCTCTGTACAATCCTCCAGGTTATACTTGCTTCATCTTCAAAAAAACTGTAAATTTTTTCAATGTCAAGTATTTGCAATCTTAAGTAAAAATAGTAAAGAATAATAGAATAAAGACACTATTGTTTTGCCTGCAAACGAGATTCTTCTATGTTCAATGACAAGGAGACTGCTTGGCTTCCTTCTACTCTTCTGTGTTTACATGCAGAGCCAGCAGATAGATAGATAGATAGATAGATAGATAGATAGATAGATAGATAGATGATAGATAGATAGATGATAGATAGATAGATAGATATATAGATAGACAAACAGACAGACAGACAGACAGACAGACAGACAGACAGACAGATAGATAAGGCAGACAAATAGACAGCCCAGGTCTTTTCAAAGCTATAAATGATTGACAGTTATCCAACTGTCCAACCAAATTTCCAAAGACACTAAAGGAGATGATGCTAACTCAAATGGCTTTCAAGCCAACTCATTTGCTCTTAATACCATTGCCACAGAAGGTGGGCCAAAGTTACCTCTGGGAGCTCAAGAGATAACTTTATATAACATTACTGCTTTTTGTAGACCCCCTGTTCAATTCCCAGCACTTTCATAAGCCTGCAACTCTAGTTCCAGGAGATTCTGACACCCTCTTCTGGCTGCCAAGGACACCTTCACACATGGTGCCTATACATAAACAGGAATTAATAGTGTTTTGAGGTGACTTTTGAGTAGACTCTGCCTTTGACTCAGTTTTCCAGCGCATGGGTATGTTCACACACAGTGCAGAGATTCCAGCTTGTCTCTGCTGGAGGTGTGGCCTTGGGCCTGTTCTCTTGTTTTGAAAACAACCCCCTCTCAGTCTCCAAAGCTTGCAACTTTTCATTTCAGATCTCTGCTCATTTTCACCTCTTCCCTGCAGTTTCTAAAACAGTGCTTTTCATTCTCCTTGTTGCTTTTGTTTTCTTACTAGTGTTTAGCACTACATGACAGAAGGCTCCTATTTGAGAATTGTGTTTATTCAGAGTGAGACATTTCATGGTTGTAATTACAACATTTTATACTAAAGTCACCATGGCTATATTCGGCTGTAGAGCTAAGAAGTCAAGTCAGTAAAAAAATATTTGCTGCAGGCTGGCAAAGGACTGTGTCTGGTAATGCTGTCTGAGTTTTAGAAATGCTAGTTCCACTATTGGCTAAGGATATGCATTTGTTACTTTTCTTATTTCTAGTATCAAATATGTATCTCAAGCTACTTAAGGAAAGGAACAACCTACTTTCCTGTCTCTGCCATTTCTTGATCAGCTATCATACCTATAAAGCATACCATTAGTATCTCTTAATGGAAGTAACTCCAGTTGCAACTCAGCTCTGAATGCCCTTGCAGAAGCCTGTGCAGACTTTCAGTGAGAATTGCATCTAATGAGTGAAAGTATTTGTAAGACAGGACAGAAGAATGTGGTTATTTTTAAAGGCATGAAGAAGGTCCCTCAACCCACCTTCCATTTACTGACATTCTGGGTAAGTAGAGGCACCCCACAGCTGAACATTCATAGCTGATTGCCTGCTCACAAGTGAGTTTGAACCCCTCCTTTGCTGGACAAGGAAATTGTATGCTGTCCAGAATCAGACATTCTTTCTATCAAAACCATTTATGCCAGCTTTTCTTCTAATTAAGGAAATTAAATACTATATAAAGTAATAGTTTTGAAGGATTACCATTTCCACAAAAAGATATGCAAAATCCTTGAAGAAGTCTCAAGAAAACAGATCAAAAATAATTAAGAAATAAGTGAGCATTGAGCAAGATAAATATTTTAAGTAAAAACAATTATAAATCATACTTCAACATGATTCTATCTGTATATCATTTTATACATCACTTTTAAGGGAAGTGAAACCAAGAATGGATGGCACAAATTGAATAGAGATTATTTGAAAATGGCAAACCCAATGAGTTATGAAACTTAACAAATAAGTAAATGATAAGAAACACATGTGTACTATATCAAAATATTGGTGAAATACATTTGTCTAAATATTAAACACACACACACATATATGTATGTATATATAAAGTAAACTTATATAAGGTTAGCAATAATATACAAATGATGAGACATCAACAAGGAGCTGAGTTGATTTCATATCTCAGATGTTAATGAGACATTTCTTTTTGGCTTCCCCCAGCTAACCAAGTTTTTCAATTCACCAGCAAACTTCCAAGCCCTAAAAATATATAATCAGATTCTACACTTTTATACTCATTTGCTTGTGTGGAGGGACACAGCTTACTGATGCTGCCACGATATGTGTGTGGCGGTCAGAAGACACTCGGCAGGAGTCAATACTTTCCTTCTCCCATATGGGTCCTTGGGGTTGAACTCTGGCCATCAGACTTGGCATCGAGCTCCCTTTCCTGCTGAGCCATTTTAACAGCTTGGTCTTTACATTTCTGAAAACAGCTTTAGAAACCAAGAATTGTGATCTCATTGCAGACGTACTGAGAAGAGCAAAGGAAGTAAAATCCACAGGACAACACTGGGAGAAAAATCCAATTATTATCCCCCTTTTCCATGTGAGACTTAGAGCAGATGACGGAGAACAGAGCTGTTTTTAGAATTTAAATCTGCTTTAGTTGAGGCTTATGCTCTTAGCACTCATGCTACAGTGCCTCTTCAGACTTCTTCTACACTTTTCATTTGGATCTTCTATCACACAGATTTCTCAAAATAAATCTCAGCATATTGGGAAGGTAGTGATGTTTAGTTCATCACATCTCAATCATTCTGACAACAAACATGTCCTTTTCTGTGAATCTAGTCATCAATTGCTATTTCTTTGGGATAGTTTGTCAGCATGTTTTTGTTAAAAGGGGCTACAAACTTTTTATTTATTATATCAATATATACGTGTTTACACATGTGTCATAGCATGCATATGTGGGTCTGAGGACAACTTTCATGAGTCAACCTTTCTCCTTCCACTCTGAAGAATCAAAACTCAGGTTGTCAGGCATTGGGGGGGCTGACACCTTTCACCACTGAGCCATCTAGCCAGTCTAAAGGAGATTTTATTGATTAAATTGATTTAAGAAATGCCTTTGGAGATTTACAGCACTAAAATTTGGGCAAGTCTCATAATATAGAAATATGCACAAGTTCTTTCTCCCACAACTCATTATCTCCCACAGGTATTTGTTTGCATTGTTTATGAAATGGCCACTACTTACACCTTCCACTATGTCAGGATTCCAGAGCACATGTTTCTAAACTGCTACATTGATACCTTGTTTTATGTTCACTCCATTGCTGTCCTCTGATCTAAGAATATGGCTGTAGTTCTCTGCACTAAATCATTTTATTATCTTCTCAACTCTTCACCATAGTTAGGGAAGAAAGGGTAAACGTTGCAAAATAAAGAAAAATATGGACTTGCCAGTTTCTTGTAAGAGCTAAACTGACCTTGGCACCCTGCCCTTAGAGGTTAGTAGAGGCTGCATATGATTATCCACAAGCCATTTCAACTGAGGGCTGAGATCACCCCTTTGCTCATCATGTCTCAGTTAAGAAGCTTATGTAGAGGGGAAAAAAAGTGCATACTCCTACCGCAAGCAAAGCAAGTGCACCCAGTGTCAGGTATCATCAAAGAGGGTCAGCTAATCAATGTTCAGCCAGCAATTTGTGATGTGAAGGGCTGGGGAAATGCTAAAATTATAGGTATCTTGTCCCTTGCAGCTAACATTGACCTGTCAGGTGGTAATTGTTTTGTGCTTTTGAAGCTGGCTGAAAATAACTCTCCAGCCCTTAGCCCTGGCCCAGATGCAATCGCACACCCTCCTTTAAAGGATAATCAGGCTTTTGGAGATGTACAGCCAATTGTCTATTCTGTGCAAACTCGTTGTATACTAGTAACCTACTACCCAATATATATAATTTATATATATATATGAATATATAAATACATATATATATATATTATAAAAGTAAAAATATCCTTTACTCTTCCATTTCACTGTTCAATCTTGATTATCCTACACCAGAAGGAACCTGCTATAGAAGGAATGCCAACCTGATTAACATTCCTACCCTGCAGTTCTGACCAGGATGGACCTGACTACCCCCAAAACCCAGAGAGTTAAAGTGACTGTTAAAGGTCACACAGATGTGTTCCACATCAGCAGGTGAGGGGTTACATCTTAAACCTTAGTGGGGCTTTCTGATAACATGATTTTTAATCAGAAAGGAACTGAGTAGAAATCAACTGGAGAGTGATGAAAGCAGAGGGCTATGGATGTGTTTGGGATTCATGGTGCACAAGGGAAGGATTTTGCTTTAAATACTTAAAAAGGTAGAAAACACTAGGAGCCTCTTTTTAAGATTCTACGATAGTCTTCAATACTGTGACTGTTGTCTAATAGTTCTGTTAACTAGGAAACTTGCGTATGGTAATGTTAAATTCCACATCAAAGAAGGTTTCTTAAAAACATGGGGATACATTGGCAGAAAATCTCCACCAACACAGCTAGATTTGGTGTATGAAGTTGTCAGAGTTTAGAATCTGTTGATACCCCACCTTTGTTTCCCTAGGCTTATACTTACTGCCTAGTAACCCAGCAAAACAACAACAACAAAAAATAAAAACAAAACAACAACAATAAAAAAACTACCTACCCTTTCCCCAGCAATTTTAACAGAAGCTTTAAAACTGTTTTTCCACATGCCAGTTTGATTGATATGCCTAACTTTAAACCAGTTCTAATAAACGAAGGTCATAAAAGCCAGCTCCAGATAGAAAATGCTGATCTGAAATATTAATACTGCCTCTGAGGGTTGGAGAGACATAGTTCCTGTTAGAAAAATTGGGATAAGCCTACCAGTTGTGGCTATAGAGAAAGAAACAGGATCTAAAACTAAATGATTTCCAGTCAATATGTGATTGTTATGGAGTAGTTGTATCCCATATCCCATCTCTAGAATCTTATTTCAAGACAAAAGAACTGTTTCCTCCTCTATAGGATCTACTATATTGGATTCATGAGCAGGAGTCTCAGGACCTGATTTTCCTACAACATTTCCACTAAAGTGTATGTTTCTTCCTGTGTTCTGGTACCTTTAATATGGTATATATTAGGAACATATTTAATATTTGTTAAATGAGCAATTTTGAAATGCACTCAATGGATACAGGACTTCAGTCTTGGGTTATGGAGTTGTTCCTGAAATAGATAATGCTCATGGCAGGACAAGGGTATGTGTGCATTTAAAACCACTTAACAATAGTTATAAAAGAGTTGAAATGGTAAAGTTTATGTGTGTGCTGCCACGCTTTTTTGTTGTTTTGTTTTGTTGTTTGTTTTTAGAAGGGGAAAACCTGAAACACAGAGGAAGATAAGATTTTAGTGGCCTCTTCTGGACTCCTGCTTTTTAAAATTCCCCCTCATTAGTGATTAGATTCTGGAGTTCAGCAGTCTCAGATGGGTACAGGAAGGAGTTTTACCTAGTGTTTTGTTTATCACAGGTAAGCATAGACATCTGCTACCCCCTCAATATACACATACTTGACTCAGCATCAAGGGACACAAAACAATTGAAACTGTTGGAAGTTGAGCTTGGTTTTATATACACATATGTTAAATGAAAGGTAATCCATCTGATCAAGTAATATAGGTAGGTAGAGATCCACACTTCCATCTAAACAATCCAGCCACTGATCATCTCAACCCACTTGTTTTCTTGAAGAAACTTGGGCTCAGTACTTACTTCCTAATGGTACTTACTGTTGTAAATAAAAGCTATAAATAGGGGACTTTTACATGAGGTTTGTTTAGGGTGTTTGGTTTTTATTTTGGTGTGTGTGTGTGTGTGTGTGTGAGAGAGAGAGAGAGAGAGAGAGAGAGAGAGAGAGAGAGAGGGAGAAAGTGAGAGAGGAGGGGAGAGAGAGAGGGAGGGAGGGAGGGACTGAGGGAGGCCTCATTATGCACTCCTAGCCAGCCTAGAACTCACCATGTTGACCTGGCTGTTCTCAAACTCATAGAGATCTGACTGGCTCTGCCAGTTTTAGTGCTAGGGTAAAAGTTATGCACCACCGTGCCTGGCATGAGTCTTTCCCTTTTAATGTTAGCAATTACGTATTTAAACTTTATTTAGTAACATGGGCGACAGAATGCAGTAATTTTCTAGATCAAGCCATCAGCTTGAAATATCTGTAGAAAATGCTATGTACATTCCATTTATTTTCAGTCTTTACCCCCAGTTAGAGGAATACTTACTTCAAAATAATGGCAGTAGTGCCCCTTCTAGACTTTGCTTGCCAGAGCTAAAGACAATGCACATGGGGCAGAGAGATGTCCTCATAGGGACTCTTGCCATGTTTGGGCCTTAAGATGGAGCGACTTGAGTTCACACCCGGATTGTGTGAAGTAATGTTGAGTAACGTATACATGGGGTAGTTGCATTCACAATGCATCTACCCTCCCTTTTGCTTATTTATTGTTTATCTATATGAATCATTCCCTTTTACACTGGAGAAAAAATAATTTCTCACTTCTCAAAAATGTCTTTGACTCATCAGAAAAGAAGGAAAATTATTATTTATGTAAAACTACAAAAATAGATTTATGTGTTTATCCATGATAAGTATAATAACTAGGGAATTTAAATCATACGATAGTTTCCATCGTGCCAGAGATAGATATATTTTTTTTCATTCCTGAGGGAACTTTTAAGAATGTGTTTAAATCCCCATAGCATGTTGAAATAATCATTAATGTTTACAGTTGCTATGGCAACAGAAAATGCTGGCAATTGTGTAGGAAAGACGCCTGAGAGGCAAAGATAAGCTGTGTCAATTATTGAACATCTGTCAAACAGCCAATTTAAAGTGACAGATAAAGAGCTAGAAATCGAAAGTGGGAAAAATATCTTTACTAACATGCAGTTAGGAACAATGGGTTTGTATTGTTTTGCCCCAATGTAGAAGAATAATTAGTCTTTCTTGTCATCCACATAGAAGAATTATTTTCTAGTAGTTAGAAATGGCTGTGTGTGTGATCTCTTTTTAATTCCCTAATAATCTTCATCTATCTCTACTGCATGCTACTTTTTAGTTTTCTAAATTCTATTACCTAGATTATTTAATTCTGGTTTCGTGACAACTCACTGAATTTGTTAAAGTAATCACCCCTTTATAGAGTTTTACAGGAGCAGGGGAATGAGAAATTGTGCGCATAATCCTGAGCCTGTCTTCCCTCTCAGGGCACACTTTTTACTATTCTAGCCACTACTCACTTACGCGGGCAGTGCCCTAAATATTCTTTACACGCGTGGTGGTACTCTTGCGCCCTTGTCCGTCATCGCAGATCAATTACAGCTCCTTTTCCTTCTAAATTCTAGCACATCCTTTAAAACTCGAGCCAGCATTCAGGCAGCCAATACCAATTAGGCAGAGCTCTGCAGGCAAGTCCAAATCTATCTGCAGTCCCTGCCCCATAATGATTTCTCACCAAGGCTTGGTATTGTATTGTTTACAAATTGTTTTCCCATGTATGGTCTCATTTGGCCATCAAGCCTATGAAGTAAGGGATTGTTATCTCTTCCTCACATGTAAGAAAATTGAAAATTGATGCTTAGAGAGATGAAGTGATCTGAAGAAGATTGCCGAGTCCGATGGAACAAGTCTCCTCCCCTACTGCCTTTTCCCATACAGTGAAAACGTGAAGCTGGCAAAAATCTAGTGTAATGGGCTTCAGGACTGCTATGATCATGTACTAAGAGGAGTGAGGAAGAGAGAGGAAAGGAGGGAGGGAGGGAAGGAGGGAGGGAGGAAGAGGGAGGGAGGGAGGGAGGGAGGGAGGGAGGGAGGGAGGGAGAGGTAGAGGGAGGGAGAAGGGGAGGGAGGGAGGGAAGGAAAAGGTATTTGATTATTCTCTAGCTATTCACCCAACTTCTGACAAAGGAAAGTGTTGGACAGATTTTTTTTCTTCTATGGTGGTTTACAACTATAATCTGTAATGTATTGAATGAGTATAAATTCACCTAGTTAAGTACCTAATGCATCCATTTTTAGTTACATAACACACTCCATTGATCTTTGCATCCCCAACTTATTTCATATATAAATTTCTAGATGGTGAGAGAGCATAGTAATTTTATGATTTTGCTACAGGATTGGATTAGTAAAGTAGACATTGTACAGATGGTTAGGAGGCTTAACTTTCTGACTTGCTGATTAAGGTTACATTTGACACTTTGCTTTTTCTTTCTGTTCCCCACCTTCATGTTTTGATGAGTCATAGATGAATCAGATTAATTAACATAAGTGAAAATACATGCAGAAAAATGAAGTATTTACATGACTTATCAGTGTTGTATGTGGCTTTGTCAAGTTTACATCCCATCCTGGTCTGTTAATATAAATATGTGATTTGGAATTGATTTTTGAAGTGTACTGAAATGGGTGTGTAGTTCATCAAATGATTCTAGTCATCATTTTTCTTGTCACTGATCATAATAAACCTTAGTGTTTATTGAATAATAATATGTCCTGGATACTGGGGTAATTATAATTAGCCTTCTGTTTTCAGTACTTCACCTAACTTGTTATGCAATAAATATTACTCATGTTTATCAAAAGAAAAAAACTGAACCCTGGGTAGAAAGTACCTTTCCCCTTAGTGTTATAGCAAAGCAAGGTTACAGGGCCAGCTGTACATAACTTCAAATCCCAGGATAAGTATTAGAGTGAGGTAAAGATAATAATTGTAAAGAACAAAACCAAAACAAGATTTTGGTTATATGTCAGATAAAAAGCTGTAATTATTAGATATTATATTCACCTAATTTTTTTCTTCTCTGTTGACATTTTTCTCTTTCAAACCTTGGAGAAATAGAACGGTCATTGGTAGTAATCCACCATTTCTGAGAGGCCATCTTGAAATGAATGCTTCTAAATGGAGTAGGTAGATATCAGGTTAGGGCACAAGGACTTACTAAAGACATCTTGTGCAGACCTAGATAAATAAGAGTAAAATGTTAGCATTAACTATGTGAGGGAAGATGTGACATCTCTAAGAAATGGTATCTTAGATTTGTATTGACAAAAATCCTTTGATAACAGGGAACCAAAGCTTAAGATTTGGGAGACACTTAAACACCTTCTGTGAATGAATGTATTGGAATAAATGAAAAATAATGTTTCCTTTAAGTTAATTTCCTTTAATAGCCTAACTTATGTCTGTTTCTTCCTTTAGCTATCAACTGAGGTTTTCACTTGTTCCTCAGAGTACATTAGGCATGAAAGTACTCCCTCATGGCCTAAATATTAAAATCAGAAGGATTAAAGGTCCCTTTATAATCCAGTTAGATTTTGAACATCTCAGAATGGGTTTATTTTGTCATATGGTTCTTACTAGGCCAATAACTGCTCTGGTCAATGAAGTAATGATTGTTTAATCTCATAACTCATCTTCATCCCTCTTACTGACCTTAGAAGAATGAACACTTGTTGCCATGGCAACCAACTGAAGCCTGTTAAGTAAGAGAAAATTGAACTGGGTTGTAACTCAATAGTAGAGCACACATCTAGCATGGCTGAGAGTAAATAAAACTCTGTATTTGATCTCTAGTACACACACACACACACACACACACACACAGCAGAGAGAGAGAGAGAGAGAGCGAGAGAGAGAGAGAGAGAGAGAGAGAGATTTTGAAAAATTTGACTAAGGGTTAATTTATAAATGCTCAGAATTTGAACATCAGTTATCTGAATTTTAGATCACATCTTTAATTGAGGAGGGTGTGAAATTTTAATAATCTTGTGAAAAGGCAGTGTGTTAGTGACTTGTGTGGGAGTTGGTTATTATTGCTTGAAAGCTTGCTCAGTTAGTCATATTACTGCTTGGAGCCTTTAAAATGTAAATAATTATAGTTTAATTGACATTTCCATATTTAGTCCAAATCATTCATCATTTCTAAGTATCATTTTTAGTTCCAAGTTGCATAATTCCCTTTCTCCTCAGAAATTACTAAGCTTAAAGTAACAAGACATATTGCCATCATGCTGCAACAAAACACATATGTTCCTATACATTGTTCTAGTATAACCTATCTTAGGTCATGTCTTTAAGTTCTGAGAATGTAAGTAATACATGTGTCCTGATATTCAGTATTTATCAGGTCACCTGGTCCTTTGAAATCCCAAACATCTCCTGAGCATCAGTTCTACTATGAAGGATCTTCCTGGTCCATATAACATACCCCTTCAACAAAGGGCCTGACACATCAGTCATTAGAGTCACCTCATATCACCATGTCATGGCTGGGTGTAGCTTAAGATTGCAGTTGCAATTGCTTCTGACATAGGAAAAAAAAATGTTTTCTTCTTTCAAGAGATGTCTGTCTTAATCCCAGATTTTATCCCACTGGTTCTTTGTAAACTCACCTCACTTTCCTATAGCTCTGCCTGTCTCCTATTTTACCCATTTCTAAAAATTGGTAGAGATTACAAATGACATCATGGTTATAAGAGTCTTTAAGAAGTCAAGGATGTAGCTCAGTAGCAGATTCCTTTTCTAGTATGTACAAGAACCTGGATTCAAATCCAAGCTCTTACTGGGTGTAAAGAAAATGTAAAGAATTGACAGGCTGTGATTTTTCTGGTGTCCTTTTATAAGTAATCTTATTTAGGGGAATCTCAGCCATGAGAAACAGTGTTGTCTCCTCTTCACATGGATAGCTAAAGTTGGCTGCCACCTTTAGGTAGCTGAGATCTAACAATATCACTGGTGTCATCTGCTAACCCAAGAGGGGGCATTACTATTGTCCTTTAGACTCCTGAGTTATGATGTGGAAGCTTACTTCAGCCTCTCCGAAAACTTCAGTTTTATATTTACTAGTTACTGATGACTCATTCTTAGATGGTCAATGGCCATCATTCAGATATTTACAGAAGAAACTGTCATCAGGTAAAAACAAAAGAAAAAAAAGAGGTTAAGGGGGGGGGAGATGGAGATACCAATACAGGTAAACCAACATTTTAATATATGAAATAATGTTTTAGTTGCTTTCTGGCAACAATTAAAAGGCAGCAGTAATCTTGTTGTTGGGAGATATCACTTTTTGTAGCAGAAAAATAGAATTTCGCAAAATGGAGTGATTGTAATCACCAAGAGTTTAGAGACCTCTGGGCACATTTCCTAGGGAATTTCTAAACTGACATGAG
This sequence comes from Phodopus roborovskii, assembly GCF_943737965.1. Taxonomy (NCBI): domain Eukaryota; kingdom Metazoa; phylum Chordata; class Mammalia; order Rodentia; family Cricetidae; genus Phodopus; species Phodopus roborovskii. Next base: position 9,911,037 of record NW_026126576.1, read on the forward strand.
AAGATCTACCTTAACTGTGGGCAGTCCTGGACTGAATAAGAGAGAGAGAAAGAGAGAGAGCTGAGCACTGCCATTCATGTCTCTGTTCTTGTGAGTGGAGGCAGTGTGACCAGCTGCTTAGTGTACCTGACATCATGCCTTTCTCCATGATGAACCCAAGACTCTGAACAGAAACAAAGCAATGAGAAAAATAAAAGGCACAAATAACCAATGCCATGGAGTGATAAGGTAGAGAAATGAACAAACAATTTTATGAACTCAAATCACTGGACTTGGTGACTTGTTGATGCTACCTTTACCAAAGCAGAAAGAACCCAGGTATATCCTATAGAGACTTCCATAGGCAGTGAAATACTCTGAATTGTTGAGCCAAAAGAGGTTTATCAAATTGTTTCTTCTGGTTTCCATCACCTGATAAAGAGTGGTATTGCTTCTGACTTTGATAGGCATCTCTATACTAGTATGTAGTTTGTATGATACCCCAAGTATTTATACTTGACTACCAAAGGGCATCCATACTTCAAGAAATTCCTACTTCTAAACACCAACTACCTTCATGGTTCAAGATGCTGCTATAATGAATTTCACCTGTGTGTGTGTGTGTGTGTGTGTGTGTGTGTGTGTGTGTGTGTGTTTATATAAAAGAGAAGGCTATCTTTAATACTTCCCTTTATCAAATATCTTAAAATAACATTTTCTTTTATCTCCCATGAGCAATGTTTCTATCCATTCATAAAAATCTTTTAAAACTGAATCAAGTTCACTGCATGGACCACATGGAACAAAGTGGATCATTCCTCATTACAATCAAGCAAATCTCTAATATTGGATAATTATGGCTCTAGTACCAACCCTGCTTTTACCCCATCTAAAGGGTCACATAATCTACTTCTGTATTTTCTAATACCACCTACATGCTGAAGGGTCAATTTACTAAATGATCAGTTCCATTGATTTCTCTTTGTTTCTATACCCTAAAGCATCTGTTGAACACTCAGTTGCCTGGGAGTCCTTAGAAATGACAACTAAGAAATGGAATCAACTGGTAAATTGGGGACTTTAAACCAGATCCTCACAGGGACTCACCTCTGCCACTGGCATCCCTGGATGGATGAAAGGTCATGTCTTCAAATCTTTAATGTCAGGAGTCAATCTATGTGTAGTCCTTAGAGTCTCAGCATCCACATCACATGAGATCTTGAATTTCAATTACTAGAATTTATATTTATACATATATTTTATATAATAATATGTAATGTGCTTTGATAATAAATATATATGGAAGTTTCTAAGTACTGAGTTTCTATATGACTTTTTCAAAATATCTTTAGTGTTATTTATCCTTCCCCACACTTTCTACTCTACCCTACTCTCCGTATCCCTACCCTAATTTAATACTTCTTCCTCTATTCCTTTTACCACTTTGTACCAGTGTGTTCTGTCTCTCGTCCTGAAATCACTTCCTCATGGCCATATAGTAATTTCATGACCTCTGTGGATGTTCCAGATGAAAAGTAAATATCTGAGATTCAAAGCTAACATCCACAAATGAGAGAAAACATGCAATGTTTGTCTTTCCAGGGCTGGGTGACCACACTCACAATGATTGCTTCAGCTCCTTCCATTTACCTATGAATTTCATATTTTAAACACTTAAATAATATTCCATTATGTAAATGTACCATATTTTAATTATCACTTCACCAACTGATTGACATCTAGGCTGTTTCTACTTTCTAACTATTATGAATAGAGAATGATAAATGGGTATCTCTAGGGTAAGATCCTCAATCCTTTGGCTACTTATGTAGATAGACCATGTAGTTGATCTATTTTTAGCTTTCTGAAGAATCTTCATACCTAGTTTCTACACAAATTTGAACCTTACCTTCACACACACACACACACACACACACACATATTCCATACCCACAGAAGCAAGCATACATATATATATATATATATATATATATATATATATTAACATTGCCTGTTCATCTTCTGTTTTTTGTTATTTTGTTTTTTAAGCCTCTCCAATAGTTCAGGTACTCACTTGGATTTGAGCATTTGGGGGTAACAGACACTTTGTTTCTCCCTTTGGATGCTCCCAAAGACTGATATCTAAGCACATAATTAACATTACCAGGATAGCCCACTGTCTAGACATCTGTGTTATTTTTATTGGTTTCAAAACATTAGAAATCATAGAAGACACATACTTGTCCATCTATTTCTAGCCTCCACTCAAAAGCTGAATTATGTGAAGACAGGAGACAATTTTCTGTTACACAGACACACACACACACACACACACACACACACACACACACACACACACACTTTGTTTGTGGGATGCAGAGCTTTTTTTGCTGGAGATCAAAAATTATTTCTTGTGCTTTTTTTATGGATACATTTGTAAAAGCAAAAAAGAGTCAGAATCTACCCCAGGAGCCTAGAAGTATATCCAAAGGCAATCAGTTCTAAGTATAAGATTTAGTTGAAACCTTTCCATTTGTCTTTACAATTCATGTGAGCATCATACTCCATTTCATCATACACCCATATCAATATGTTAAATTACTCTTCAAGTTAAATTCTTTAACTCCACTCACAAATTTCTAAAGAAAATCCTAACCCCCAAGAAAAATGTTCAATTTTCTGAACAAAATAGTGACAAGAAAATAAGTAATATATAAAATTGAGGAAATTTTAAGCTATATTCAGAGCAATATTCAAGGACTCTTGTGCATTAGAAAATGGCACTTTTGGCATCTGCCTTCCAACACCTCCATTGCCACATCTCAGTGAGTAAGTCGCATGTACTAAAAATATCATGGAATAAAAGCAGAAGCCCCTTAGTCAGAGGCTTAATTTTAGAAATGCTGCCACAAGGTTATGTGAGATTTAGCACTAATCTAATCTCTGCCTTGCCACTTCATTCCTCCACAGTCACTGCTGGTTGGATGACCTTTATCCAAAATGCTTGGAACAAGAAAAAGTTAGAGTCTGAAAATTTTCGATTATTTGCACTCACACACACACACAAAGAAATGCCAACTGGATTAGATGCTAACTTCCAATATAAAATCCACTTGTAATTCACATTGAACATATTCAAATTACCCCAAGGTAATGCCATATAATATTTAAATAATTTTATGCATAAAACATTGTTTTGTATGGAATTTTTCATTAATGGCATCTGGACTGTGTGACAATGAAGTGATGGTTAGCTTATACTATAAAGATGATAAGCCATTTGGGATTTTTGTACCACCATAACTTGTTTGGAGGTAATTGCCTATAGCACTATATTGAGAAGGATTCTGAGTCTGTGTCTGACAGAATCAAATATAAATGTCAGCCTTGGGTATAAAAGCAGCTCCTTATAGTGTAAGAGACATGTTGTTTGTCATGCCTTCCCTGCTGTATACCACACTGATATTTGATGACAACAGTGTCTGGACCCTGCCCATGCGTAGAACGGTCTTAGCAAATTATCTATATCACAGAACATTCGTAATAAGGTGTCTTGTCAGTGACAGCCAAGGTTTCATTGACCTTTTCTATAAAGGGTTATCAATGTCATTATAGGACTTAAGTACTCATTAATCTATCATCTAATTAATAAAAGTTTAACATTGATCCTCTTTTGACATCTGTAAATTCCATCTCCACTACAATCTCCTCTATATCCATGTTTCCTCAAATATTATTCATTGGAGCACAGGATACATCCTACTTTAAATTCATCTTTCTGTGTCTCAATATAGTTAGATGTCAACTAGAGCATTCTTTGGGGATACCTTACAAATTCCTCCTACAACACACTCATTGGACTCTCGTGATAGATGTATAGCATGTCTGATCATCAGGGCTAATTAGCCCATGGGGTTTCAGACCCAGTTCTCTTTTGCTGGGAGGGGAAGTTGTGGATTTTTAGAGATCTCATGGATTATAATATTTTGTTTTTCCCAAATTCAGAAAAAGATAAGCAACATAACATCCCATTTAAATGGCATTTTATTAGGAAGAAGGGAAAGATATGACAACCATAATCTCAAAGGTTTACATCATTGTGTCCGGTGACTAGTGAGAGTCATTGTTGAGGTAGACAGATATTCCTGTGATGATATATTGTTTATGGTCTAATAAAGCTTGCCTAGGAATCAGAATGAAAAGCTAGGCAAAGGTGACACACACCATTAAACCCATAACTCAGGAGACAGAGGAAGATGGATCTCTGTGAGTTCAAGGCCACCCAAGTCTACATGACAGTGAATCAGTCTAAAAGAGAAACAGAGCTCAGACCTTTAATCCCAGCACTAGAAAGGTATATAAGACAGAAGAGCTCAGGGTATCGTGAAGTATTCAGTATTAAGTCTCTGGCAATTAGTCTCTAGCCACATTGAGGACAGGTTTGCCTCAGCCTTGGTAGAGGTGAGAGCTCTCTGGTGGCCTGGATTCTTTGCTTCTCTGATCTTCAGCTTGAACCCCAATATCTGTCTCTGTCTTTTTTTAATTTGTGTTACCTATTCCTTTTATTATCTTAGTTTTCAGATGAAAAAACAAGAATAGAAAATACTTAGCACCTGATAAGCACTGAAGCTCAGACTCAACCCATGTCTTTTGATAGCCAAACCAAGTATATTCCCCTCTAGTTATGCCTTCTATTCAGGAAAACCACTAAATGGACCCAACTCCAATCTTTACCACTGCCAACCATTTGCTAGCACTGCTGTCCATTCATGTGCCTAGAGTACAACTTTTTATACATGTCTGAAACTCGCCAACTATTTGACCAACCAGTGAACCATTGTGTATTTGCTTCAAATACGTCTTTCATGCTTAATACCATAGTACCATGTCTCAGTTCAAATTCATCCATACAAACACTACAAAAAATAGGTCAGGAATTGATAAAACTGATGACAACTAAGGATACCCATGCTGTTAAAGGGCCTCTTGACTAATCCTAGTAGCTTACAACCCAGATTCAACAAACTAAGCAGTGTTTGTGTGTGTGTGTGTGTGTGTGTGTGTGTGTGTGTGTGTGTTTACATGCATATGTGTACATTTGTGCCTACAGAAACCAGACAAGGACATCAAATCTGCTGGAGGTAGAATTATACAGTTATATATAATATTTATATAGAATTATAGAATTATATATAGAATTATACAGTTATATATAACATATACATATACATATACATATACATATACATATACATATACATATACATATACATATACATATATATCATTTACTATGGGTGCTGGGAACTGAATTTGGGTCCACTGGAAAAGCAGGGCACATTACTAACTGCTGAGCCACCTCTCTAGCCCACTGGCACCATTTTCAGACTTCACAATAACTACCTGTACAGTTCTTAATGAGGTTCTTTTCTCACTTTATTTCCCTGACAAATGAGCTGTCAGATTTGTTGATGTTTATGTAGAAATTATGGAATCTTAATGTTGGAAGAGATGAATGGATCATGCGATCATGCAATTCTACTCTTCAACATCTAGATAAGGAAAATAGACTCATTATAATCCCAACATAAAAAAATAATAGCATGCATGCACCTAACAAAGCTCACCCTCTCATACTGTGTGTTCACACTATGTCTCTGTCCATGCTGTATATCAAATATGCTCCATGCATGAATCTCTCTCCTGAGTTTATTTTCTAGATCCATAAAGTGGAAAAGATCAAAAATTAAAAGCTGAGAATTCAAGAAAGGCATCTTTTAAAACATGACACATTTTCCACTGTTGGAATAGCTGTCAACACCATAAGCATATGACTCTGGGAAGAAACTGGGGTCAGGAAAAGTTAAGAGTGTCCATCGGGAGAATACATTCATGCTGAGTAGCTTCACTCAGTGAACACCTGCACCTGAAATATAACTTGCTTAGTTTATTATTTTAAAAAAATACAATAGCCAAGCGTCCTGTATTCTTGTTCCACAGACATGAATAAGAGACCAATTGAGAGAATGAAGACTTGAGTTAATTTCTAGTCACTGTGGATGCTCCAAGTCAGAAAGCCATTGCTAGATCCTTCTGCCTTAATTAGTACCACATTATAACTAGTCTCAGTCTTTTCTGTTGAGCTTCAGAAATTTCACAATCCATTTAATACATTGCATTCCAAATATCTATTTGCTCAGTTGTTACAAATTGCCAATGGGACAGAAACTGTCTGTCACTTCCAGAGCAATTAGTGAGTGAAAACTTATCAAAAGAAATCTGTCAAGTTTGAGTAAGTATAAATATTGCATGGAAGTCCCAGAGGAAATCAAACTGAGTGGGATAATGTTTTGTTTTGTTTTGTTTTTTGCTCATTGCAGCACATACGAGTTTATTTTGTTTTATTTGCTTGGCTTTACTTTTTTTTTTGGAATGTTGATAGCATTTTATATAACCCAATGGATTAATGTTTTGCTCTGATAAAAATAGGTTTTGGTTCTTCAGGGAAATCTGTATTGTCTGCTGAGTAGTTTAACAATGGTGTTCTTTACTTTTGAATGCCAAGGTTGTATGTTGTCCCTAACGGAGTGCTGGAGCAGAAGCATTACCAGAAACATTTGGTCACTTTCTGCTTAGCCGTCTTCTGAGGTCCCACCCTGACCTTTTCTGGCCTCAGAATTTTCATATCTTCTAAGTATAGAAATGTGACATGAAATGTTGGTGCTATTTGGTTTCACTATTTTTTTTCTGCCTGCTTTGATATTGTGCTGTTATTGGATTATGTTTCTTCCAGTCCTCCTGATGGCCCTGAACCTATACACAAACACAAACACAATATTTCAGGTAGTGATACTTGCTATGAAGAAAACTAAGTTAATTTATCAGCTGTAGGATCTCCTGTTTGAGAGTTGAGCATTCAGTTGAACATTGTTATTTCACCCATTCTCCAGCTGAGACTTTTCTCCTAGTCTTCACAATGAGGTGCTTATGAAAAAAAAAAAAACAGATGCTGAATTGATGGTGTTAGAGTTGTTAGCACCATGTCTTTGGTATTCTTCTTTTTTAATTTAAATTACTTTTTGGTCCTCCTTCAAGGAAGTGGGTTTTACTATAATAGCACAGCTTTATGGATAACGTTATCTTACTTTGTTCTTAATTACCCCACCTTGCTCTCTCCCCTGTTTCTTCCTTGCTCTTCTCTCTGCACAAATACAGGTTCCACTTCTGATTTCTAGACACGTACATCCACTATTCTTCTCATGCATTCCTCTTTCTTCCCTTAAATCCTCTTCCTCATTTCGTGTAGTCTCTTTCTGCTTTCATGACACAGCAACACACACTCATGCATGCATGTACACACACACACACATACACACACACATACAGAGACAGACAGAGAGAGAGAGAAGTCTATATTCCACAGACAGCAGAAAGCATGTCTTTCTAATTCTGTATTCTTTTTCTTAACATAATGATTTCTAGTTTCATCCATTTTCTTATAAATGTCATAATTTCCTTTTACATTCCTTTAGATAATTTAGGTTTGGTCTCTTCGTGGAACATGGAGAGTAGTTGTGGCATCATATTGTTATTATAATGACAAGATTATTACAACTTACTATTCCATCAACCTCTTTCTTTTTCTCACTCATTATTCATCATCACCATCTCCTCCTTAGCTTTGATTTGCCCTTTACTCAATTGGAAAATGAATTCTAACACTTAGTACAATTTATAGCTTCCCGATTAGAGTTCATGGAAATTGTGGAGTCAAGTGATATACTAAAATTTATCCCTAAAATAAACTAAACAAGATTCTATGACAAGTTAGAACTGATATCTAATGACTTTTATAATCTAAAGTTCCAAATCTTCTACATTCCTCCAGCAAAACTTTCCCCAAAAACCTAAATGCTACATGATCAGTTTTATGAGAGCACATCAGGTACCAATTTTCTGTATTAGTTACTTGCCTTATTTTGGTAATAAAATGACTGACAAAGGCAACATGAGGGGAAGTGAATAGACAGATGAATAGGTAAAAGACTTTGCTGCATACACATGAAGATCTGAGTTTAGATTCTAGAGCCCATATAAAGCTGTGTATGGCTGTGCACTCCTGTGACACCCATGCTGTGGGAGATAGGAGAGAGGAGAGCATCATTGGGACTTGGAAACTTCCAGCCTAGTTTCAAGATCAGTGACAGATCCTGTAAAAAGGAATAAGAACAGAGAAGGAGGTTGACACCTGATTTCCTCTTCTGGTCTCAGCAAGTATATACACACAGGTGTGTGTAAATCACATACACACAGCCAATTGAGACATGGGGGGTGGCAGAGGGGAGGAGAGATAGACAGAGAGAAAACTTAAAGAGGGTAGGATGTATTTTGGACCACAGGTCCAAGATAAAGTCCATCATGGTTATGGAAGCCAGGTATGCAGGAGCTAGATGTGAGGGAAGGGAATGGCCATTTCACAGTGAAATCCAGATACTTTGGAATGACTAAATACACTCTAGAATATTTCAAAGACATTTGCTTATTGTCCCAGTTTGTTTTATAACAGACTAGTAAAGATCATGACAAAAAACAACTTGGGAAAAAAGGTTTATTTTTTTTTCATATATCCCAATTAGAATCCAATTAAGGGCAGGAACACAGAGGTCATAGATGGACATGGAATACTGTTTTGCTCAGACTGCTTTGCTTCTATATGCCAGTACCGCCTTCCCAGAGGTGATACCAACCCCAATGGCTGGGATCTCCTATATCTACCATCAACCAAAAAAATGCCCACAAACCAATTTAATGGTGGCCGATTTCTTAACTTAATTTTATCTTTCCTGATGACTTCAGCTGATATCAAGTAGACAAACAAAAACATTAACCAGTACACTTATCAAAACTTCCTGAAAGTAACTTACTTAATCCTGTGACATTTTGCATTAGGGGTTGAGTGTAGAACAGAGAGCCACATTCAAGTAGTAGGAGATGCTGCTGTGTGTGCTTAGAGTTGATTGTATCTCCAATAAAATTACCAAGGCATTTAAGTCACAAATATAGAAAAATTAAAGAAATTAACTTATTCACAAATAAATCAGAGAGCATGTTAGCTGAATACTTTTTTTTTTTTTTTTTTTTTTTTTGAGGATAGGGTTCATGTATCCGAGGCTGGCCTTGAACTTGTGCTGTTGTAGATGTCATTCTTGAACTTCTGATTCTGCTAGCACCTCATGAGTGCTAGGATTACAGGTGTACTTTACTGCACCTGTAGTATGTAGTGCTGGAGACTGAACATGGGTCCTCCCCCATGCCACACAAGATATTTACCAGCCGAGATACTTCTTAAACTCCACTCAATCTATTTTTAAAAGAGAGCTGGGAGAATATGAAAGTCCTCAAAGAATGCAATAATAAAGAGGGAATATAATGTTAAATATGTCTGAAAACAGCCTCATGAAACCCATTTATTGTTATGCTATAGTGAATGAATCAAATAAAACAGATAACTTTATTTGTATAATTATTAAGCTTGTGACAGACAAGATAACAATCCAAATCTCTACAACTCCCCAGACAGTGCAATGGTTTTTGCATAAACTGACTATTATCCTATATCCCCGTTTAAATTGCCACCATTTTATTGATGAAGAAGTAGAAAATAAGAGAGTTTATGTGGTTTCCCTTATGTAACATGGATTTCAACTTCGGTACTTTCCCTCTAATTATAAAATTCCAGACCAGATGTCTTTCTTCTAATAGCTGCTTTCTGGTTGCTAAAGTCCTCCCTCAGAATTCTGAGAACTTCACAGCCACTAGCCACTACGAGAGTGTTTTAGAAAAATAACTTAAGCAAAAAAATTTAGTTCTGTATATTTGATTTAAACTCTCCTTGGAGAAGTGTGAATTAATTTAATTTTGTCTTGGTAAATTACTTTGTAATGCCTACTTTGTGACTTTGGACATGTTAGTTTATATTTAAATTTTACTTATAACTTATTAGAGGATACATGGTCTTCTCATTGTCTGTATTAAAAAACTTGGATCCTCGGAGATAGTTGAGTTTGCTGGATCTGTGATTATGGAATCTGCCTTGCTGACCTTTATACATCTTTTCTTATTGGAAGGTGTCCTTGCTAGATTATGTTTCCTCAGGACCTATTATCTAGTCTTTTCCTATCTTAAAGTTTGGGTGCTTTTTGTTTATTGTGTGTTTGTCTTCTGTTATTTTTGTTTGTTTTTGAAATAGCCAATTTACTGGCTATTGTCTGAGTTTTCCTTTTTAATTTTATTTTAGATTTGTTTTCATGTTTATGGAGTATTTTGCCTGAGTGTGTGTCTGTGTAACACATGTCTTCTTGGTACCTAAGGATGCTAGAAAAGGGCTTCAGATCCCTTGGAGGTGGAATTTCAGATGGATGTTAGCTGCCCTGTGGTGCTGAAAATTAAACCCAGGTCCACGGGGGGGGGGGCAGACAAGTGATCTTAAATGCTGAGCCGTCTCTCCATCCATATGTAATTTTTCTTGGAAATGTTAACAAATTTCTACTTACCGGAGACAGGGTGCTAATGACAGACCAAAGAAACTATGCCCCCTCCCAAGTCTAGATTAGTAAAACATTAAACTGATTGGGGTGAGTTATAGAAGTAAGGGTGAGTGTTTACTTACATGTCTTAAAGGCAAATATGTCAGTAAAAAACCTACCTCACGTGAATGACAACTAAGAAAAAGCCTTATCTTGAGAGCTCCTGATATCATTTGACGTTAGTCACTTTTTCTCAGAAGTCTTCCTACTCATATGACTATGAGGAAGGGTCATATAGATGTATCGAGTTTCAGGAACTTCCTGAGTCTTAGATGTTTGTTTATTTTCTGAGCCTTGTAAGATTCATGTACTTTCTGATTCTTAACAAGCTTTTCTCCAGGAAAGAATGTTTCAGATCAGGATAATCTGCTCCATGACCTTGGGAAGAACTTGTTTTTAATGCCAAGTATCCTCTTGACATTAGCATGGGGTTACCTCTAATTACATGTACATGTATAGAGCAATTAGCTTTTCTCATAGAAACATAATTATAGCTCTCCAAAACAATGTATGTGGAAATGCTGAAATTCTAGGATAAAGGGAGAACAATCTGTACAACCCTTCCTTTGTATGTCAACAATGGCTTATTAAGGCAAAACATGTTTCTTGTTAAATATTCAGTGGTTAAGGTCAATTATGGTTGGGATTCACTGAAGGATTAAACAGCAAAGATGCCTTGTATAGTAATTAGTGTTCTCTTTACAAAGCTCAAGTGGCCTTTCTGCCATTTGCCAGGGTCCCCTCATGCATTTAGAATTTAACCATGATCATATGAAAGAATGAAATAGAGTAACTCAGCCAGTTGTTTCTATAACCAGCAGCTCCCTGTGTATCTTCTTTTCTTCTTCCCCAACAAGTGATTCATAAAGAGAAAAGTAATCTTAACTAATCAGGGTCAGTAGCCAGTATGTTATGCTTCAGCTTTGGACACTTCATATAGAGGAAGGATAAAGTGCCTGGAGTTGGAGAAGTTTGATGTTATTGGAACATGATGTCTCACTGCGGCCAGTCAGATAAATTCTTTATAATCTGGGGTTTTTTGAATTGAAAGCAGGATTCATGTGTTCAGTCACAAAATGTTCATCAAATCCTTATTAAAACCAAGAACTGTCCAAGGAATATTTCTAGATCAGACTGCTCCATTCATTTACCCCACTGTATTCAGGGATGAGCAAATATTTGTAAGCATGCTTCTCTGACTACTACTCCACACTCACTTCTTGTAGATATGACTTTTTCCACTATATTTTGAAGGACATACTTTTTATGTGTGGAATAATTAAGATACCAGTGTGTCTTTGGTGAGTAAGAACAGCAACATTTAAATGCCATCTTATTAAAAATTTGGAGAAGTAATCAACCTTCTATGTAAGAAAAGAACTTCATCTTAGAGTGAGAGAAGTTGGGAAGGCACTGGATTGAATATCAATGGTTACTCTGTTTAAGGTTTAAGAATTTGTATTCATTAGTTGTTTTTTCCTTTTCAAAGCTCCTGAGTTAATGAAAGGGATGAAAGGCATCAAATATCACAGAGTACTTTGCAAACCTGTAATCCAACCCACTATAGTGATCATTATTATATAAGCAAAGTGATCTAAATAGTGTCAATGGTAGCATCTCACATGACTATATCAAGGTTGTATGTTAGGTCTGTAACACTGGATTTCTTTATAACTTCCAGCAAAGTGCTTGACACATGTTTATTCCTTTGCCTTCTAAAGGTCTCTCTGAGTCAATGTTGAGGGTATCTTCTAGTCCTCTTGAAATAAGACATTAGTTTTGACTGACAGTTGGACGTCTTTTGGGATTACCTCCCATTTACATTTCCAGGGTGAAGAGCAACCACCTAAGTTTCTACCTTAACTACTTCTATTCTGAATGCAGAAAATTTCCAGGGCCAACAGACTTATTTACAATGATGATTCTTGTATTTTCAGAGCTGAGCTATGCCTGGATCTTCAATGAATACCCTTCCTATCAGGATAACCGCCGCTTTGTTTCTCAAGAGACTGGGAATCTGTATATAGCCAAAGTAGAAAAATCTGATGTTGGGAATTACACCTGTGTAGTTACCAATACTGTGACAAACCACAAGGTCCTGGGGCCGCCCACACCACTAATCCTGAGGAATGATGGTGAGTTGTCTACACAATTTTGTCAGTTCTATTTATGGAGCTCACTGGTGGGGCATGGAAAGGTATTGTGTTATTGGCACATAAGGCTTTAAAGAAAAGTTTAAAGTTTAACACTTTCTATATAGGTATCCATTATTTTTCCCACTTGTGTAAGAAATAAGCCCACAAACCCACTTTGGAAAACGAGTTATAAATCTGATTGCTAATCTCAACAGGGACAGGATGTGAATTTAGGTGAATATAAATAACAAAAGGATCTTAAATTGTACACATGCACACAAAATGAAGATTGAACAATTAGCTCATTAATCAGTTCTGTGTAATTTAGTATTTGGAGTTCAAAAACTGATTTTACATTGTCCAAATAACATCTAGCTATATAATAGTGAAGGTATAATTTCTACCACAGAGAAATTCAGAAATATGGACAGCTGATTTGGGACAAAAATTTTAATTCCACATCCCATTATGAGAATACTTTAAGAAAATATATAAATCTTATCTAAATATCTGGACAGCATAGGCTATATCACTATTTGCCTTTAAAAGACATTTTTGATAGTCAAGGTGTGTGGATTCCATGACTCTTTCTACTGTGTGTGTGTGTGTGTGTGTGTGTGTGTGTGTGTGTGTGTGTAGATGTGTGTATTCCTATTTCTAAAATCTTCTCTTAGTTCAAAATACTGATTTAGTAGGTGATGTGTACTGTGTCTTTCTGATTCTTTAGAAATACTCACTTTTTCCAGGAAGCCATCTCTACGGGTCTATTGTCTCCACCCTTGCAACATCAAGCAACTTCACATTAAACTCCAATGAAATCTATTACTATACCCCCACACACCCACATGAACTCCTTATCCTGTTACACTTGCCAGGGCGTGTCATGTAAACTACCTGTACTCTTTTGCTTATTTTGTTTATTGCTGTCTAGTATAGAATGTATCAAATAGAATGACTCATTAACTATTCACTGGAAGAATGAAAACAAAGGGATAATTAATCCCTGTAGGAAGGACTAATGTGATGATTTGAAGATTCATAGTTGAAATGTTTAGATTTCCATTCATATACAAAACAAAACTTCCACTTCTTACATACATTTGAAAAACAGGACAAGAATATATCACACATATGAAGAAATTATCAGTCAAGATACTAATAAACATTTGTTAGTCCCTTACTATATGCTAGATTCTACATATAGAGTATCCACTTTCACAGTTGAGGAAACTGGGACGCAGATGTGTTAAATAACAAATGCAAAAGCCAATGAATGGGATTCCAACATAAGACTTGGTCTTCTGACTCTAGAACCTTTTATTTTAAACATTCACCCTGTTTCTTCACACCATCCTTCACAAGCTCTTCCCTTAAGTCATAAAAGAAAAGAAAAAAAAGAGGCCTTTTATTTTCCAAATATATCACTCTGTCCATCCATCTATTTTCTTGTAATGTCAGGGATTGAACTCAGGTCCTGGCACGTGCTAGGCAAGTACCCTGTTGTTAAGCTATACACCCAGTGTGCTCTGTCTCTCTACATTACTAGTGAACTCCTTCCCAAGAGGGTTTGAAATTGAGGTTTTCAGATAAGGGTATTAAAAGTCAAAACTTAGCTGTTTAGAGATGATCTGACCACACTGGATTTTTTTTATGGTAAAGGGTTTTTATACTTCAAAAATAAGCAGGAAATTAACACAAGTGCTTATTCCAAACAAAATAATGTAGAGGAATATACTTCTATAATATGAAAATTAGGATTTATATTGCAGCCTAAAAATCTTACAAATTAATGGAAATTTTTAATGAATAGTTTAGTTTTCAGACACTTTGTCTAATGATGCATTTAACTTGTATTTATTTAGCACTTGCTGTGTTCCAGTAAGCAGAACAAAAGGCCTATATTTAATGATTCTAATATTCTCCTGGACAGTATGACAACAAGAGACAAGCAGGGCAAAGGGAAATTTTTAGTTTGTTTTTTAAAGTCAACATAAAACAATATGAAAAATGGAAACTCTGGGGTGGCTGTCTGCTGTAGAAAGGGTTGCCATGGAAATCCTCTTCTCTGAAGATGGGCGTGGGGCTGTAGTTGTAATGATAAGAAGTGAGTCCTGAGAGGATAAGAAAGAGGAATAGTCCAGGCTGAACGTTCAATGGTCCTGAGGTAGAGAGAGAAAGCCAAGTAAAACATTTACCTCTTCTGGAAATAAGAAGAAAGTAAATGTAGTTTGCACTTACTAATCAGAGAGGAGTTTGGAGTTTAAGGGTCAAGTGCCAGTTGTGGTGGCCAGAGAGAAAAGCCTTTAGGGGTTTGTATAACGACAAGTGACTGATGATTTCAGAGAGACTGTTTGATTGCTTTCCAGGTGAAAAAAATATTTACAGAAAGTGGGAGTAGAAACTACATATATGCTCAGAAACTGTTGCAACGTCCACCTAAGGAGTGGTAGTAACCTGGGTGACTTAGGGTTTCTATTGCTGTAAAGAGACACCATGACCAGGGCAACTGTTATAAGGCAAAACATTTCAATGGAGGTGGCTCTCTTACAGTTTCAGAGGTTCAGCCCATTATTACCATGGTGAGGAGCATGGTGGCATGCCAGTAAACACTGTGCTGGCTACATCTTGATCAGAAAACAACAGAAAGAAATGTGACACTGGGTGGTATCTGGAGCATAAGAAGCATCAAAGCTCACTCCCACAGTGACACACTTCCTCCAACAAGATCATGCCTACTCGAGCAAAGCCACAATTCCAAATAGTGCCATTCCCTATGATCTTGTGGGGACCAGCTACATTTAAACTATGACACTGGGCAAGGAGAATAGCTAAGAAGGAGAGAAATGGATCCGAGGTATAGTGTTCAGGAAAAAGTGTCAGAATTTAACAATACACTGCAAATGAGAGAGTAAACATAAGAAAACCAAAAATAATGCATGCCTTTCTGGCTTAGCAACTGAGACTATATAAGATAACTCTTTGATGAAATAATTGAAATGGTTTAATAAGATTTGCAAAGAAAAAGTTGACAGTCCTATTTTACATATTATTCACAAAGGCACATACATGACTTTTTTTCTATTATTTTATTTTATTTTTCTTATTTTACATATCAATCCCAGTTCCCTACCTCTCCCTCCCTACTCTTTCCCACCCTCCCACCCAACTGCCTTCCAGGAGGGCTCATCTAAATCTGTCAAGTCATTTAGAGTAGGGACTAGGCCCTCCATCCTTCCTCCAGGCTAAGGGAGTATCCCTCCATAGGGAATGTGCTTCCAAAATCCTTTTGTGCACCAGGGATACATCCTGGTTTCACTGGGCAGTCCCTTAGACTTCCCAGACCTTCTAACTGAGACCCATGTTCAGGGGGTTTGACAGGCACATGACTTTTTGTTAAATTGCCAGGATGGGTGGTGGTGGTGCACCTGCAGCACTCAGTAGGGAGAGGCAAGTAGATCTTTGTGTGTTCGAGGCTAGCCTGGTCTACAGAGCTATTTCCAGGACAGCTAGGGCTGCTAAACAGACAAACCCTGTCTCAAAAAAAAATGCCTATTGTTTTGGTTGATTTCTCTGTCATAATATTCATCTGACATATCTGTTTGTCACCAACTTTATCTTCACCCTACTCAAGAAAAGACTCTACAACCTTCACCAGACCCTATACACCAGCATCCCAACTTCAGGACAGCAAAAATCAAACTACTATGGTGGATTACTGTTAAATTATTATGGTGCGTTGTGCTCAGAAAACCAAACAGTCATCAGTTTAAAAAGTAGGCAAGATGAATCAAAGATGTTGCTCAAGCCCAGCTGAAACAGTTCCTGCCTAGCATGCACAAAAACTCCAGGTTCAATCCCTAGCACTGCATGAACCTGGGTTTGGTAGTGTACTAGTGTACACATGAAATCCCTACACTTGGGAAGTGTGGAGGGGGGGTCAGGTGTATGAGATTGTCCTCAACTATTTTGTGAGAGTAAAGGCAGTGTGAGCTACATGAGACCCACTTTAAAATATAATGTCCAACAAAGTATCTGCTCTGTCAAAAAGCACAAATGCCACCTATCTAGAAACAATTTTTTTTTCTGCAGTGGCATTTTGTACAAGAGCCTTTAAAACACAGCCTCTTTGGGGGATTCATAAACAAAAATGTATGTATGCCAAAATATCTAATCAAGGAATCCGCCTTAGTTTGACAAGTCATGGATATAATGCAATATTGACTTGGATGCAACAAGATACAGCTGAAGACAAACATCACAGAAAACTGTTGCCTTTGAAAGTGAGAGCCAAAATTAGGAACGCAGAAAGTCCAATATCATCATGCATACCATAAGCTGGCAGAAACTTTGCTTTTTTGCATGGTTTAGATTTATTTCTAAATTTATTATCTACTCGGTCTTCATAGAAATGGCCAATGCTTTGTATTAGAATATTTTATCACTGAATTAGCAGGTTAAACACCTCATTCTTCAGCAATTAATGCCCATTCATTTTTAATTTGCATGAGCATTGCATGGTAAAATTTATAGTATCTTTCTCATTAAGACTGAAGTACATAAAATGGATATGAAGTTCAATTACTAACCACAAAACAGGTTATTTAATTAGCTCCTGTTTGAAGGTAAGAGAAGAGGCGAGATATAAATCAAAAGGAGAGTGCAGAATTAAGATGACATCCTTATTAAGTCTATTATATGAGAGGTAAAAAAAATAAAATCAGCAGAATTATCATGCTACAGGAGCTGATATTTAGTTGCTATGTTGGGCTGATATATGCAAGGAGTGTGGAATTGGTACAGTCTTTTTGATCACACTCACAATTTCACACCCTCTTTCTGACTCAGAAATGTAACAAGTAAGGCAGAGGAAGTTCAAGCCTCAGCTCAATTAATTGCCACAACTGGTCCTTTGCATCGCTGTGAACAGATGTAGAGATTAAATGAGATTTCCCTACTATGCAAGTCGTATCTTTTGAGTTCCAGGAAGGCAATTTTAGACTCACTGTTCCCAGTCCAAAAGCTCACCAGAGCGTCATAAAAACTGAACTGTGAATCATGGCTCAGGCATTGACAGGAATCGGGTGTGGTGTCCCGCATCCTCATCAATCTCACTGCGTTTACCACGTGCCCCTAGCTCGTTATCCCACAGGTCCTCTGCACTGCCTCTTCCCTTAATCCAGTCCTTCACAGAGTGCATTTCCTGCTTCCCGCATCCTTTTTCTATTTTTTGGTAAGGAAATAAGCCAGAAAGATGGAGGAGAGGCTCTCTGGGTAGAATCAAGACCCACCAGTTTACTGGCTATTTCACAGGGAAAATTCAGTGTAACCTCACTTGCTTTGTTTACTCATCAATAAAATTAACATATCAGTATTTACCCCCCCAGAGATGCTTGATGTATTAAGATGCATTTAAGTGATTTAACATTGTTGTAATAAGTGTATCAAAAATTTTCCTAAAATATTCTCATAAAATTTTATTTTAATAAAATTATAATAACATGCAGAAAAGACTTTTATTTGTAGAATATAGGTGGAATTGTGTTTTCAAAGTGTTAATTAAGAAGGTTAAAGACCCAGTATTTAATCTCTTGGTATAAAATTTTGAAATTTGAACGGTAAAGAGTGTATATTGTTCTTTTTAGAGGACCGATATTTGGATCCCTGCACCCATGTTGAGCAGCTTCCCAGATGGTTGCATCTCCAACATTGCTCCTGGGGACGGGACTCCCTCTACTGGCCGCCCCGTGTACCTGCACACACGAGTATCATGAACACAACCACATACACATGAGCCCAGACCGCATTTAAAGATAAACAAATATTGCATCTTTGATCCAGAGGAAGGGGTTAGTGAGGAGCTGAGAAGTGAGCCAGGGCATTATCAGACAGACTCCTGGCCCCTATACGGTTCTGTTTAGCCAAGCTTCAGAAAAAGCTCTTCTGGCCTCTGGAGTCCCATGCTTCATTTTCTTTTTCTTTCTTTCTTTTTTTTTTTTTTTTCTTTTTTAATGATTTTTTTTATTTTTGAATTTGGAATTCTTCCAAGCAACCAAAGCCTTTTCTTCATATACATATATAATATTTCAATATAATATTCAAATATATATATATTTGAAAATTGTTAGATGCGGTAGAATTTTGTTTCAGAGTTTGTAATTATTTTTCTACATATTTTTAATTGCTGTGAAAAATAAGGTAAGTTGTTATTTGGCATCATGTGCCTGTTACCTATGTATCCTGAAAGGAAAAGATTTTAATTATATAAAGTATGTCTGACTTATTACAACAGGCCGTACAGTAGTCTGATGATCAATACTAGCCCTAATGCTCGCCATTAATAACAGTGAGCCAAGAGTATTATATACTTTCTGCATAGGTCTCAATATTGTCTAAATTTTCCATAAAAAGTAACAGATTAGTATATATATGAGATACTAGAATTTGATGGTAACCTGAATGGCTACTTCCTATATTCTCAGCCATTACCCTACACTGTCCCTGAACTCTCTCATGACAAAAAGAATTAACAAAGAAATGAGAAATTGGGAAATGAAGTCTATAAGGATGCTGGAGTACATCACTCACATGAGCACCTAACTGAGTGTCAAGAGTACTTGTCTAGACTTGTCCCTTTATCTATGCTCCTTGAGACTGGAAAGAAGTTGTCTTGCAAGTTTTCTTTTGCTCACTAGAACCAAGATAACTGATGAGCAAGATGACTTCAGCCTGGTCCTGACTGATGAGCCCTTGTTTTACACACTGGTTGTTAAATATTTTAAACTATTTTCCCTATTTAGAACTAACTTTATGCATAAGGAATGCCAAGAAATAGAGAATAACAAATTTATCATTAGAGATTTTCAGAGTATTTTTCTCTCTTTAATCCTTGTGCTTATTTACACCTTAGGAATATTCATACATACATACATACATACATACATACATACATACATGCAATGTCTGCGTGTCTTTATGTGAAATTTGCTTTTTGAATGCTTATACTTCAGCATAAACTTAAAATATTAAAAGACATTGCCTCTAGATTTTTCCTTGTAGTTTATTGAATCCCAAAGTGTCAACCCAAAACCAATGAACCTGTTAATAATTTAAAAAGAAGAAATCATGAATTTAAGAGGGAGTGGGTGGAAGAGAAGGACTTGGAAGGGAAGGAGGGGAGGTGGAAATAGTGGACATATAATATTCATGTAAGAAATTCTTGAAAAAGAACAATTTGAATTTTAAAAGTATTAAAAGTGTACATTTATGTTCCAAGAGTATAAGTCAAATTCCTAACCATGTTTTCCCAATTCCTCCCCTCTTTCCCTAACTTAAGAGTATTCAGCCGTGGAAACATTGATCAGGCTCAGCGTTGAAGCATTGAATGTTCTTAACTTAAATCACACTTTAAGCTAATTGAAGAAAGGCCAGATGATGATCTCAGCATCTCCTAGATTCAGAGAACACCCAAAGTGGACAAAAATCAGTTTTCTGAACATATGGCAGAAGGAAAAGGTTATGGGATTGTGCAGTACAATAGCAGATCAACTTCCAATTAATATGAAACAATGGTCTCATTTCTCTGGTCCTTAGTTTTCTTTGCTAAGTGAATGAGCAATTTATGTTATCTCTAAGATTCTTTCTTGTCACTTTGGGAATTCTTGGCACAGCTTCTCAGCTTGCTTCAATCTCAAAATTGCAAAGATCAGGTAACATAATACACTCTTCTATAGACAAGACAAATGTTCCTCACTGGGTCAGATTTCTTCCAAATGCAAACACGGAGGTAGCAAATACATTCATCTTCATTACACAGAGACCATGGAATGAACCCCAGTCTCTATCAACATTAAAATGTGTGCCACAAAAGAACTAAGCCCATTCCATAATTCCCAATTTATGTCAAAGCAAATATCAAAATAATAAATAAATAATGCAAAAGGAGTGGTCTTTGGAAATGTATTACCACTGTATCATGTTTCCTCCATTATGATCTTGCTAACTGCACACAGTCAGTGTCCCTAATATTTCTTCAACTTGCAGCAGAGTCTCATGGGGGCCCTAAAAACACTATTTATCTTTATGAATAAATTAGCTTTATGTATGAGCCACTTAATTAACCTAGGACTTGGACTTTTAAAAAAAAGACAATATTTCAATGTGTACTTGACTTACTTAGAGTCTTTTATTGATATTGCACCATCTAGACATCAGGCAAAGGTATGTACCCTCCATTAAAAGGTGGTTTTGTATTATTTATTTAAGTATTTCTCCCCAAAATCCTCTGCTTTATTTAAGTCTCACTTTTAATTGCAACTTTCATGCAGCTTTGTCACAGCAATCATGTCTTGTTTTTAATTTTCTAACAACATCACAGTTAAGGATCTGTGGGCGTAAAACATGTTTGATGAGAACATCTAAATGACTAAAGGATATGAGATGTTTCTCTAAGCTGCCATAGCTAATCTGATTTAATAGAGTCTTAATGGCTGTGGCTACTCTGAAGATTTGACAAGCTTAGGAACTTGGCAGTCATCTTTAGACCTCTATTTCAGCCAATTCCATTTCAAGTCCATGGGGCCAAAGGTCTTGGATGGTCATTTGGCTAGTCAGTTAGGAAGCATCTGTTCAAGGTTCATGGTGCACAGTATCCTATAAAGTCAAAAGAGCCAGTTTTCAGGCCATGGGAATATTAGAGAACTCCAAACTAGCCAAGGGTCTAGTTTTATAGTTTATTGGGATTATAAAATTGGATGCTCAACAATAGAATAATGGAGAAGCCGGGGTTAAAATAAAGTATGTGAGGTGCATGTGCTGCCTAGAATTGAGTGTGCTTGGGCAAATGATTTTACTTATTATTTATTTACTTATTTATTTATTTATTTATTTATTTATTGGGCTTGGGGTATAGAGATTAAAGGACAACTTTCAGGAATCAGTTCTTTCACTCCATCATTTAGGCTTTTATCAACTGTGCCATCTTGCTGGCTCCAAAGTCTTAATCATACATTTAACCAATAAATATTGAGAAAACACTTTGTAAGCTTTCCAGTAAGAATATGGAAGTTTTTCTGTATTCATAAATGACATAGTTAAGATGTCTAGTGGGAATGCGAATCAAGAGTGAGGCTATATTTCATGAGAGTGCAGCGTTAAAGCAGATTTACTTTCAGTGATATGCCAAAGCCACTGAATCGTGAATGGGATGATGGAATGTATATAGATTGACAGCTTGGGTCTGAGGATACTTTCATGGTGTTACAAATCCATTCCAGGAAATGCTGTGCAACAGAATTGAGGAAAGAGTTCCCAACAGAAGATACTTAGTGCTGATAAACTCCTCACAGGCAAGGCATGCCTGTGGCTGGCTTCAATAAATAACAGTTCTAACAGTTTATTGATTACATTGTTCTTTCAAATGTCATCATCTCCATATTCTCAATGCTGAGGGTCATCCCATTATGGCTCCTGGGCCCACCACCTGTTTTTAATAATAAAGTTTTATTGGCACATACTCACCTGCCAATTTGCAGGCATTTATCCATGGTTGTTTGCAAAGTACAATGAGTTTAGACCTTCTATCTATCTACAAGGACCAAAGCATCCTGTGCTCTTTGACCTTTCATTAAAAAAGTTTCATTGACTTCTAAGAGTATGATGCTGTCTTTAACTATCAAAAGAACTATCAAAAGACCCTGTATCAAATAGTGCCTCTACTGACTTCAATTAGTGCCAATGCATACAGGGAGAGAATTAATTAAACACAAAGACCATTTTAGTATGTATGAGTATCCTCAAAAGAGACAAATAGCTCAGTATCCTATAAAAAATTGCTCATACCTCAGGCATTCAGGTAAGCAGATGCTCTCCTGGCCAATCAGGATACATGATCACTGTTTTTGTATTAATACAACCTTCTACAATAAGTTCTTTCTACACCTTAATTATTGAAAAGAAAGGAAGGATATACAGATGTTATTTAAGGCAAATAATGCATTTTCATTTCTCATGAATTCTAAGATCCTGATAGTAAAACAGATACTATACACTACCCAACCTTTCTCTAGCAGTAAGGAGATTCTTGTTTAGACACTCAATTTAGAGGCATTGTTTTACTGGACTGTGGGTAATAAGAGCCTCTGGTGATTATTTTTTGTCACCTTGACACAAACTAGAGTTACCTGGAAAGAAGATACCTCAGCTGGAGTAGAGTCCATCAGCTATGGGTATGTGTGGGGGGTATTTCTGGATTAATGACTGATATGGGAGGGCCCAGGCCACTGTGGATGGTGCTGCCCCCCTCCCTGGGTACCATCCACATAAGAATGCAAGCTGAGCACACTATGGAAAGCAAGCCAGTAAGAAGTGTTCTTCATGGTTCCTGCCTCTGTTTCTGCTTGAGTTACTGCCCTGACTGCTCTCAGTGATGAACTGTGATGGGGATGTATAAGCCAAATAAACCATTTCCTCTCTAAGTCGCTTTTGGTCACAGGCTTTATCTCAGTAACAGAAGTAAACCATGACTGATCCTCAGAATTTCATCAGGTTTTCCTTCATGCTCAGGAAAAAGTCATACTTTTCTTTTAAGGCCACAATGGCAAACTAAGTCAAGTGAACTTGTATGACTAATCAGATATTTCCAAATATTTTAGGTTAATGGAAAGCACCCCAAGTGACTTCTTTTTTCAAGAAAGTCAATGCAGAAACTTTTTTCAAAACAATTTGGCAATTCATTTTTTCAGTAGAAAATCCCACTTGGTGGAATTTACTAAATGTTCATTCCATCCGTGGTTTAATTTAGCAAGCACAGATTCCAACTAAGGCAGGCCAGGCATTGGCAAAAATCTTTCGGTGCACAGTTTTGCAAACTGTCTTCCTTCTGCCAGCACAGTGCTCTGCAAATTGTACTTAAACAAGAGCAGCATGTGGCTGATTTCACTCTCATATTCTATAAATTGACATCTATTTCCTTAAATCCTGTGTTCTTAGAGAAATGGGCATCAGCCCTTAATAAGTATCTAGGTTTTAAATATGGGGCAATCCCCACCCATTAGGTCATCAGCAAAGTTGTGGATTTCCATTGCATGGTTTGTAGAACTCCATTCCTAGTATCTCCCACCATGGCCTGCTCACAGGACAGGTTTATTAATGTCAGGTCAGTCATCTTGCTCAGGCTCAGAATTAGGACAGTGGCACTCAAGGTGTTGTCATCAAATATCAGCAGCATCACCTGGAAGCCACTTGGAGGTGTCACTCCTCATCCTCTGGCTTTCATTCTTCTCTGTAGATTAGAAATTCAAACCCTCTGGGTGATTTCAATCACAGAATGAATTACTACTTGTGAATAAACATCCAGAAACCTCTAGCCAGGTTTCCTTATGAATTTACTTACACAGTAAGCAATTCATCATTGTTTAAGTATGCCATATCACCAGGCAACGTACCAAAACCCAATAGCCTTGTAAAAATTGTAAAATCAGAAATCAGGACAGTGCAAACAGTGAGCTCCAGACCCATTTGCCAGGCATACTGAATAGTTTATGATTGATGTTAATATTTATTAAGTTCTACTGTAATAAAAACAGAGCAAAGACCTTTCCTTTTGAAAACATTGACATTAGGAATTTCAGGTGTTTTACGTAACTCTCACAACTATTTTGGTGGGTCTCTAGTTCCAAAGAACAGAACATTACAGCTGCATTTTCATAAGTCAAGACTTATTTTTTTCAACTTCACAGATAAATATAGAGAGGAAACTATGTCTTTTTACAATTGGATGGAATTTAATCTATATGGAAGAAAAGTGTGGCAGAGATTA
The DNA here is from genome assembly GCF_943737965.1 of Phodopus roborovskii. Taxonomy (NCBI): domain Eukaryota; kingdom Metazoa; phylum Chordata; class Mammalia; order Rodentia; family Cricetidae; genus Phodopus; species Phodopus roborovskii. The sequence continues at coordinate 9,935,552 of NW_026126576.1, forward strand.
TATTTCCTGGTTGAACCAGGATGCATTTCATGCATTCTCTCTAGCTTACCTTGGTTAAGGAGATATATCTAACTTTAGTATCTCTCACCTTTGGAGTAATTCTGTCAATGGCCTTGCTCTGTAAGCCAACAGACCATCTGTGAACCAATTAAGTACAAACATATCCAGGTGGTCAGAGAAATGACCTAATAAGATGTGTCTCTGTTTTAAACAGCCTTTTGTTTTCCCCAAAACAGAAAGGCAACAGATTTTACATTTAATTTTAAAAGTAAAGGCCAAAATAGTTAGAATAAGAGAAAAAGCCAAATAAAATACAGACTGTATCAGACATAGTCCATATTAGATGGAGCACTTTCCACAAGTGTTCCCAAAAATATTATTCACAATATAGCTGAAGAAAATGTTTCCCTTATTCATGTGATATGATAAAGTTACTCCCTATATGCACTAACATTCCTATTAGCAGCAGGGAAAAACATCTTTATGTACTGTAACTACTGTTATATATTCAAATAAATCTGTTCTTACTGATAACTTTGTTCATATTTATATAGCTATAAATATGGATCATTCTAGCTACCAAGAAACTACTCCCATATGACCAGAAAACCAAACTATACAGTTCATATTAATAAATGAAAATCACAAGGATATATAGTAAATGATTCTCATGACTGGAAAACAGCATGTGTCCCTCACTAGCTGTTACAGGCAGGCCCTGTTAAAATGCCTCCATGACTCCCATATTTTCCTCCTTGACACACATTCCTGTTCATCTCATTTTTTCATATTCTCAATGCTGAGCTAGGATTTGTTAATGACATAGAAAAAAAGTAAATTTTCATCCCTCAAGATACAATGTACAATGGAGAAAATTCCTTATTTATAACTATCTATAAGATGATAGGAAGCAGTAACACTGTTGAGAGGTTCCCTGGAGTTTTACAATGTTTTATGTCCATAGTTATTTACTGAATATCTATTAAGAGATTGGGAACCTAAGACAGGAATACAAGTATGTAAAGCACAGGTTCCTCACTTGGTGGTATGTTTTCCCATCTGGTTGAAAGCTACAAAACACATAAACAAGTGAGTCTTAACATTGTGATAAGTAATGTGAAGGACAAAAAATGCTGGCAGAAATGAAGAGTTTAGAGAGGGTGACTAGAAAACACTTCTTTGAGGCTGCATCATTTGAAGTAAGGCATAAATCAGCAAAGAGTCATGTATATGAATGTCACAGAAAACACAGCCAAATGAATGTATGCCCACCCAAAACTTACTGCAGCTCATTGAAGCATCATTGGAAATAGCTTAATATGGGCAGCTATCGCGGTAAATAAGGATCAGGATAAACAAATAGGCCGAATAGATGTTTATTCAGGGAGAAATAACTTACAACCTAGACAGATGAACACCAGGAAATTCATCCCGATCCTCTCCTGTCTGAGTCATGCCAGAAAAAAAGCGCCTTTCCTGGCCCCCTCCGACCTCCTTCCACAGGTCACTTCCGCCCATGGCTCCACCCCCCAATGGGCGTGGTCAGTGCCACAGAACTATCTCACTACAATTCCCCTTTTAGTCTAAAGAAAAGATTTAGGCTTAATACAAAACTATATACAAAACAGTGAATAACAAGTGTGCTCTAAGAAAAGGAAAATTGAGAAGAAAATGACCTACATATCTAGTCCTAGGGTGAGGGCAATATGGAGTTTACAATAGAGTTGTCCTAAGCTGGAAAACGTAAGTCTAGCACCTAATATATCTAACTAGGAAGAGAGAATAATAGTTGTGATAGTTTAATCTTCAACCTCATCCAGACCTGAGAAGGAAATTAACAATACTAGAGTAGACAGGAAATGCGGATGGACACCTTCCAAAAGGTGCAGCAAGGACAGAAACAGCAAGCCACCTGAACAGTCACCCTAGGTCTCACAGCCACGTTGGTACACCCAGATTTGGCTAAGGCCAAGAGAACTTGACAGACCACAACAACAGCAGGGAGGTAGAATGGCTGTCTTACCCTGACTTGGCAATGTCAAGCAGTCTTCTATATTTGTCTCCTGCAAGCACATAGGACTGCATGTCCAAGTCAGTGGTCAAGGTGGGGGCAATTCTTTGCCCAACAGGCCATTAGCTGAGGCGAGATTGAACTCCAGCAGGAGCAACAACAGTGTCCAACATATTTTCGGGAAAGTGCACGGTGCTGTCAGGAGCAACAGTGTCTCATGTCAATGGAGTACTAATATTAAAACATTTAAATGCCATGTTCTGCATGTCTATGAAGTGATTGAAGATTAAGCATCTATATCTGACTAATCTCATAGGTACAGGAAATGTGAGTGAAGATAATCTGTAATACTCGGGAACTTAGCTAAAAAGACTGATTAAAACTTCCCTGAGTAAAGCAGGAACAAATACTTAAACAATATAACTATTTACATATACATACATGTAAATCCCTAAAATAGAGGTAGAGTATAAGTGTCAAGACAAGAGGTAGAACTATAAAGGGCAGCAAGATAAATATCCCAAGTTGTATCAATATACAAAATGTCTTGAATACAAGAAAAGTATACATACATGGAATATGGTAAAAAATAATGTGCATAAAACATTGTAAGTGGAAAGATTTAACACAATATAACAAAATATAAACTTAATTTTACAGGCAGCTGCCCAAATGTTCATCAGCCAGTATTACAATATGTTGCATCCTGCCTCTTCCCACTTCCACCCTCAAAGTGGGGCTTTATCAGAACTTAGGTCATTGTTAAGTACAGCTAATTAAAATGAGGTCATCCTGCAATGGATTTGGGCCTTCATTCACAGAGAAGATACAGAGAAATGGTCATTTGAAAACAGACACAGAAATCTTAATGACATAATTAAGCTAATAAGACTAATAGCTACCCTCAGAATGTAGGAAGAAGCAAGGATATATATCCAGAGTCTTGGAGCTCAGACCTGTCCACATATCCAAAACTATGTTCCTTTTAGCTGCTTGGCTTGTAGCTCTTTTTCATAGGACCTCTATGACACTAATGCAAATTTTCATCTTACAAGTAAAATTTGTGGGATGTACCATCCTGTTTTGCAACAGGCCAAACAGAATGTTGGTGTGCTATAGCATGGGCCTGGTAAGCATGACCTATAAAAGAAGGCAGATAGGAATGACACTGACGGGAGACTGGAGCAAGGCATGCAGTTAAGAGCATTGGCTGCTTTCACAGAAGACCCAGGTTCAGTACCCAGAACCTACATGGCAGCTCACAACTGCCAGAAATTCTATTTCTAGAGGATCTGGTCCCTTCTTCTGACCTCCAAAGGAACAAGACATACATGTGGTACACATACATACTATATGAAGGCAAACATCCATATAAATAAAATAAAAAGAAATAAAACTGTTTCAAAGGATGCAGATATACAATTCCATTGCTGTGAAATGCCAAGAGCAGTTGGATGTGCCAAAAGCAGGTCAGAGTTTGCTACAGACTGCGCTGTGCTATCACAGATATTATCTGGGTATTGAAAATGCTCAGAAACCAGAGTGTGGTGACAATGGTATGTCTAAACAAATGTGATAAAAAGTCATTGAACTGTGCCCTTAAAATCAGTAAATTGTTTATATGCAAGTTATATCTTAAAATGTTTATTTTTAAGCACTATGGAAGCAGTATGAAGCAGAAGAAATATTGGTTCTTTCCAGTCATTCACAAACTACAATGGACTAGAGAGCAGGACATTCAGAGAAGTGGAAGAATAGTTCTATGTAACAATTTTACAAAAGGGGACTCCAAATCCACAGTCTAATAGGCAGAATTTTTAGGATGGGGAAATAGATATTTAACAATCTGGACATTGAGTCTCTATCCACACTGAAGCTCAGAACAGGGTTAGCTGAGACACATTTACTACGAACTATATAATCTTCTAAATTCATTAGAGAAACATGATGGACATGTGATGACAATATAAAAAGATAAGACAGGGACAAAATCAATCACTTCTTAGACATCCTTGCCACTAGTATTTTTAACCTTATTGTCTCATCTTCATCCAACATGTGATATATCGCCATGCAAACTGTCTTGATCTCCTGGGAAGACAAAGACCTCCTCCTTTTAAGGCAACTTTTTTTTTTCAATTAACACCAATCTCATAGTATACAGCCACATGCACAGCACTAAAAGGTGTTAACTTGCTCACTGCACTCCAAGTCATACTACTGATATTTATGGGATGATGATTCAACCGTACAGACGGTTTGTTAGCAAGTTCAGCAGCTGTGTGTGAATGCTGATATTAGTATACACCACACCATTACCCAGTCAGCTTTGTGCAAATGCTCAAAGGGAAGTAATCAAATGGAGGTGCAAGAGGAACTGTAGCAGAAACTTGGCAAAAATGGAGGTGGAGGAGGGAGTAGCTTTGTTTGCGAACAAGTCAAACGTGGCTTTGGTGTATTTTAATTTACTTTGATGATTTAATATACTGCAGTGGAGAAAAGTCATAGTAAAAGGTGAAGATTCAAGCCTTGAGTTTTAACTTTGACCATTAACTAGATCTTGATGGGACTGAAAACAATGTTAACCCCTTTGAAATTACAGCCTCCCTTGTAAAAGAAAAGATGACTATCAACTTTTGAGGAGGAAGCGTTGGCTCAATCCCTTGTCCTAAAAGGCCTTAACGGTGATCTCCCCTGGATGCACAGAAGTGTGTATTTGGGAACATCAAACTTAATGACCCTGGAAGAAGAGATGGCTAAGCAGTTAAAAGCACTTGTTTTTGCAGAGCACCAAGGTTTAGTTTCCAGCATGTACATAGTGGCTCATCACCATCTGTAACTCCAGTTCCAGGAGATGCAATGGCATCTACTCACCTCCTTAGACACCACACACTCACACTGTCAACTCACATGAATGCAGACAAAACACTCATATATAGAGAGTGTTTGGAATATAAATGTGTGTGTGTGTGTGTGTGTGTGTGTGTGTACATTCCAAAAACATTCTTTTTGAGAACACAGGGAAGTTATCTCAAAGTCCCTTCTAAAAAATAGTCTTCCCTGTTAGTTTAGGAAAAGAAAATAAAGCCAAATAGCAACAGCAGAACTGTATTCAAGTTCACCCTTCCACAACAGTCCTCATGGTAAACCCAGCAGCACTGTATGTATCTAACTCATAGTGCTGAGTTGTTTTTTTCTGGACTGATTAGATCTTTGCAGCGCCTCTCTTTGGGAACCAGCATGTAAAAAGTGTTTGTAAGCTGAATGAAATCAGCTGTCTTTGTTACTGCACCTGTGCCCGTTTGTTCCTTGTTACTCTTTTCTTCTGAAACCTTTCATTTCTCTTTGCTGTAACTGCGGGGAGCCTAAATGAAAGATGAAGTGCAATGGCCATTTGATTTTCAATAAACCTGGTAACCCCAAACTCTTCATCAGTACTGTTGAATCAATGATCATAGAGATGTCCAGAGATCAAATAGAAACAAACTGGTTGAAGCCTTAACTAATGAGTCAAGATAGTATTGATAGGAAATAAATGAAATGTTTTTAGTCATAAAAAATAGATTTAGTCTGTTGGACTTTTACTGTGACTGTCATCACACAGTCATTTTTAAAGATATGGGGGACAAACACATGGAAAACTTGCCTACTGTGAGTGCTAACCACGTGTTGTGGGTTGACAACATGGAATACAGGCTTCAGATTGGCCTCAGATATGAAAAAATACTGTGGCCAGAGAATGACTTTGAGAAATCACTATGTGGACACCATAAAGGATGTATTTTTAAAGTGTTTATAAATAGTTATATGTTTTGTGCAGTGTATTTCCAAGAGAGTGGCATTCCTACTGACTAGGAATATATCAACTCTTTTTCCTTCCCCCACCCCAAGTGACCCTCACAAAGTACTTCTGAGAAGCATGGAGACTAATCCTCTGCAGGTGGTACAAATGCTGTGATATGAATTTTACTCTCAAAGAAACGGGAGGGAGAGTTGGGGTCACATGGTGTCCCAGCAGGGCCTGTTTCAGATGAAGGAATTAAGTGTACACCTATCATTGTATAGGAGTATTCTGTGTTGACAGAAAACACTTACGAACATCTTGACAGTACCTTTGAGACTTGGTGTCTTTGTCTGTTCACAGGGGTGATGGGTGAATATGAGCCCAAAATAGAAGTACAGTTTCCAGAAACAGTCCCAGCTGAGAAAGGAACAACAGTCAAGCTGGAATGCTTTGCCTTAGGAAAGTAAGTTCTGGTTGTCCCTCATCCCCTCAGCTCTGGCAGCTAGAGAATTGTGTTCAGCGTTCACAGAGATGGCTGCTGAGCTGTCGGAACATCAAATCAGCTTTCTCTTTGTAATTCTGTGCTTGCATCTTTGATTCTCTCCTCTTCCTATGGAAAAAGACAGGTAACAGCTCTAGAAGGATTGGACTGCCATGATTGACATAGCCACAAAGGAGAGGAGAACAGATGATTCTGAATAGTATTCCATTCTATTATTATGACCTATAATGCACATGCTGTCTAACCCAGAATGATGGGAAAACAATGGCTTTCATTTGAGGTACAGGAAAGCTATTTGGATAAAAATGGGGACTTTCATTCTGGGCTCATATACAGAAGATACATAAAATTTTTCTTGAATTTCTTTTCAAATTGCCAAACTCTTCTTGCTCATTTAGATTCCCTTCTGCTCTCACTAGAGATAGAGAAGAGCTGATATCTAAAAGTCTATTTTAGAGTGGTCTGAAAATTATTCACAACTTTATTATTCCATCTGGATTACACTTAAGAGAACCTACTTGGAAAGCACTTGGCCTTCCCACAGAGGGTCTGCCAGAGGGCGTCAGAAAGGAAATGAAGATCATCTGGGATTTTTATATGCCAGTAATCAACAGGAATGGTTTGGCACCCACAATGTAAACTAGCACCAGAAGGGAGAATGCTGGATTTTAATGGTCTAGCCAGCCAGCCATTCTTAATTCTGTCTGGTTTTTTTGTTTATTTTGTTTTTTTGTTTGTTTGTTTGTTTGTTTGTTTGTTTTGTTTTGGTTGGTTGGTTGGTTTGGTTGGGTTGGGTTTTTTTTGTTTTGTTTTGTTTTGTTTTTGTTTTTGCTTTCTGTGCCTAAGTATTGACAAAAGGCACAACAGGAGTTCTTGCCCAGTCCTTGTCTCAGTGTATAGTATTTTGAAGAAGTGTCTTGTGTTTCACCGAGACTTTAGGCATTCTTGGTGTTTTCAGTTTTATTAGCAACTCTAATGGGATGATTGTTTTCAAGTTGTGGCAATGTAGGCCCCAGCAGTAGCTTTACTTTGATGAGGTTTAATACAGTGATAAAGACTTACCATCCTGTATGAATTATGACAGAGCTGCTGGACTGAACGCTACACAGACGTAAAAAGCAAGCTGTAAAGCCACATGTAAGATACAGAAAATGGCAATGATTTGTTGATAAGAAGAAAAGCCAATTGTAGACATTGTGATGTGGCTGATCTTAAAATTTTAAAGCCTTTCTGTGAACTCATGAAACAGCAAGAGCAGATGACTGGATCGTCAGGGTCTATATTTGGCAAACTTTGCAAGATAACACTTAACAAAACTCTCCCTACATAAAGTAAAATTCACATTGCTCACACTGCCAAAGGGACTATGAATTAAAGTCTATTCACAATGCTTGAATGGCACTAAAATAAAAACAAAAGACACAAATTGGGTTCCTCAAATCTACACAGAAATGTTTGGATATGCATGTCTAGCTGTTGAAACACACCATCATCTCCCACTTGAATGTAGAAGACTAGTCTAAGTGCAGTTGTATTTAAAGGCATGTATTAAGTGTATATATGATTGACTATAAAGGCACCCGTAATGTGCTTCTGATGCTGCCCTCCTGCATTTTCAGCCAGTGTTTGCCTAATAAACTTAAGTTATTTTAAAACAACTATAGTAGAATTGATATGTTTAATTTTTTAAATACCATCTTAAGTTTCCCAGGGAAGATTGGCAAGTCTTTAGTGTAATTACTTCTCGGTGAGTGTTTTTGTGAAAAATAAATAAGTAAATAATTGTATCCCCTGCTAGGAAGCCGCAATCCTAAAAGCTGCAGTTAGCTTAAAAACCACTCATTTGCAGACAGGCTGCCCTCCTTGGCAATTTAAGATGTGTTCCAAACAGTTATGGCAAGAGAATGATAGATGCCTTGAGAGTACATTAAGACCCCACAGACTGCTCTTTTCTTCATCTTGCTACTTTAATTATTGTTTCCACAAACCACCTTCCAAAAGGACCACTATAAATCAGTGAGGTCATCAATATGTAAATGACAATGAGGACAACAATTGTGTTCTCCAGATCAGGTTGTCATGAGTGAATTGCTCCTCTATGCCAGCAATTAGGTTGTAGTTTCCAGATTTTATGAGCTCGTTACTTTTACTATCACTTTTTCAATATGTGGGTGTAACTTACAGTGTGGTTTTCACATTGCTGGGCATAAGATTTAGAAGAATATATTGTCTCTGTTCTCTACTACTGCATTACAAACTTAGGAGGAGCAAACTACTAATATCTTATTATCTCATGATTTATGGGTTAAGAATCCAAGCAAGGCTTAGCTGGGTAATGGTTTTCGTCTGTGTGATGTCTCTGAGGGTCTCATGGTGTGAAGCTGGCATATTAGTAGTATGGAGACCCCAAAGAAGGGCCATTTACTTTTCTGGCATCTTGGAGGCAAGGTTGGATGATGTGGTCTGTTATTAGGTGAAACTCCATGAAACAGCCTCTGTGTGGCAGTATTAAGGTAGTTGAACTTGTCATAGGTGCCTCAGAGAGTGTTCCAAGAAAAAGAACATGGAAGCTGTCTGTTTCTTAATGTTTGAATCTAGAAATCAACTCACTACCACCCTGTCTGTGTATTAGTCAGGGTGGTTAACAAGCCCAAGTTCAAGGGAGTAGACACGGACCTCATCTCAGCAGGAGAGATGTGTGAGAAGTTGCCTCCATTTGAATTCCACCACGTATGTGCCTGAACATTTTTACTTTAATAGTTACAATTTAGAAAACTATAAAATTACCTTATTAAAAATGCTCTTTTCTTTCCATGATAATGGTGCATAGGAGGATGTTTACATTGGTTAATGTTAAGAATGTTGATTTTAAGAAAAATGTGGAGTGAATAATGCTAAAGATATAGATGTTGCTAAAATAATAGTAATATAGGAATGGAGTTTGGGAATGCTATAATGTGCTCATGGCTTTGGAAGAAATGGAGGGAGTTATCAGTGTAGATTTAAAAGCCAGACAAAGCTTTCTTAATTTCATTCATCCCATTTTATTCTCACTCTCAGCCCGGTCCCAACTATCCTATGGCGGAGAGCTGATGGAAAGCCAATAGCAAGGAAAGCCAGAAGACACAAGTCAAATGGAATTCTGGAAATTCCCAACTTTCAGCAGGAAGACGCTGGCTCGTATGAATGCGTGGCTGAAAACTCAAGAGGCAAAAACATAGCAAAGGGACAGTTAATTTTTTATGGTAAGTTTTCAGTCCCACTTGTTATTTGTCATGTTACAGAACTTTTTCACATTTTAATCGTGTCCTTTAAGGTCTGCAGTCGGAGGGGTTTTGTTGTTGTTTGGTTGGTTGGGTTTTGTTTTTTCTTTTTGCTTTTTGGAAGCACATTGAATAGAATTGTGTAAGACTCTTGCTTTTCTACATAATTAGCATGCCCTGGATGGCTCTGGGTGTGGAAAGTGAAGGTGGGGGCAAGGATGTTGAGGGATCAAGGAGGAAGGAATTAAGCTGGTGTGTTTAGGAGATGTATGGTAGTGTGAACACACTCCCAAAGGAGTCTGTTTCCTGTTTTCCTTTTCCCATTGAGCTATAGGCCTGACACCGGAGTGTGTGTGTGTGTGTGTGTGTGTGTGTGTGTGTGTGTGTGTTCATTAATTGAAGCTCTGGTTGTCACTTGAATTTTGAATTGAGGCTCATCCTAATCCATTGCAATTGTGCCTATTCGACAGCTGTTTAATGTGTTATCCTGAACATTTCAAAATGCATACTGTCCAAATTTAGTTCTCAGAGTGGACCTCATAGTAGAGCATGAAAATTATCTGATCACATAGATTTTATTTTTTATGAGAAGCTTCTCCTGTTCTGGTCAAATCATCTGTATTGACCCAAACATAATATAAGTGCAAAATCTGTACCACATGGTTCTTATTGAGGGTACCCTGGAAGGCTTCATAGGCTATTGACCTGAAATCCTGAAAAAGGTTTCACTGGAAATGCATGCTGAAACAAATTTGAGAGGTGTCAAATTAATTCACTTTTATTTTGGTTTCTTTCTTTCTTTCTTTTTTTTTTTTTTTTTTTTTTTTTTTTTTTTTTTTTTTTTTTGTTTTGTTTTGTTTGAGGGAGAGAGGATCTCTCTGTTTTGTAGTTCTGGCTGTCCTGGAGTTCACACTGTAGACTAGACTGAATTTGAACTCTCAGCGCTGGCACTAAAGGCATGTACCACCGAAAAGGAACCAATAACACATATGTCTATATGCTCTTTCCCCAAAGTCCCTTAGTTTTAAAATAAGCTGAGAACTACACTCAGTAATCTTATAAAGCAGCTTAGAAACAGATTGAAAAGCAAGGAACATGTCCAGGATCAGCCATTGACATTCTTATACCCAACTCTCAGCATTTTAGACTCACATACCCAAAAGAAGCTTGTATGGTAAGATTCTAGAAAGTTCTTCATAAAGTGATCAGTACAGAAGTAGTTTGGTATATATAGTCACCCTATACTTTATTTATTTGACTTTCTACCTATACCAAATGAAAGATTTGATATTTGGTCTTTTGCTTTCTTAAAGTATTAGAGTTGGTATTTTATTTGAGTTGAAAAGTATAACATATCACATTTAACTGGAAACTCACAAGAGCCCAAGTTACGGATTTATTTGGTGAGAAGCAATTACCATGTATTTTTAACTGTTTGGGATTTATTTTTCTCACCAATCTGGTAATTATTTCCTTTATGTTGGGTAGCAACCACTTGAACTTGCATAGCCAAAATGGGAAACATTTTTCCTTTTTCTTAATTAAATAGACTATTAGACGTAGTGTTGGTGGTTCCTAAATGTTACTTAAATCACTTAATGAATCAAAGAAACTTACTTACACTTTCATGATTTTGTTTTAAGGTTAAATGCTTGCATTCAGTATGCTAAGGTGGTTTTTGTTTTTTTTATTTAGATTTATTTATTACATATATAGTGCTCTGCCTGCATGTGTGCCTGCAGGCCAGAAGAGAGCACCAGATCTCACTATAGATAGTTGTGAGCCACCATGTGTTGCGGGGAATTGAACTCAGGACCCCTCCAGACTCTAGAAGAAGTTGTTTTCTGTAGCCAAGGATTGCCAAGGGTCTTCCTAAGGATTCAAGGTCCCCACCCAGGAAATAAAGCAATGAAGAGTTACTTGTAGGAGTAAATTAGATGCCTCCCAGGTATCCTGCCCTAGAATTGGAAATCAGAGACTAACAGTGTTTGCCTTTTAAAAGGCACAATCTGCAACAGTGTTTGGCAAAGGAACAGAACAATTTGCCTGTTTTCTGAAGATAGCAGAATGTCACCACCTTGTCAGTCACCCTCGATGTCAGATCAGCTGATATTCACAGACTTGACTATTGTATCTGTTTATTCTTTGGTTCTTCTTCAACTAGCATATCACTGATATTATTTTCACCATCACAGGAGGGCTTGATTATACAGAAGTATTTGACTCTCTCTCTCTCTCTCTCTCTTTCTCTCTCTCTTTCTTTGAAGGGAGAGGTTTGGTGTGTTCCCAGTACTATGTATGTCCCTAATATCCAGCTGCCTTAATCTTAAAGTTAAATGAATTATTATAATTAAAATCACTGTGTAAAGTCCTCCAAAGGGAAAAAGTATCCGCAGCCACTTATCCAGGAACAGTCTGCCTTTGTTGACAATTCCTTACAACATTGAGGTATGCTAGCTCAGGGATTAGAAACCTATAAATATTCAGGGAATTTGCAGGAAAACGGATGGATTTGAAAAGGGGTGACTGGAAAAAGACAAAATTAGCATGTCCTCTGTCATCTGTGGATGCTAATCTATGGTGTAAGCGTGTTTATGTATGTAAGTGGATATCTTCCACACATGGACATGAAAGAGGAAGAGAACCTGGAAGATTATAAGAGGGAACCAAGGGTAGGGGACATGAGGGAGAAGCAGAACACAAAAATAGTCTTGTTTGAATGCCATAGTGATAGCTAGTACCTTGTATACTAACTAAAATTAATAATAAAAATGAAAGCTGAGGGAAAGGGTATTTAGTTGTTTTAGCACGCTGCTGACCCATTTAGGAGCTCTGCAGTAACAATCATGGTAAAATGGACTTTCATTCCCTTGTTGTACTAAGGAAAGCATTCAGCCTTATTTCAAAAGCTTGCTGTGCAGAAACACATTGCCCTCTCCTCCCCCGTGAGAGTTCAGCAGGGGCACCTGGTCTTAGTCACTGCTACCGCCATGCCATGCCCACATAGGCTAATGTGTATCGCTTTGTCTCACCATGTATGAAGATCTGAGATGAATTCACACACAAAACATTTTATGTTCCCTTATCTTGCTTGTTTATTTTGCTCAGACTCAGGGAAGTCAACTTTAATGGCTCTTTCAGTCATTTTTTGACAAGAAAAATATCTTTAAAATAACTCTGTTTTCAGATGTAGAATGATAAATGACCTTAATATGTTATGCATTTTTCACAACTATCTTTACGTGTCCCTACTGTGTGGGGGGCCACTGCGGTATAGTAGGATGCTAGAAATGCCTTTGACCTCAAGGATCAGGCATTAACAGATAAAGTATTCAAATAAATAAATAAACTCAAATATTTCAGGTTTTAATAATAATAAAAGAGAAAATTAATGATAACCCTTGGATATAAAGAAACTGACCACAAGGAAAGACTCCTAAGGTAAAGGACTCAGGGAAGGCCAGTGTGATATTGACCTCTGATCAGATATCCCAAAGTAAAACAAGAGAAAGTCTTCCTTCCACAGGGAAGTACATTCCAGGCAGGAAACAGGGAGGAGGTACAAAAGCCCTGAGACTGACATCTGTGTTACAAACTTAAGAGACAGTAAAGAGTCCCAATTTCTAAATCATAAGGACCAAGGACGTACATCTGAAACAAAGCGAGGTGAGAACTAGGCAATATCTTGTAAGCCAGCTAGAGTTTGATTTCATTCACAATCCAAGACAGGATAATAAACAGTAAAATGATTCCATCTGATTCATACTCTAAGATGCTGGTTACTTTTTGATGAGTAGACGTTTAAATCCAAAGAGTAGAAAGGACAGTGAAGCAGCCATTTGTCCTGTCTGTATGAGACATATCCGTGACTGGGACTTGAAGGAGAAAAAGAATTAAAGACACAGGCATATTTCAGAGTCAGAGCCAGTGCGGTTTTCTCATTTTATTCCTCCATCTACCCAGTTTAGAGAGAAACTGACTCCCAAAGATATTAAAGTGTGTGATCAAAGTTTACGTATTGAGAAACGGAACTGGGTTCCAAATGCTCTGCTTGAGGTTCTGAAGCTTCATTGTACATCAGGATACGTGGGAAATCTTAAGAAAATAAAGTATATTGGACCCTGTATGTAGAGGTTTTGATTTGGTAGATATGAGATTACATTTCAGTTAATTTCCCAGGTGTAATGCTACTACTGATGCTTGTGTGGGGACCACAGAGTAGGGCCATTGCTCTGTGAGAGATTGTTTCCAATGTTACAGTGAAGCCCAAGGTTAGATTACTTGTAAGAGATTGTTCCTGTTGTTATGGAAAAGCTTCTATCCCAATGTCCCATAAGGTACCACAGTCAGTCCACACACACTGAGTAAAATCAGAGGTCTAAGTCTAGTAGTTTCTTTGAAGAGAGCAAAGGAAAACGTAAAGTGTATGTCTTTCACTTGGAAATTGTTCATCATTCCACCTAGTCATCTCTGGAATCACTCCTATTTTTTTTGTACAAATATACAGATAGAATTACAATCTTCCTTATTACCTAGTTTATCTGGGGCTAACAATCATAGCCTGGTTATCCTTTGCTTTATAGCTAATACCTACTTAAGAGTGAGTACATACCATGTTTGTCTTTCTGGATCTGAGTTACCTCACTCAGGATGATTTTTTTTTTCTAGTTATATCCATTTGCCTGCAAAATCCATGATGTCTTTTACCACTGAATAATATTCTGTTGCATAAAAGTACCATATTTTCTTATCCATTCTTTAGTTGAGGGGCATCTAAGTTGTTTCTAGTTTCTGGCTATTATGAATAATGTTGCTATCAACATAGTTGATTATCCTTATGGTATGATGTAACATTCTTTGGAAATATACTCAAGGTTAGTATAGCTGGGTTTTGAGATAGATTAATTACCAATTTTATGAGATACCAACATACTGCTTTCCAAAATGGCTGTAAAATTTACACTCCCATCATGAGTGGATGAGTGTTCTCCTTACTCTACATCTTCTCCAGCATGAACTTTGTCCAACAGGTATAAGATGGTATCTCAGAGTCATTTTGATTGGCATTTCCCTGAGACCTAAGGAAGTTGAACAATTCTTTAAGAGTATCTCAGCCATTTAAGATTCTTCTATTGAGAATTCTGTTTAGAATATACCACATTTTGGGGGTTTTATTTGTTTGTTTGATTGTTTTTAATATATTTTATTTAAATATGAAACAAACTTGCTTTATATCAATACCAGTTCCTGCAACCTCCCATTTTCCACTGTTACACCACCCAGCCTCCATCCCATCCCCTTTCTGCTCCCCAGGGAGGGTGAAGCCTTCCATGGGGAGTCTTCAGAGTCTGTCATATCATTTGGAGCAGGACACAGACCCTCTCCCATGTGTCTAGACTGAGGGAGTATCCCTCTATGTGGAATGGGCTCCCAAAGCCCATTTGTAGACTAGGGATAAATACTGATCCATTACCAGAAGCTCCATAGACTGCCTGGTCCTCCCAACTAACACCACATTCAGGGAATCTGAGTCAGTCCTATGCTAGTCTCCCAGCTATCAGACTAGAATCCAGAGCTCCCCCTTGTTCAGGTCAGCAGTTTCTATGGGTTTCTCTAGCCTTGTCTTGACCCCGTTGCTCATCACTCCTCCCTCTCTGGAACTGGATTCCAAGAGTTTGGCTCAGTGTTTAGCTTTGGATGTCTGCTTCTGCTTCCATCAGCTACTAGATGAAGGTTCTAGGATGGCATATAAGGTAGTCGTCAATCTCATTATCAGAGAAGGGCATTTAAGGTAGCCTCACCACTATTGCTTGGATTGTTGGTTGGGGTCATCCTTGTAGGTCCTCCTTGTTTCCTAGCTTTTCTGATGGTGTGGATATGAGGCAAACCACATATCAAGAAACATAATCCTTTTTTCTATGTCTAAAAACCTTATATGAGATAATACATACCATATTTGCCTTTTTGTGACCGGGTTACCTCACTCTGGATGGTTTCCTCTAGTTCCATCCACTTGCCTATGAATTTCAAGATTCCATTGTTTTCTTCTACTGAGTAGTACTCCATTGTATAAAGGTACCACATTTTCTCCATCCATTCTTTAGTTGTGGGGCATCTAGTTTGCTTCCAGGTTCTGCTATGCTATGGACATAGTCAAATAGATAATCTTGTTGTATGAATGTGCATCTTTTGGGTATATGCCTAAGAGTGGAATTACTGGATCTTGAGCTAAACTGACATTTTTAATTAGACTATTTGGTATTTTGATGTCTTGTTTCTTGAGTTCTTTATATATTTCAATATCAGTCCTCTGTCAGATGTTGGGCTGGTGAAGATCTTTTCCCATTCTGTAGGCTGCTGGGACACATGGATTTCCCTGGGAAGAGGAAATAGGTGAGATCTCCTGGGTAAACTGAGAGTGAGGGTGAGGGTGGTAGGGAAGGAATGGCAGGAAAGGAACATTAGGGAGCAGGTTAGTCAAGTTCAGGGCAGCAGGATGGAGAAGAGTAATGAAAGAGATATCTTGATAGAAGGGGCTGTTTGGTGGTTAGGAAACTCCCAGGAATCGACAGGATGACTCCAGCTAAGACTACTAGCAGTAATGGAGAGGGTGCATGAATTGGCCTTCCCCTGTTATCAGATTGGTTACTACCATGACTGTCATCAGAGAGCCTTCATCCAGTAACTGGTGGAAGCAGACACAGAGATCCATAGCCAAGCACTAGGAAGAACTGTCTGAGTCCAGTTGAAGAGATGGTTGAGGGATTGTCAAGATCATGACAGGGAAACCCTTATGGAAAGCAGACCTGAACCAGTGGGAGCTCTGGATACTATGGATACAAATAGGGAGCCTGCATGGGACAGATCTAGGCCCTCTGCATATGGGTGACAGTTATGTAGCTTGGACTGTTTGTGGGGTCCCTAGTAGTGGGATGGGATCAATACCTGTCCCTGGCAGTTGAACTGGCTTTTTGGAACCTGTCCCCCATGCTGGCATGCCTTGATGTAGGGGAAGGAGCTTGGTCCTACATCAACTTGATATGCCAAGCTTTGTTGACTTCCACAGGAGGCCTTACCCTGTCTGAATGGGGGAGTTGATGTGGTGGGGGTAGACATAAGTTGAGGGAAGAAAACAGGAAGAGAAGGCAGAATATTATTCTTCTCATCTGGAAGAATAAACTATGAACTAAGAGTGTGATAGTGTCTTTTGCACACTTTCTCCTCTAGTAATAATTGTTACACTCATCACTAAGAAGCTGAGAAATTTACATTCCAATAAAGGCTCTGTTTCAACTTTTTCAATGACTGATAAATATTTTGTTAGAAAAAACTATTGGGTCCATTCTGTAAGGAGTAGGGTTTTTCTGCCGGCTGCCTGATCTTGTCCTGTCGCTGCACCAGCCCCAATTAACAGAAAGAGACTCTGTATTAGATATAATTCTGTTGGCCAGCTACTAGTTTCTTATCGGCTAGCTCTGTCTTAAGTATTAGCCCATTTCTGCTGATCTATGTATTTCTCTTACCGGGGAGCCAGCCAGCATCCTGCTTTCTCCAGACTCTCCATCTTGACTCTCCTTCCTACTTCCTCTTTCCTCCTCGTCTCCTAATCCCTCCTATCTTCCTTTCCTGTTGGCCAACAGTGCTTTATTCATTAACCAGTATGAGAAACATATATACATAATGACATCTCCCATCACCATTCCTTTGATTTTTTCCAAATAAAATAAAAACCTAGGAACAAATCATTGTTTTCCCAAGATAACATACTGTGTGGATTCTGACTATGCCCAGAACTGTTCCCTGACATGTGACATGTGCTGTTTTTGCTCCCAGTGCAATGCTTAAATAAAATGCATCAAGGCCCCATCAGTCAGTCACCCTTGTATATTCTCAGTAACTAATGAATATCATACCTGAAAACTTATGAATAAACAATGGGCCCTTTTGCTTTCCTTTTGTTGTTGTATCAGGTTGTTTATTTGTTTGTTTGTTTGTTTACACTGGCCTAAATCATCGAGTTCAAAAAGAGCACTTTAAAAAATTGTTCTTCAAATGATTGTAAGCTGTGTCTAGATTTTGTGTGCTACAATCTGGTGTCTAGAAAAGAAAAGCTGTGTGCTTGGTGGTCCTACAGAGACTATGTGAGTATGTGGTGAGGACATTAGGAAGTGATTACAGAAGCATTTTGTGCACAGCTTCCTAATTCCCCATGGATGTGCTATGTATGTGTGACAGCTAGATAATATTCAACCCTCCAAAGTGGCTTAAAGGACAGAGTGACCAGAAGATGAACACAGCAGTTAAGATGGTTTCACAGTACAGCAATAACTGCTTAAATGTCTAGGCAGAACTCATATTGGGACCCTTAGTTCCCCCTGGGTGTCACATAAGGTACAGCCCATGATTTTTGTTCCTTTTCTTGCATCTAATGACACCAGTAAATTTAATTACTACAGTTTTTCAAGGAGTGTGCATCAAGAACATGCTATAAGTAACAGGGAAATAATTTAGAAACTGGGATAAAAGCTCCTCACCCCAATAAAAGAGGCAAACCACATATCAAGAAACATAATACTAGCTTCACTATATTGCTACAGAAGACAAAACATGCTAAATATACTTTTTATTCATTACACTTACCATGCCAAGTTTTGTACGAATGAATCCACTCATCTAATGGGGTACCTCACACTTCCTTTTCAGACCGAAGATGAATAACTGAAAGTCTCAAGTCTATATTTATGTGCTTCAATCCACCATTGCATACCATGTCATAAGTTTAAAACTGAGATTTTGATTTAGTATGTCATTTATTTTGAATGATCAGAAAACTGTATGTGTTTAGATAATTAACATCTTTTAAGAAAATGAATTCAACTTCACAAACCAGTTATAGAGAAGGGTAGAATTCGTATTTTGCAAATCTCTTTAATACCTGTTTTGCCATAAGGAAACTAGATTCTCATATGTATTTCTATGTTCACCCTACTGTGATGTGTTAGTTTAATCGAAGAACATTAAGAAAATCTGGTTTGAACAGGAGAAATTCATAGGTGCTGTGCAGGGATCATGAGGGTCCAGAGTGATCTAGGGGTCCAGATGAATATTCCTAATGTCATTGGCAGAGGAGATATAACTTTAGATCCTCTGGCTAAAGAAGAGGCCATGGAACAGAACAGGTTCCTCTCAATCTGGGTCCAAACATCCCTAGGCCTTCTGATATTATGGAGTGATGCCACTTAACTTATATGTTGGTGTTTGCCTTAGAAGCAATATGGCTCATGTGATGCTAGTGAGAGCAACATGTAAATGATATATGTTGTTGATTGTATTGTGAATTTATGGAGGAAAGGGGAGGAGAATGAATTCAGCACAGTCAGAGAAGATTCAGAGAAGCATTAGTTTGAAGCATAAGTAAAGATGAAAAGGAGAAATTAATTCCTGTGAGACTATTTTCATAGGTTAAAGTTAGGATGAAATTGGCCTTAGTGTATCAGTCCTAAGACCTTTTACATAGTGGAAGTAATGTAAATTAATTTCTTCTTTCTCACTCACTTATAATGTCATACATTGTCTATAGTATCTCTGGGAGGAAAAGAGAAAAATACATATATACTTTTATCGTCATGCACAGCCCATGTAAGTAAGGCCCTTTCCCCATGGACGATCGTATACCCATGCACTCATGAAGAGCACTAATTTGACTCAGTGAATAAAATCTATTTATCAATCAAATAAATTAATAAACAAATAAATAACAATAAAAGAGAACATAAAGGTTTGCAGGACAAAGATTTGTCAGGACATAGACTGTAGAGCAAAATGCGTGTTAGGAGCTGAAAGGAAGGAAAGCAGTCCTGAAAAAAAAAAGAAGAAGATGGTATAAACAATGATACGGAGTAAGGAACTGGTTTATTATAACTAAGGACGAAGAAAACCCCATCTGACAAGAGCTTAAGATTCACTGGCTGTGGAGAAAGTAAGGAAATTGGAAAAGAGCAGATGGCAGATGAGTTTAAACATTAGCCCAAAGATATGAAATAATGGTGATGGTCTCTTAATGAGTGTCACATTGACAGCATGTAAAGCACATTTACAGACCTCATCCAGTATTTCATATACACACGACTTTCTGCAGCAATCATGATTGTTTTCTATGTTAATGGATACCTATTAACAAAAATATGCCTACAATGACTTGCCTCCTAGGGTATCTTCACATTTTATGCTGATTTATTTATTATATGTTATATGTATGGGTATTTTGCCTGCATATATGTCTGTGTACCATGTGGTTTTCTGGTGTCTGCAGAGGTCAGAAAAAAAGCATCAAAAACCCCTTGAACTGTAGTTAAGGATGACTGATTGGCACCATGTGGGTGCTAAAAACCAAGCCCAGGTCTTCTGCAAGAACAAAAAGGGCCTTAATCACTGAGCCAACTTTCCAGCCTCACACCATGGCAGGTTTTTGTTTGTTTGTCCGTGTTTTCAGCAAAAGTGTTGACTCAGGGCCATCTTTTCTGCACTTACTAGAAAAGATCCATTGGCCTTATATAAAAATGAGAAGACCACAACCAAGAGTGTGTGAATAAGATTTAAAAAAAAAAAGTACAAAAACAAAAACACAAGACCACAAGATGCTTGAATCCCATTGGTTTAAAAAGTAACATATAGGGCTAGAAAGGTGGTTCATCAGTTAAGAGCATGCACTGTTCATACAGAGGTTTTGAATTCCGTTCCCAGCAGCCACATCTAGAGGCTCACAAATACATACAATTCTAGTTCCAGGTGGATCCAATGCATCTGGCCTCTGTGGACACCTATACACACATGCATATTCAACCCCCACAGACACAAATTTGGAAATAAATAAAAATTATTTAGAAGGCAATATGAAGCTAATGCTTCACATATGAAAGTAGTGGGAGTTTGATAGTGTCACTTTGTCCCAGTTCAAGAAGAAAACATGGATTTTCAATCTCTGCACCCACAGCTCTTCTTGAAGGTACAAGACCTCACATGAGCACAGTGTTTCTCAATATGGGTGTGGTTAGTCATAAAGTAGTGTTATATATGAAATGTGACAAGAAATGCTTACTTTTTAAAACAAAGCAAGCCTGCACTGGTTGAATTCATTCTTATCTAAGAACCTGTAATACTTCTAGAACTGACTTTGAAACACTATGAGAGAATGATGGTCATTGTAGTGTGGATACTGGATGGGAGCCCATCGCAGGTGAAGAAAAGTGGACATTGTATGATACCTTGAGGCACAATATAAGTGCCCTTTTAGTGATATATACATATATATATATCAATATATATTGAACATCTGGGGCTCATAAAAATAGTTTATAAATGTAAACTATATTCAAACATTAAAAGAAGATTACTACTACAGCAAATACTAGGAAACTATATTTAAGGTAAACTGAGACTATCTTGAATATTTTCATGATTGTGTTAATAATACTAGAAAGCATATGTATGTAGGTGGCAAAGTGAAACTGAGTAATTATCCCCAGACTCATAAAGCTCACTATGAATATGGAAGCCAGGCCTCTGCACTCCTTGGAAGTGATTCATCTTCTCTAAGATTGTTGAAGTCATCAGAATTAGTCGCAAATATCTATAGGTCAATTTTGCAAAAGTTGCCTAAAGGGTTTTGCCTATGATGCTCTTTCTCTTAAATATGTAAAACTACAAGGTCTACATCCAAGTCTTGCTCTTGCTTTTGTGACAAACTTCTGGTTTGTGGAAATGAGGAGAGCCAGATATGTCTGAGAATTGTTTGACCCCTTGAGTTCAAATTATATTTGCTTGAAATAGAAATTATTATTGGATAAGAGGCTTGTGTGATTCCAGTGGCTGGAATATACAAACCTTGATTTAGGTCATTTCTGGCAGTTATTGAACAAAAGATTGAAATGAATAGATTGCTCATCTGTCAAAAGATGAACAGTATGACAGGGTCAAATCCCAGCACAGCTATTTAATCTTATATTTGAACTTGTGACTTGAGACAAGACTTTGAAATAATTCTTCTGTTTCAGACATGAAAGAATGCAAAAGATCACAACAGTGATTTATTTTTGATATGAGTTTATTTGATTTTGTTTGATGCTTGAGATCAAAACGAATATTTAGGAATTGTTGTAATGTAACAGTTTTTACATATAGGCTTCGTGAGCTGATGTGTGAGCCATGGAGTTGAATATTATCAGTGAATTTTGATAATACATTATAAGTACCATTCACTCTATTCATTATACAAATGATACTTTCTAAAATAAACCAAGCTGAAATGTCTGTCATCCAAATATTTTTAACTTGGTGGCCCCAAAGCATATAGACACCTATGAAGCATATTTTGCCCAGCACAAGACTTTGTATAGAAAGGAAGAATTACCCAATTATAATAGATGTGATTCATTCAACATAAACAACTGTAAGTGAAGACAGGGATAATGTGTGGTTTTGACTTGTAGATCAAGAATTGGAACATTAAAATGCAAACTATCTCATTCTTTGTCTTCAAATAATAGGTTAATTGTGTGTGTGTATGTGTGTGTTTGTGTGTACGTGGTGTGTGTGTGTGTGTGTGTGTGAGAGAGAGAGAGAGAGAGAGAGAGAGAGAGTAAATCAGAGGTGGCCCTCAAGCATCATTCCTTGAGATGCTACCCACCTTGAATTCTAAGACAAAACTTCACCAGTTTTTGTTAACCAAGCAAGCTGGTTGTCCAGTGAATCCCAAAGATAGGCCTGTCACTGTATCTAATTCACTTAAGTGAGCTGTCCATTGAACCCCCAAAACCTCCCTGTGTGGGGATTGCAGCCATGTGTCACCATGCCCAGTATATGTGGGCCCTAAACATTGAACTTGGGTCTTCATACTTACATAGCCAGCACCTTCCCAGCTAAGCTATCTCCCTTCTCCCAGCCACCCCATTCTTCACTTGGCCGTGCAGTTCCTCAGTTCAAGAGGAGTTATTGCCATCGTGTAATTTGGCTCCTGTGAAGAGTTTTCACTTGAAAGCAGAGAAAGTACCTGATGACTGTTGTCAGACACCAAATTGGTTCAGCATTAGGCAAATTAGTTGTGAATGTCACCTCTGCCAGAAAAAATTGTCCATTTATGCTGAGCTCCTTGACCCCACTGCAAAAGAAAGAATGAGACTTCAGAAATATCTAATTAGTTTGAAATTTGCAAATTTCAAATTCCCCCTTTTCTACCCCAGCATCTTTGTGAGATGACAAGGTTTGGTTTCCAGCTTTCTAGAATTTTGAAAGAATGAGACCAAGTTTTGCAAGAAGTGGGTGACATTGAAATCTGTCTCTGTATGTGTTTGTGAAGTTTCCTGTTCTAACGTCAGCTTGACATTGCTTTCTAAGTAACATTTGTCCTTTCTTGTTTTGCTTTTTCTTCCTAAACTTTTTTTCAGAAGTTTGCTCTTGTTAACATTCCACAGATTTCTGTGCCTTTCTTGTTTGCTTTGTTCCCCTGGAATCTGCAGGGGGTGAATATGCTGCAGGTTGAATGCATATCTGCCAGGCTAGGCTATTAGTCCTAAAAGAGTTGCACACTGGCTTCTCCCAGTAGAGCTCTGAGAAGATATTACCTCTTGAGTTACCCTCCCCATTTGCAGCGGGATGATAGAGGACAGCAGCCAACTTGCAGCTCTTTCAAGGATGCAGGTTATAACCCTTCATTCAAACTAATGCTTGTTGATGTTGTAACGTTTTTTTGAAGTTGACCCTTTTGGCCTCCCCTCTTAAGCAGCTATGCATCATCTCCATCAGGAGAGGGTTTTCAAAATTGTGTTTTGCTCTTTGAAAAACATGGAATTGCTTGTAGATGGGGAAAAAAGAAAACAGCATTTAGGAAAGGACCTAGAGACCTCTGTTGGTTAAGTGACTCCTTGAGTGCTTTTCTATTTTTATTTATTATACAGAAGGTAAGATACACAGCTTAGCCTTCACATCACCAATTTCCCTCTAAATTAGATTACCCATGACTTGAAGCCTCGCTGAATGGATACACAGAGGTCAAGTCAGCTAAAAGACATGTTAGGAATATTGAGTAATATCTTCTGATTAGTAATGGTACCAACTCTGGTTGTTAACATTAGTAGTTATTATCCTGTAGAAATGCCCCATGAACAAGTAACTTCCTCAAACCATAGCTGTGGTTATTTCCTACAGAAGTTTTAGCTAAAAGGTCTTCTACCAATAAACTTAATTGTAGGCAAGAACTGATCTTTATAAATATTTTTATGAAACATTGGTTGTATAACTATTGATATCATAGGAGAACAAATATGTCTTCATCAGAAGCATGAAAATCATGGTAGAATGTGGGTGATTGAGGCAGTATTACGAAATGTGAGAATTAAATGCTGCTTTGAATTTCCATGTGAGACTGTGAGCAGAATTTGATTTCCTAAAAGGGCTTGGTAAATCAATGGTTCACTCAAAAATGTTGGCTTTAAGGATCATACAGCTAGCATTCTTCTAATATTGGATCAGCATATAACAAATGGCAATTATTCTTCACTGGACATACAAGGGCTACACAGTGTGTCTATGTAACCTATAGGAATGAAATATGTTAGTAAGAGGTGAGATAAGCTGTTCTAATGAAAGAAAACTCAGCATACAAGGGCTTAATTAGAAGCTCATTCATCTCTTTTTTTATTGGCAAAAATAAACAAGTAGCGCACACTACTGTGTTGCTTTGCTTTGCCATATCATTCAGGGGACAAGCTAGCTGGTCACAATTCCATCCCTGCATTACTGCCATCTCTATTCCCCAGCCTGTTAAAGTTTTTTCATCACTTTCCAATCAATGCAGAGGGGCAAGCCACAAGAGCATGTGTCTGAGGGTGCATACATTTTCCTTAAATATCTTCTTAGCCTTGTATGTCTTATAGAAAAGGAATTTGATCAAAAGCCCATTTTTAATCTCCAATTGCTGAGAATATTTTAAAACATTGACTAGACTGTGATTATATGTCTCCTTTTTGTTTTTTGAACTGCTATAGCTCAACCTAACTGGGTTCAAAAAATAAACGATATCCACGTGGCCATGGAAGAGAGTGTCTTCTGGGAATGTAAAGCAAATGGGAGGCCCAAGCCTACTTACAGGTGGCTAAAAAATGGTGACCCTCTGTTAACACGGGTAAGTAAATTGATGGTAATTGTATTTAATGTAATATAATGTTTACTGTGGCCTCATTGTCATGGAAACAGAAAAATGTTGAGTTGTATCCAAAATGAAAAGCAACTAAATTCTGTTAATAGTAGAAAAAGCAAAAGTGAATAGGTTGATAAAAATAAATTATAAATCTTGTTAAATTTCCATTCCAGACCTTTGTAGCACAGATTAACACTTTGCTAGCTTCCCACTAAGAAAGTAATGCAGAATGTCTGGATTTTGACTTTGCTAAGCTATGTAGAAAGTAACATCCCAGCATCTATTTCAAGAGAAAGAGTAAAGAGAGTATTGATATGACACAATGATGAACATCAAAATGTAGTGTGACTCTCAAAAAGAAGTTAGGAGAACAATTATGCCCAATTTAATTTTCCTTATTATATTTTCCCTATGAAATATCAAATGTTACATGGACCCACATTGAGAGCCAGTTTTCATGCTCAGCTTCCTTCCCTGCGTAGTACACCTAGGAAAGAGAAAGTGTCTGCCCTGGACAACTAATAGAGAAAGGGAATAATTTCTTCTGACCATCCCAATCTCATGGTCACCCTCAATTCCCTGAAAGGCTCCTCTGGTTCATCAGCCCCTCTGTTACAAAAGTCGGAAAAATTGCTAGTGTGCAGGTTCCCAGGCACTTGGCATGTCCCTCTCTATAAAATGTGAGGGGACAAGGATGCCTTGCTCAAAGTCTAATAAATTACCCATTCAACTAGACAGCAGTCCTTTAAAAAACAGGATTTGTTTTAACTCTACGGCTTTGTAATCACTGTGTGTGTGTGTGTGTGTGTGTGTGTGTGTGTGTGTGTGTGTGTGTGATTTGGAGGGAGGAAATCCCTAGTGAAGTAGAAATTGATGCAGAAGTCGCATGACTTCAGTATGACACGAAGTTTCTCTTATCATATATACCTACTACCTTTGCTTCCTTCATCCTGACTCCTAGCAGATCATAAGTATAAATAATCAGAATGACACAAAAATTGATTTATTTTTGAGACATGTTTTCACTCTATGTCTGAATAGCTGAGAACTCACTATATAGATCATCCTATCCTCAGTCTCAAGACCTCTGCCAGCCTCTGCAGCCTGGTGATGGGATTAAAGGCACAGGCCACCACCATGTCTGGTAGAATATTGAATTTTTAGCTCCTATTCTTTTTTGGTCAACTCAGCAGGTAGTAAAAATTTGCGTAAGACCATCTATGATTATAACCTATGAGCTCTTGAAGGGCAGCCTGCTGATAATTTAAGAGGTCTAAACTCTAAATGGTAAATTTGATGTATTTTCTGCCCTTTCCTCAGTTAGCACAAAGTCATAGAGTAAAAACAGTTCTTCATCTCTCAAGGTCAAGTTCACTTATTTACAGGGCATATTCATGTGAATGACTTCACTATTAAATCGACACAGATGCAAGAGAATCCTACAATTTAAATTCCATTTACCAACTGATATGCTGCTGCTTCCATTTGCCATCTGACCTAGCACAGATTTACTCGACAGATAAGCAGATCATGTTAATGTAAATGGCTTATATGATGACTATTTTCCTCCCCTTAAGCCCTCTTGACATAGCATGTAGCAAAATTGCCTTAAGCTCTCAGCTGTAGAAGGTCACTATTTTTATACTCTTCTTTTCTTTCACAGGATAGAATACAAATTGAGCAAGGGACACTCAACATAACAATAGTGAATCTCTCGGATGCTGGCATGTACCAGTGTGTGGCAGAGAATAAACATGGAGTTATCTTTTCCAGTGCTGAACTTAGTGTAATAGGTGAGTTTTTATAGTAGAAAGATATATATGAAAAAAATCTTAAGGCACTAAAGTAATAAGTATATTTGTGAACCATAAATGCTCAGTCCTAGAGAATGTATAAAGAGATCATTAGGTTTCAAGATGTTCTACAAACAAGTCATACAGCCACTGAGCAATAGGAAGAGACCAGTTTCTAAATGGGCATCATCTATGCTTACAGAAGCTAGCACAGCTCCATCGGCAGTCGACTTTTAGTCCTCTACAGACCACACTTCTTAATTTCACTAAGTTTCTGAAGCAAATCTGTTGTGATCATTCTGATTGAATACAGCTTCAGCTTGGAGGGAGTAGAGCCGACTTGGATTGGAAAAGCTAATTTGAACAGCTTGCAGCATGACCATTGTTCTTCCCTGTCTAAACTTTCCAGACTGTGGACTAATAAATAATTTGCTGATGTTTTGTGTTTTCCCTTTGGAATTAACCTCTCTGATCTGCATGTTTTGCCTTTAATTATTAACTACTTAACTCACCAATCCATTTTCTGAGACAATCTCTCAACTTCTTTATTCACTTAATATCTTCATTTGTTCTTATATCCATCCAGTGCTTATAAAATACTATCTGTGTTCCTGAGTGTTGTATTTGGTGCTGGGGATACAGTTTTCCCACAGGTCAATGGAACACACTGCTTCTGTCTGTGGGGGCTTTCTGTCCCATTCTCCAAACCCCAAGATGGCTTCCTCATATAGTTACTACAAGCCCCATGCCTAGATCAGTCCTCCAATTACTGATTTTTGTTGTTGTTGTTGGTGGTGGTGGTGGTTTTTCAAGGCAGGGTTTCTCTGTATTGTTTTGGAACCTGTCCTAGAACCAGCTCTGTAGACCAACTCACAGAGATCTGCCTGCCTCTGTCTCCCAAGTGCTGGAATTAAAGGTGTTCACCACCAGTGCCCAGCTCCATTACTGATTTTTGTACTGCCCTTTACCTTTGTCTCCTTAAGAACAGAGGCCAGGATGTGATCATCCTTTTTTTCTCCCACTGCATTTTAATCTCCCCATGATATCAAAGTTCATAATTACATCCTCAGAGCTGAATGAACATGGTAGGCATTCAATTAATACTTAATGAATAAGGATGGTAAGTGAATGAGGGAGTTAAGATATCATTTCAGAAAACAAATTCATGTGCCAGTAAATATATGGTTAAATAATTTATTAATCTAATCTGTGCGTATTTCATTTTTTTAAGTCCAGGAAAGCATGCATTCCATAGAAAGTTCTTAAATTCAGCTGTTTCTAGTAGAAAGGTAATATTAGGTCATAAAAGCACCAAAACATCTTTAAATTACTTCACCAGAAACTCTTAATTTAGGTCTAATCAATAGTTCTTGACTGGACCATAATATAAGGAATATGAGGGAAACAGCACAGAATGAGAGTGATTCATATACCCAATAGCTTTTTCAGTCTCTAAGTCCTGAATCTCCCTCTGAAGCCCATCCTCCATGACTACCATGTAGTGCTTACATCTGTAAATATATAATATGAATTGACTATTATCAAACCTGTGGTAAGGAAAGAAGGAAGGAAGAGTAACGCGGTTAAATAAGGATCAGGATAAACAAATAGGCCGAATGTTTATTCAGGGAGAAATAACTTACAAGCTAGACAGATGAACACCAGGAAATTCAACCCGATCCTCGCCTGTCCAAGTCACGCCAGAAAGAGAGCCTTTCCTGGCTCCCCTCCAACCTCCTTCCACAGGTCACTCCGCCCATGGCTCCACCCCCCAATGGGCTTGGTCAGTGCCACAGACGGACTACCTCACTACAGAAGGGAGGAAAGAAGGAAGAAAGGAAAAGTCTCCACAGCTACTCTTCTTGCTGTCTTTAGGTTAGACCTGTGTTCCTCAGAATGCAGAGAGCCATACAAGCTGTGTGCAGCAGGCCTCACCTTGCAATGCCATTTTTGGGGGTGTTAAGACTTCAAGTCAAGATTTCTGGAAGCACAGAAACCTTCAGGTCAGTGGATGAAGAGTGAAGATAGAAACTCCTGAAAAGGAATTAGGCATCTGAACTGCAGCCACATTTACCATGAGGACCATAAAGGCATCTCATTAAAGACACAGGCTAAACTAGCACTGGAAACAGGAGGTTTGGTGGGAGCCAAGGAGAGGAGGTTGGATGATGAGCAGGATGGAACAACTGAGCCTTACACAAGTTGGATTTGAAAAGTACAGACAGAAAGAAGACCAAGAATATTCCAGACCAGAGTAAAATGACCTGAAAATACAAAGTACCCAAGATAATTTCCTGTGAATATAGAATCATGAATGTCATTTTTTAAAAAATGGTTCATGTGCCTAAAGCGTATGTAGATAGAATTTACCTGCAGATAAAAAGCTTAATTATTATTAATGAACAATTTCAGTACTTTTTAAACAACAGATTTACAAGCCCTATTCTTAAGAGCCCATTTTTCTTTTCAAACCTCTCACATTGTGTATTTTGAGTTATTTAAGGGCATTTATGTGTTGACTGGGTAGGTCTCTAAAGTCTCACTCAAGGGAGAAGGCATTTGATCTTTAAAAATGCAACATAGATTGATATTGCTTAACTGCAGTAAACTATAACAGTCTTTCATTCCACAAGACACGTTGTTCCTCACAGAATCATAATAGTATGAGTCTTTGGGGCTTGCATATTTTATTTCTTAATGCCTGTGAGGCTAAACTGAAAGAGAGAGAGAGAGAGAGAGAGAGAGAGAGAGAGAGAGAGAGAGAGAATTGAAATTCTATACTTTTTAATAGGGAATAAAAGATATTCTGGCTTCAGCTATTGGTACAATATTAGGGTCCCTCAGTGCTGTAGGAGATTCCCTTTAATGCTAGATAATAGCCCTGACATCATTAATAAGAGATGGCTAGGAAGTATATACTTAATCGGTTTTTCCCATGGCCAGGCTTTATGTGTTCTGTGTGGATATTTAATGTATTTGTAACATGTCTATTTTTAATGGATTGAAACTGCTGAATAATTAATGAAAGTATTTGGGTGCTTTGATCACAGGGTATGGAAAGAGTTTTACCTTGAGGGAGCATTTCATAGAGATGTCCTGGTTTGTAACTGACCAATTATAACTTAACTTTTAAAAAAGTTATCCAGATATTTTCAATTTTTTAAGTTGCAATTTCATTTGTGGAATCATATGTGACTCAGATCATCAGGTGTGGAGGCAAATGTCTTCACCCACTAAGCCATCCTACCCATCCTCCAAGTCTTTTTTTTTCCCCCTCTAGAATCTTCAAGATAAGATTCCATTGGGGGTCATAATCCCTGGGCTTCCTTGAGGTGCTGCATATAAACTCTGAGTGATAAACATAATGCCATCTCTCTCTTTGACTCCTATAAATATATTAAAATTAAAGTGAATAAAATCCTGAAATCATTGGGAAACCTGAATGTTAAATAAATCATTTTAAAACTAATGGTAACTGTCTACATTCCTAATGTAATAAATTCTACTCATGTTCACAAAGTGGAAGGATTGCTCAATGAATTTCCAAATTGTGCTGTTCTCTGTTACGTTTGATATAGAATTTTCATGCAATGAAGATCTAGAGGATACATGAATTCTTCAAGCAGAGCCACAGATCGTATAGCTCTAAGCATTAGGGGAGTGCCCTTCAGGGGAAATCCACAAGATGAGAAGAATAGGCAAAGAGAAGCAGTGAGCAGAGATAAGAGAGTCATTAAGTGAACTCTATCCCAGGTGTGCTGCAGAGAAGAGATTTTTAAAATAGAAATCATACCTCAGAGTTATTTTTACCTTGAGGTAAGGATGCTGGTTTTACTTAAGTAAGCATTTCAGTTAGCACCTGGACTGTTCCATTGGAGGCAGAGATGAGGTCCTAGAAGGGAGATGGAGATGCTAGGAGACAGGGTGAAGAATGGAACCAATCTCTGGAAATCAACTTCCCACAAAAGAGAAAAGTTTGAAGGTGCCAGATAGTCAACATTCACAGTATCAGAGGCCAGAAAACAGACAGAGAACAAGTTAATGTGTCAACCAAGATGCTTGGGTACTTTGTCCAACTTTCCTGGACTATAAAAGGCAGGGCATTTAGTATACTAGAGAACCTTAGCCTTATGCAGTGGATAAAGCTACCGGTGAGAAAATCATCTACACAGTAGTCTTTGGATATGACATGAATTTTCCAGGATTTAAATGAAACTACCTCAGGAAGCTACCTCTGTCCTGAAGGAATTCTTTTTTTTTTTTTTTTTTTTTTTTTTTTTTTTTAATTTTCACTTTTTTAAATTTATTTATTGTATATAGTCCATTTAAAATGAAAACAAACATTTATACACAATATTTGGGAATTTGGGCATTGTTCTTTCCAAACTACTTCCTGCTGGTAAGGGGCGCTGTCATGGGGGATTTGAAGAAGAAGATTCAGAAATCCTGGCTGTAGTCTGTCAGGCTGCTTTGTCCAGCTGTTTTGAATGTAGGATCACCTGGTACTCTGTTTCAGGTGGTCTGGCTTGATCAAACCACATTAGTCTGGAAGGAATCCACATCTTTTCATTTTCTGTGGAAACAAAAATAAAAATCCTTTTCCCCAGTAACTTGTCCTTGAACTTAAATTTTGGAGTCAAAGCATTTTTTTTTTTTTTTAGTTTAATTTATTATTTTACATGTCGATCCCAGTTCCCTTTCCCTCCCTCCCTTCCTCCCTCTCTCCCTCCCCCCCCATGTCCCAACTTCCCTCACTCCCTCCCTTCCTCCCTCCCTCCTTCCCTCCCTTTTACCCTGTCTGCCCTCTCACAAGCACTCCAACCACCCTCCCATCCCCCCACCCCAATTCCATATGTCATCCAGTAGGGGTCATGTAGGTCTGACAGGTCATGTGAATTAGGGACTAGGGCTTCTCTCCTGTCTCTAGATTAAGGCAGTTATCCCTCCATGTGGGATGTGTTCGCAAAGTCCTTTTGTGCACCAGGAATACATCCTGGCTCCACTGTTTGAGGTCTCTTAGACTGCTCAGTCCTAAAAAAAAAACTATTACATAAAATATATACTGGGAACCATTTCTTAAGGAAGTACGAAAGTACCATTGAGGGAATTCTCCTGTCCTGCTTGGGAAAGGACATCTGACCCTACCAAGACACTCAAGCAACATCAAGTAACCGATGGTCCAATTAAAGTGAGGTGCAGGGTTGAGCAATTATCCAGTTAATTTGGCATTTATCCAGATGATTGGCTCCCAAATTAGAAAACCATTAAGGCTAAACTAAAAGTTATTTCAGAGGGACTTTCACAAGTGCATCTCAGTCTGATTTCTAGGCTGCCTTGTTGAACCAGATTACAAAATAATCAAATGTAGGAGTGTGAGCAGCATCTAATGAGAGGACAAATGTCTTTCTTGTCCAAATGCAACTGTCTAGACAAAAACTGTACATCACAAGCAGCAAGGTGAATGCTTGGATTTCAGAATCAGAGTTTATACATTTAGAAAGTTAATTAGTCCACATTTGCCAGATAGAATAGGGTGTTGTCAATGCTTCACCATGTAAAGACCAGGGAAACTCTTGTAAATACCTTTTCAAACTTGAAAGTGTGTATATACACCATAAAGTTACTCTTATTAACTCTTTTCAACCCAAAACTTGTACATAGCCTCAAAGTCAATGGCATGTATCATTTTGTAATTATCGGATTTTGCTGCAAATTTTAATAACCTAGGGGATCTTACTCATTGTGCTCCACTGTGATTGTGTTAAATAATTCAACCTCCATGCACAGAACTAGGCATTATTTCTCAAAACTGCCTGAATGAGTTGACAAGCGACCATGTGAAGGCTGGGCAAAGGTATTGCATGCTGTGGATCTAATGCCTTAAAATCTACTTAGGGAAGACATTACATTCTCAGAGATGTGTGTTATAATTCCTCACAGCCAGAAATATCCATGAATGAAAATGTGACTGAAGGCATTTGAATGTGGCTACCATACAATGTCTTATCAGAATCTCTGAATTCCTTATAGAACTACTGTAAGAGCATTATCTGTCAACAAATAGAGATTCCTAGCAAATTGACCTTAAAATGAATAACTCTGTCTTTGAAAAGAAAAAGTGCAAGTCTTTTATTACACTGGCCAGTAAGACTCTTTTTCCTCTGCATTCCATATTGCCTTGTCTATTTTGGCTTCCATGAGTCCACGGCTAATTTAACTTTCCCAAACAATCCCAATTGTTTTCCTTCCTTTATACTGTTTGACTCCAGTAATATTTTAAATGTATTAATTGCCCCATATATTTTACCATTATCCCCCTCAAATATCTTTGATGGGAAAATGTAACAAAATGAGATAATTATTTTCCTCTCTACCTCCTTCTGTTAACAGGTTAATTATATTTCGGTAGCCTAGCTTAGGGTATATTAAAGCTGACATTTATGAGGTTTTCTTAGTAGGGAGTAAAGGCAGAAAAATAAAAGAATAGAAGGACCCTATACCCTGACTGGATACACAGACTTAATGTACAAAAGCAATTACCATTGTGAGATTTCAAGAAACAATTGGGGATTCTATTTTGTGTGTTCTTAGTCTAATTAATGAAGGGATTTCAAAATGGATAAAGAGAGAAGCTTGAGACTTTTTGTTTTGTTTTGTTTTTTGGATTTGAGAGATAAACAGATAAATCAGAGTGCAAGGAAGCAGTGAATCTCAGAAGCTTGTTAGAGAAGGGAGATAAATAAAGTTATAGAGCTAGCCATTCCTTTTGAGTTAGGATCCAACAAAGCAGACAGGTTCGGCCTGGATGGTCAGTAAGCTTTGGGACAGTTTCATCAAAAAGAGATAAGGGGGGGTAGAATTTATTGCTTTTGAGTTACAGCTCAGAAGAGTGAGCAGGTTTAGCAGTGAAGACCTGTGTGCAACTATATTGGAAGGAGAGCTGCATGTATTGTTACAAGATCTCATTTAGGGGATAATTATTCCTCCCATCTCTTTAGCATGTCTGAAGGTGAATCAGCCTTCCAAGAGGTGGTCTCCTGGCCAAGTAATTGACAGCTCCTAACTCTTAAGGGAACAGACAGTACTATGTAAAATTCGAATTTGATGGGTAGATCAGAGTGTTCTGTCTCTACCCAGGTCCTGAGATAGAACCCAGACTCCATTTCTTTGACCATAAGAAAGTACTTTTCCTTTATCAGACCTCAGCAAAGCCCTGAGGTGTTCACCTTTTCAAGCAGCATTTTAAATCACAGGAGGAGCAATTTTGTGTTCACCTTTTCAAGAAGCATTTTAAATCACAGGAGGAGCAATTGTGAATCTTCCCTAGCACATATTACCAGGGAAACGTGGGGCAGGGGCCAAACTGACAATGATGGTAGGATGCATTCTCATGGCTTCTAAAGTTGCTAATATCTGTCTTCTACCTAACACAATGAAGATGTTTCTGCATTCTAGTCATTGGTAAAACCAACCATATTAAATCATAGTAGTGCCCACTCACTAGGAATCAGATTTTCTCACCAACATCATTATATGAATTTATTAAGAAAGTTATCCCAATGTCTGACAGTCTGGACATCTGGAGACAGTGGGGAAAGGAGTGGAAGGCGTATTCAGTATAGAGACTATGGTTTTCATGAAGGAAAAAGGGAAAGGGGAAGGGGGAAATGGGGTGTATTTTCTTTAAATTTAAATGCTGACAGAAAGAAGGCTTGGGGGTATAGCCCACTGAAAACAAAAAGCTACCCATCTCCTCGGCCTGCTCTGCCATCAGGGTTCAGTGCACATTAAGGATGGTCTACCAGCACAGCTAGATGGCTAACCGCAGGGGGAGATACAGAGCAGAAACTGCAAGCCTCTGTAAGAAATTACATAAATATGGCCTAATTAAAAGAACAGCTTAGAAATCCAGAAACCAACTCTAAATAATTAGAGGTTTATCAATTACCAGAAAAAAAAACAATTCAAATCAACCATAATGTCCAGCCTTGATGATTTTATAAGGCAGCAAAGTCAAATTCACAAAGTGATGCATGGGGGAAATGAGTATTACAGGCATGGAAGATGAAGATAAAGAGTAAATTCTGGGAGTAACAAAAGACTACAACAACTGATTTGAAAACTGTTCACAAACAACATAGCCAAGAAGAAGAAATAATCTAATTCAAAGACAGAACACTGGAAGTAATAGAGGCCATATAGCAAAGCACACAGGAAAGTGAAAAAGCCTAAGAAATTTATGTGACAGAGTCCAACAGAACTATGTACATATTCTGAGATTAAAAAAATAAAGATAAAGTATCAAATACATGCTGGAATAAATGATGGCTAGAATCTGTCTGGGAAGAAAAACGGAGATTCAAGAGATTCAAAGAACCCTCCTAGAGGGAATCCAAATAGATAGATATACACTTAGACACGTGATAATCAACTTGTCCAAAGCCAGGAAGAAAGAGAGAATGTTCATACAGAAAGAAAAAATTGGCATAGCTCATGCACATGGGGATTGTCAGCAGACTTCTCAGCATGAATTTTGCAATCCAGTAGGAGGAGGATAATATAATGAATATGCTGGAAAAATGTTTCCCACTAAAAATATCATATCTCATAAGACTTTCTCTTAAAAATTAAGGAGGGAGAAATACTTTCCCAAGTCATCAAAACAAAAGTTCCTTATCAGTAGACTGTCCTGCATTAGATCCTGAAGGAACTCTTCTGAATTAAAATGATAAACAAAAGATGAATCATGAAAAAAAAAGTGAAAATCTTAAACTCCTATGTAGAGATGCATACATATATGAATGTAGTATTTTAATACTGTGACCTAGGTGCAAAAGTAATTTTAAGTCTGATATTTATAAATAAAAAAGTATAAAATGTAATCTGTATTTTTAGTATATATTCTCAAAAATAACTTGATTTATCTGCAACAAAAATAAGTGACAGGATGCATAGGAACAAAACTTTTATTTGGAACAGAACTTAAGTTCTAAGTTTGAAACAAATGATTCTGATTTTAAGATATATTGTATAATTGCAATGGTATGCAAAAATATGTGTTCATATCATATTCATGCATACAGGATGTACACAAGGAAATGAGCAAAAAATGAAAACATACTATTAAACAATCAAAGAAACACAGAAGGATCTGTAAAGGAAAGGATGGGCACAAAAGATAAAAGACATAAAAAAAATGATAATTTCAATTCTTTCCCTATCAATAATTGTCTTAAATGTAAAAATTGATTGGAAATATATTTAAAAAGCATATTGACTGAGTGGATTTAAAAATATCTAAATTATAGGCTATCTTTAAGAAATTGTATATAGGGGCTGGAGAGGTGGCTTATTAGTTGAGAACTCTATTGCTCTTGAAGAGGATCCAGTTTCAATTGCCATCATCCACATGATGATTCACAACCATCTATAACTTTTGTTCTAAGTGATCTGATGCCCTCTTCTGACCTCCAAGGACACCTAAGGTACACATGTGACACACATATATACATGTAGACAAAACAACTCTACGTAAAATAAAATGAATATTTTTTAAAAGTGTATCAGAAAAACATATTGTGTGGCAAAAACTATCACAGAAGACAAAATTGCATCATGAAAAGGGTCACTTCACAGCCATAAGATGTGTGTGTGTGTGTGTGTGTGTGTGTGTGTGTGTGTGTGTGTGTTTAAGCATGAGCACCCCACAATACATGAAGCAGAAATCAGAACACATGAAGGAAGAAAAGAGATACTATAAAAGAGGGACCCATTATAAGTTTAAAGAGAAATCTGGCACTCGGGAAATGTCCAGAATCTATAAGGATGACCCCAACTAACAATCTAAGCAATAGGGGAGAGGCTACCTAAAATGCCCTTCTCCAGTAATGAGATTGATGACTACCTTATATGCCATCCTAGAGCCTTCATCCAACAACTGATGGAAACAGAAGCAAACACCCACAGCTAAACAGTGAGCCAAACTCCTGGAATCCAGTTCCAGAGAGGGAGGAGTGATGAGCAAAAGCATCAATACCAGGCTGGAGAAACCCATAGAAACTGCTCCTCTGAACAAGGGGGAGCTCATGGACCCTAGACTGATAACTGGGAAACCAGCATAGGACTGACTCAGATTCCCTGAATGTAATGTCAGTTAGAAGGCCTGGGCAATCTATGGAGCATCTTGTAGTGGATCAATATTTATCCCTAGTGTACAAGCGGTCCTTGGGAGCCCATTCCACATAGAGGGATACTTTATCAGCATTTTCCTCATTACCATGAGCAGCAGACATCCATGCCATGCATTCCCATAATGCACTGTGGTACAAAAAATTGCCCACATGATTCTAGCCACCAAATTTATCAGCATGAAGGATTATCCACCAGAGCCAAGCAGAATTTATACCTGAAACTCAAAGAGTGTTCATGGTGTGATTATCTGCCTATGTTTTATGGCAAGACTGAAGAAAAACACCAAGTATCACAGTATGTTAAAAAAAAAAAAAAAGAACAACATTGAAAGCTTCACAATTAATTACTCATTGCAGGACATGATATGTCAACACAGTGTGTTCCTGCATGTGAATTCACAGATCAATATGAGAGAGGGGATAGCCTGTAAAACAAACCATGGAATACATGAGCAACTAAGATTCATCTGTGGTGCATGAATACAACAAATCAGACTGTCTCATGCACACACAACGTCCTTTACTAATGGGACCTAGAAAGATGGTACAGTAGGTGGAATGATTTATGCATAACCTGACAACCTGAGTTTGAGTCCTAGGTTTTCACAAGGTGACAAGAAGCAATTATTTTCTGAAATTTGTCCTCTGACCTCTAACTTCCAGATGCATGCTGTGGCATGTGATTGCCTGAACATATGTGCACACACACACACACACACACACACACACACACACACACACACACACAATTTAATATGGTATTAGAGGAACTAGATATCTACATTTAAAAGGTGGAGTGTCTGCCTTAACAGAAATACATCAAAAAGAAACTATCCATGTAAGAAAACAACAATGAAAAGACCACATGTGGAATGGAGATTATATTTGCATATCTTTAGCAAGTGATCACTGCCTAGGGAATACAAACACTCCTGCAACTTAAGAGCAAAATGAAAACCAATTAAAACTAGACAAAGGGGACTGGAAAGGTATCTCAGTTGTTAAGGGCTAGGCTCATAACTAAAAAAAGATGAAAAAATAGACTAAGGTCTTGAATACACATATTTGGAAGCAGAAGTATTTCTTGAAGAAATACGAATCAGAATCACAATTAGATCTTGTCTCATAACCTATAGGATGAAACACACTACTAAACAGAGTGGGGTGATAAAGGATAAGGAAGAAATAGCAAACGCTAGAAGAAACAGTGGAACCCTTGAAATTGGCCAAAAGAGAATAGGGGATAGGTAGATTCAATAAATTATAACCCATGTACCAGTGGTGGGAGTGAAAAGGTTACAGCTGCTATAGAAAATAGTATAATATCTTATCTAAAGATTACAAGTTATCGTGAGACCCAGCAAGCCTCTGTCTTGGAATATATCCAAACCAAGAAAAAAGAAAAAAGCATCCCAAATAAGCATTTGTACATTCATGATCACTGCATCACTCTTCATAGGAGCCAGAAACTGGAAGCAATGTAATTGTTCATGAATGGACACAGTAAAATGCAGCACACATACAATGGAATATTACTCATCCCTAAAAAGAAGGAAATAGTGATGTTCACTCCATCATGGATGAACCATGCAGACACATGAAATGAATTAAGATCCTTACGTGAAGGACATTTCTGTTGACTCTAGTTATATGAAGCACCTAGACAAGTCAAATATATGTTATCAGAAAGCAGTGGTATAAGTAGAAGAAAGTGGGTAAGAAGTCATTGATCAATAAATGTGTAAATTTTCAGTTTTGCAAAATGAAAAGGTACCAGAGAGCCTAACCACTGAAAAAAAAAATGAAGAGATAGCAGTAAATACATGTTCACCTTTATTATATGTATGAATTATTTTAAGATGTTAAATTCAAAGTCTGATTCCAAGTCTGAGAAAAAGCCTAGAACTATATCTTTACTAACTGCTGGTGTTAATGCTGTTCCAAGAAGCACATGTTCAGGAGCAAAACTTTGTAAAATTTTCAGGTCTGCTCAAGGAGGGTGTGGTAGCTTGAATGTAATTGAATCCCATAAGCTCATAGGGAGTGACACTATTGGCTTTGTAGAATTGGGTATGGCCTTTTTGAATAAAGTGTGTCACTGTGGAGGTGGGCTTTGAGATTTCCTCTGCTCAGAATATTGCTCAGTGAGACAGTCAGCTTCCTGTTGCTTGAAAGCCAAGAAGCAGCCATACTCCCTGCCATGATGATAATGAAGTGAGACTCTGAAACTGTAATGGAGTCACCCCAATTAAATGCTTTCTTTATCAGATTTTCCATGATTATGGTGCCTCTTCACAGAAAAAAAAAAACCTTCACTAATATAGGGGGTTAGTATGGGTGTGTCCAGTAACATAAGACCTTAAGAAATCCTTCCTATTCACACAATTAATGCTGAGTTAACTGAGATGCCAGTAATGTTGACCCTTGAGTCTACGTCCCTTCAATTCACCATCTATGCTATCTCAGCATGTAGCTTTCTCCTTCCTAAAGTCAGGAGAAGCAGGACAAGGCTATTCACTTGGTATAACCATCTATGTTCAATTTACCTATCTTGCCAGCATAAATCAAGATTTAACTAAAAAGAGAAAGAAAGAAAAAGAAAGAAAGAGAGAGAGAGAGAGAGAGAGAGAGAGAGGGAGGGAGGGAGGGGGAGAGGGAGGGAGGAAGGAAGGAAGGAAAAGAAACTAAACTGTAATAGAGGGAAAAATTTTA
Source organism: Phodopus roborovskii (assembly GCF_943737965.1). Lineage (NCBI taxonomy): Eukaryota > Metazoa > Chordata > Mammalia > Rodentia > Cricetidae > Phodopus > Phodopus roborovskii. Next base: position 9,975,000 of record NW_026126576.1, read on the forward strand.
ACTAGCTGTACAGTATTTGTTACAATACCACAGCCTATGTTATTTTTCTACCCTGAGAAAATGTGGCTCATATAAGTTCCTATAGCAATTGCTTTGTCTTTTGAGTAAGGCATGTGGCTCTTAATAAAGTCTTTTAAGTTTGAGTGGAAATAGACATAGCCAAGGGCAAGTTACTCACTGGATGCCTGGACAAATGTTTCTGGTGCCTTGTTGAAGGAACATGATAACCAGGAATCTACCTTTGTTGTGTTCCAACACAGCTCATCTACATTATGATATGTTCCTATAGAAATAGAAGCTTTTACAACCACTATGAACCTTGATTCATGAAGTCTGGAAAACAGATTTGTTGAATAAAGTGAACCCACTGAGTGAAATGGGAAAGTTTTGATATTCAAGACTTTTCAACATTGTATATACACTTACCAAAAAAAAAAATAAACAAAAACTCCATGCTACAGCTGCAGAGTATGGCCTGGATCCAGCAATCTGAAAATCCCAGGGTTTATGTACCCTGTACCCTGCTGCCATTACCTATATGAAGCCTTGGGGAAAGCAGACAAAACCAGCAGGGTGTTAGTTCTGGTTCATATTGGCAGGAGCTGATTCTGCAAAGATCTTCTCAATTTTGCCTTTAGTGATTTTGTGTTGAAATTGGCAAAGATGGAATATTTACACCACAGAAATTGGCAGGTGCCACAACCACATTCCTTGACATAGTGTTTTGTTGAGTGTGATATTGAACACATCCTATGTTCAGGTGATTAATGCATATAAATAGTTCAGATGATAATTGTTACCTAATCCTTTTATTATATACTATATATGCTTCCTTATATGTTCAAGTGTCCTAGGCCCAGGCTTGGAATTTAAAGAAGCAATTTACAACCATAGTATCAATGAAGAAAAGGGCATAGGACCTAGGCAAAGCATCATGAAGAAGAAATGGTGTAAATTCCTGATTTCTCCCCTACAAAATGCATTAATATAACATATACAAGTTAAATATCCACTTCATATGAAGTTCTTGGTTACCAGGATTTACAGATATAGAATACATACTGTTACCCTAAAGGAAAAATTAGGGGCTAAGGATACAGCTTAGTTAGTAGAGCACTTGCCTACCATGCACGAAACTATGGAATCCAATCCCCAATATAATGGGCATGTTCATAACCACCTATAACCCCAGCATGGGGAGAGAAAGACAAGGGTATTAGAATTTCAATATCATCCTTAACTACACAGTGAGTTCAGAAACAACCGGTGTTGCACGAAGCTCTGTCTTAAAAAACAAACAATTATCTAGTAGGACCTAAGAGAAAGAACTGTCTTTTATTAACCACTAGAGTTTTATAATTCATACTGTCACACTTGAGGATCCCTCTTCTAGTCTTTAAACAAGCATTTCTATTTCTGTAACAAAATAAAGCTACTTATAATAATTATGGATGATTGTAGTGAGATATTCACCCTCACACCTGTAGCGCTGACCACGCCCATGTGGGCGTGGTCACGGGTATGGACAGGACCCATTGAAAGTATTGAATTGAACCTCAGAAAGCCCCTTCTTTGGATCACAGAGAGCATCCAGGAGACAGGGTCTGCAACCTTGGAGCAAGAGTCCAGGACAGTAATTTGTTTCCTGTTTGAGTTATTTTTTTCCAAACAAACTCTGCTTCATCTTACAGGTCAAGCATCCTGATGACATTGTAGCAATATATATTTCTTGCTATGGATTTATCTAAGAGTTAAGGACATATTGTTAAGTGCAACAAAATAGCATTTGTACAGATACGAGAAGGGCAATACAATTACACAGTTTTAAAAATGCATGTCTTTTTATCTTTATGTAGATGGTCAAACGAGATTAACAAGAGGTCAGTGGTTTAAATCCTACATTACAGAATAATGACTTAAACTACTTTGCTAATGAATGTGTGAGCAAAATATATTCTAACATGGAATTAAGAGTGTTTTCCTTGGAATAAGAAAGAGTTTCTTTTTATATTTATATAATTAATCTCTGTATCTTCAAACCTTTCATATAAAGGGAAAAGGCTATGCTTGGTTCGACTTGTTGGCAGAAAAATCATTGCGAGATCTTGAAATGGTGTCTTTGCACAAGAGCTATTTGGCAGTCACTGTAAACCCTGCAATGCCTACATTAAAGTGGCATTTCGTATCCACACTAGGGTTTACCACTCAGCAAGCTGTTAGGACACTCACTAGCTTAGATGTCTCACAGAGCTTCATTTCAGTGGAAAAACGAAAAGATAAACCAGAAGATTGGCTACTGTGCAAAGCTCTCCATGTATGAAATAGACTCTTCATGGAAAAACCACACAAAGAAATTGGTGTTTCCCAGGGATTTTAAGGGAACTGTAGTCAAACAAGCAGGGTAGGACTACTGATGAAGAAGATAGTCTTTGTAATCATTTCTTTATTTTGACCTCAGCACTGCATATGTAAATCTACATAAGTGAGTGACATAGAGCTAATGGCCAGCTTTCTTACTCTGCTATCTGCTATACTTGCCTATCATAGTCATTGGAGCAATATAGTGAGGAACACACTAGACATCTCTATGTTGTTCTTGTAACTCTCTGTGAATCTATGATTATTTTCAAATAAAGTGGAGTTGTGTTGTTTATTTTAAATGAGGATGTATCTCTCTGATTTTAGGAAGTTTTCCTGCATAAGAGCTCCCTGATGCCTGTGGTGTAGAAGCTATTACTGTACTTAGAAATAGTAGTGGGAAAGGGGGTGTGTAAGTACTTAACAAGTACTGTGTTAAGTACTGCCTTAGGTTCTTGTCAATTTCTGCTGTAAAAGGTACTAATACGCACAGCTTCAGGGGAAAGGATTTGTTCTCATTGTTGCAGGTAAATGTCCATCACTGAAGTGAAGTCACGATGACAGGAGTTTGAGACAGCTGGTCACATTACATCTAAAGTGAAGTCAGAGAGTAACAGATGAATGCATGCATGCTTATGCTCAGCTCTCTGTCAGTAATGTATACAGTCTTGTCCCTGGGCCCACCCACAATTAAGACTGGCCTTTCCATATCAATCACATACTCAGAATAATGCCCATATCCAAAGGTCCATCTCCCAAGTAATTCTAAATTTTATCAAGGTGACAATGGACTTTAATCACCACTAATGCTTTTTTGTCCAATATGTGTGTTTTCCTGTTAGTCCAGCAAGTAACTTTGTGAGTATAAATACTAAGTTTTTCTGCTTTATAATACCTCACCCATGGGAGCATGAGTTGTTAGGGGCTTAGGAAACAAAGAAGCCAAAGGAAAACAAATAGAATGTTAGGTATTAGAGACCTTGGAAGTAATGCATCATGCAGATGAGAACAGAAGGAAATCATCGCTTTTATGGAGAGCTGTATTGAGTGTCTCCTTATGTATATCTTCCTAATCAGAAAGGCCAGATTTTAAACCCAGAAAGAAGCACCCAGACTCCCACCCCCATGCCTTAGCCAGCAAGCCAAAGAAACCTTGAGGTTTTTCATCTGATATCACCATTTTCTCCTCAATAATAATAATAATAATAAAGACCAGAATTAATGTGTTCACTCTGGTATTTTTATAGGATGATGAGGTAATGGTTAAAAATAATAGCTAAAGGTTAAAATAATATGAAATCCTACACTTCCAAAAGCACTAGCCTTAATAGTCTCCACTGGCAATGTTCCCAGTAATGCTTCTGCAGGCCAGCTGCGACAGAACAGGCTTGCAGAATCATCCTTTGCTCTTCAGCAATATAGTAAGACATTGTACTCGTGGATTTCCCCAATGGTGTTGCCACTGCATATCCAGTTAACGGATTATCATTTTATTATCGCTCTTGAGAAATGACACTAACTCAGACACAGAGAGAACTTCTGTTTTCAAGGGTTCTATTGGCCATTTTTGATACCCTTGATATGTGACCAAGAGTCATTTAATTAATTAAATATAAATAGTTGTAAATTGCATAGATGAATTCCCATAGCTTTTTGTAGGCAGTGTAAGTTTATTGTCATGCAGATCATTGGTAAGTAGTCAAAAGTTGCACCTCCCACATGAAAGAGGTCCGCTGCATGGTGTTTCGCAGCACTGGGGGATTGCTGCCATCTAGTAGCTCACATGAGAAATACTGGCCTCTAGGTCTACTGGCTTCAGCGAATGATGCCTCCCAGAATCTATCAACTGCTCAGAATTATGTGGGTAATTTGAGTGTTGGTTTTGTCATGCCAGAGATTTTGGGGACCACTGGAATTTTACTTTCCTAGGCAGGGTTTAAGTATGAGCAAAGATTGTATTTTAGTGCTGCCCTCCTGTGGCCCTTGCCACATCATCAAATAAAACTACTTTCTCCATGAGTGACAAATGAGGAAGAAGGACCCATCTCTATTTCCTACAAGACTGTGTGGGGCCAGTGTTTGGGTGAATCAGATAAAATATAGGGTCTCATTAAGAAAACAACTCCATAAGCTAAACTGAATCTCAAGAGCACAAGGTGTCATTGCTGGGTTTTCTTATCCCACCCGGTCCTGCTGCCCTCACCCCCAAATAAGCACACAGTGACTTATGTTAATTAAAAAACTGTTGGCCAATGGCTAGTGCTTGTTACTGCCTGGCTCTCTCTTAATTATTAACCCATTTCTATTAATCTAAGCATTGCCACTCATTCTTGGCTTACCAGAGAATCCTGGACCTGTTACTCCTTTTGCAGCTACATGGCTTCTCTTTACTGTGCCTCTCTCCTCACCTTCTCCTCATCTCCTAGCCCCACCTATCTTCCTGCCTCTACTGGCTATTGGCCAAACAGTATTTTATTCATCAACGAATAAGATAAACATATACAGAAGGACATACCCCATCAAGGTGGGTAGCCAAATAGTAGGATGTTAAGAAACCTATCCAGTATTCAAAATGTGATAAAGCTCTGTTAGTTATGCCCTAGAAATCACCAGAGCTATGGTGACAACTGATACATTTTCTGAGTTAGATAACACCAGAAGCAAATGGAATAAACAACAGGAAAATATTTGATGTATAATTTCATTTTTATGAGTGAAAGATGTTCAAGTCAGTCTTATCTCTATGATACCCAAAAAGTAATATGTCCATAACTGGAATATCACAAATGCCTCTTAAACTAGGCATGTTTTCTGCTTTCTATGTGTCTGATATTGTGCAATTTCAAATCCTGTAAAAGCGATATATAGTTTTTTGACAAATACACCCATGTGTGGTGCACAGTTTGATTTATATAAACTCATTTTGAATGCAGAGGCAGAATTCCTCCAAAACGGATGAAAATATCTGCCTAAAGTGATAAATGCATGTATGTAGAAAGATAGAGTTATAGGAAGGGATTTTTTTATGAGAAAGGTTTGTAATATTATTTGAAATTTTTCCTTTAAAAAATCTTCTAGAAGACTTGTATTTATTTTTGTTTTTCTGTCAGTTTGGATGTTTACCTAATGTGAGAAGGAGTCTGTTCTGTCAAAACACTTTCCTGTGACACAACATAGCTTATGTGGGATTGCTACATTGGAAAAGATATCAATATAGCATGTTTTATATCAATGTTTTATATCAATGATTCTCAACCTGTGGGTTGTGACCGCCTTATGGATCAAATGACCCTTTCACAGAGATTATATATCAGATATCCTGATTATCACATATTTACATATAACTCCTCACACTAGCAAAATTACAGTTATAAAGTAGCAACAAAATAATTTTCTGGTTTGGGATCATCACAACATGAAAAATAGTATTAAAAGGTCACAGCATTTGGCAGGTTGAGAACAACTGCTTTACATGTTAATGAGTTCATGACTGATGCAACTAGACCAACAGCCAACTAATGTAGATCAATGCAGCTAGCCAGTGGATGAAGATAATACCAGGCAATCTCATTCACCTGCAGTCCACTGATGCAATTTTGCTTCAAAGTTCACTAGTGCGTAGTGCTCAATTTCTCTCCAGTTTGAACTTTAAAGCTTAGCAACATAAGCACTTTTACACAAAATACATAAACATGCAGAGAGAGAGAGAGAATGGGAGAGAAATTTTTAGCATTTTTATATATTTTATTTATGTATCATTGATATATAAATGATTATTATAACATAGCATTTTAATCATGCTTAATATTTTCTAAAATTTTTGTTGGTATCTTATTACCTAAATATTTAGTGGGTCTGCCCTACCTATCTGTTCCATTAACCCTATTATTTTTATGATGTGACTTTGTAGACCATACTAGTAATATGTTATTCTCAGTAAAATATTATAATATACAATTTTTTTATTTTAAGTAGTTAGAATTGTACTCTGGCAATTACATTATCACTATGAAGTTACTCTTTGAATTGTGGATTTTTATGGGTCCAAAGTATACACACTGAGATGTCAATAGCATTGTAGCACCCCGTTACACAGTAAGCTTCTCAACTTCAGTTGTGAAAAAATATTTCTACAACAGAAGCCCTTAATGATAGCCAATTTGTTTCCACCAAAGCTTGATTTCAATTTTTAAAATACTATTTATAGCTAGACCTTGTGGTGTAGGCCTATCAACCCCACATTGGGGGAGACTGAGGCAGAAGAGTCACAAGTTTGATGTATACCTAGTTTAGAGTCAGTGCAGAGCAAGCCTTGGCAACCTAAAAATTTTCAAGCGTTCTGTGGATGCAATACTGTAGTAGCATGCTGCCTAGCATGCATGAAGCTCCAGGTCCAATTCCATTCCTTTGTTTTAAAAAAAACTTCACTAGCTTTGGTTTGAGTTAATGTAAGAATTGGCCCAAAGTGCTTGGAAAGGTGGCTCAGCAGTTAAGAGCATTTGTTGCGCATTTAGAGGATTCAGGTTTCATTCCCAGTACTCTGTAGGGCTCATAGCCATCTGTAATTCTAGTTCCAGGAGAATCGATGCCCCCTTCTGATCTCTGTGAAGAATGCATATATGTAGTACATATACATTACATATACATATACATATACATATACATACATACATACATACATACATACATACGGGCAAAACAAATTTTTTCAAAAACAAATGGGCCTTCACCCTACCCATGTGTATGCATACTCACGCTAAGTCCTCATTTAAGTCATTTATCGTTTGAGTTTAAATGTTGTCTTCAACATGACCTGAAATCTTAAATTCTATGAAGTTAAATTGCAAGGAGTCAGAAATTTTAAATAAGGTACAAATTACACAAGAAAATGAATCCACCTGGTCATTCATGAATTTCTACTCCTACAACAACTAAATAAACTCAGAAGAAAACAGAAATATTTCAGAAGGGCTTGATTGATTGATTGATTGATTGATTGATTGATTGATTGATTGATTTGGATGAGGCTAAAGATAATGTGTTTTGTTTCAGAGAACTGGTCATTCTTTGAAATTATTAACATGTCAGCACTGTATAACATATCAATGTGAGTGGATGCTCTGGAGCAATCCGAGTGAGTGTGTAACACAGTTTTCTAAATTTCTGCAGCAAACACAGCTGATTTCTTTTAAATAGAACGAGCATAGTATTGCGTACTGGTGGTGCAGAGCAGAAAGAGACCTTGATTTTAAGGAGGAACTGACCACAGAAGTCAAAGACATAAGGATTCACTAATGGATATGGGGAGTGGGGGCTGGGGAAAGGGAGGAGAGGACAGAGACAGAGACAGGAGAACAGAGAGGAGGCCTGAGGAAAAGAGGAAGGGATTGGAGGAGGGAGAGGAAAATGGGAGGGAGAATGCAGTGTTAGAACAGAACCAGTAACTGTCAGCGAAAGGGCCACTTTAGCATACATAATCAGGAAGCCTGCCAAATGTATTTCTGTGTTTTGTTCCTTTCCTTATTGCTTCTCTTAAATTTTTAAATTTTTGTCCATTTGAACGTGAAATAAATATTTTAAGAGAATCCTCCACGGGGGGAGGGGGGGAATGTTTGGTATCTTGATCTTCGTGAAGGAGGATACAAAATCCATCAAGTTACATCCATACAGCAGTTGCACTTCAGAATCTTATATAAATCATGGATTAAATTTTAATAACCCATCCAAACATACAGTGCTGCATGCTTTCCATCAGAAAAAAAATTTAGCTTCTTGTCTCTGATGATCTATCATAAGTGTAACACAGAAAGAAAAAGGCTAAGATGTTTCTTCTTTCCATAGTAATTCATTATTGTTTTGTATTGCTTCTAGCTGAAAGTCCAGATTTTTCAAAAACACTCTTGAAAAGAGTGACACTTGTCAAAGTGGGAGGTGAAGTTGCCATTGAGTGTAAGCCAAAAGCATCTCCAAGACCTGTCTACACCTGGAGAAAGGGGAGAGAAATATTAAGAGAAAATGAAAGGTATTGTGTTAAAATATGTTTAATATTTGATTAACCTGTAATAAATTGTCTGTCTACAATAACTGAGCAAATTGTCAAAGCAGGAGTCTGTATAAAACAAGTGATAACATTGACCTCTATGCTCCTTCTTAATTTGGGGGTTCTAGAAAGCCTTCCAAGTAGAGAAAGAAATCCCTGTAAGGGCTTTCACAGCTGCCGGCAGGTGAGCAGCTGAAATATATTTTTAGCCTAAAATTTTTCTGTGTGTACCAGTCCATCATAATTCCTTGGCTAACTCAAATCAGTCTAGTTCCATACCATGGCAACTCTTCAAATATTTGGTAATTTCTCTTATGTTTTCTGATTTACATAGGTGGTCTATAGCCAATGATTCTGCTTGATTCATTAATCACTGGTATCTCTTTAAGAGGCCAAATTTGCTCGAATATCTGAACTCCTTTCCTCTGCTTCCTATTATACACAAATTATATTTAGAAACATATTGTTTAAAGGTTGTAAATTTGTATGGGTTAGTTGGAGTTTGACATCAGATAGTACCAAGTGGCACATATCTCCGAGACCTTGTCTTGGCTGTCACCCCTGTAAAATATCCTCTACCATTTTCGGTAATGTATTCTATCTGTTGGAAAAGGGTAATTATGCATAAGTCTCTGTTTGTCACCCATAAGACAGGATTTACCAGCTGTATACATAATGATTTTAATTGATGTTAAAGGGCAAGTATTCATAGATCCAATAAGGAAGTGTTTAAAAATGTGTGTATCTACCCTTTTACACCTGCACACCTTCAAATTTACATGCACAAATTAGAACACTGCACTGATTATGTTGTCCTTCTTAATCATTGTTATAAACAAACTTGATACAGTTTCTAAGTGATATATATCTACACATGTATTAACTTCATAATTGGCATCCGTTTCTGATTCCTGATATATTAAGGAGGTCCCGTAGTCCACTGAACACTGAATAGTAAAAGTAAAAACTTTTACTTTTACTAGCATATATTAACTATGAATAATTGATTTTATTGTGATATTTTATGCATATGGATGATTTATTTTAATCATTTTCATCCTCTTTATCCTCTCTTATCCTTTCCCTCTGCTGCAGGTTCCCTTTCTCTCCCCCGCATAATCTCTCTTCCAATTTCATGTCTTGATTTTTACTTTTTGGTGATTCAGTGAGTTCACTTAGTGTTGCTTATACGGACATGGGCAACTTCCAGTGGCTACACCACTGAAGAAACTGCCTCTTCCTCCCCCAGCAATCTCTCCCTGCCTATAAGTCCCAAAGAAGGACTTCATGACTCCCACTCCTTTCCATAAAATAACATCAGCAGAGCCAAGTATGGTGCAGGTTTTGTACAAACAAGACCAACCATTGCAGCTCGAGAGTACAACAGCCAGTTGTATCTTACAAGAAGACTGCATTGTACAGCAGTCCATGCTTTGCCTTTTTGCCCCCTCTTCCTTTCTGGAAAGGATCATCCATTGAGGTCCTAGCATTCAGTAGTAACTTGTTCTTAGCACTTGCATTAGTATGTACCCCAACAGAAACCACCTCCTATGACAAAAAGAAGGTCCTCTCTCCAAACTTGACAGTCTGTGGGCATTAAGATAAATATTTAGAAGGTGCTTTGAGAGGCATATCATATCCATTTAGCAATACTACAGTCTTGAAAAGCAGAATTTCTTACTGAAACATTTCATTGTACCTCAGTGTTCTTCAAAGTGTGGTGTGTGAGATTACATTTAATGGCTATATATTTCTTTAAATATAATTAACATATACCAAACACAAGACTGCTTTTTTTTTTTTAACAGAAAATGGGTTTTCCTCCTATAGAATACATCCCAAACACAGTTTTCCCTCCCTCCACTCCTTTCTACCCCTCACCTCCACTCTTCTCCAGATCCTCTTCCCATATGTTTCCTCTTCAGAAAAGATTAGACTTCTAACGGATGACAGCCAAGCAGGACAGAACATTGTACAATAACACAAGGTAAAAGCTCTCATTTTAAGCCTGGACAAAGCAACCTAATAAGAGGAAAAGAGTCTCAAGAAGAGGCAAAGAGTCAGAGACTTCCTGCACCCACAATTAATATCCCCACAAAAAAAAACTCCCAGCAAAAAGCCACAATATACACTCAAAGGACATGATGGAGATCCATGCAGGCCCATGTTGGCCATTTCAGTGTCTGTGGGTCCATGTGAGTCCTGCTTAGTTTATTTGGTGGGCCAAATCCTCCTGGTGTCCTCCATCCACTCTGACTCCTACAGTCTTTACTCCTCCTTTTCTGCTGGGTTCTTGGATCTCTAAGGGGAGGGACCAGATAAAGACCTCCAGTTTAGATTTTTCTCTCTGCTGATGTTTGGCTGTGGATCTTTGCACCCACTCCCATCAGCTGTTGAAGGAAGCCTCTCCAATGAAGATGGGATAAGACACCAATCTATAAGTATAGCAGAATATCATTAGGAATAATTTTGTTGATTTTTTTCCCCAGGAGTGTGTGGTTTTACCCTAGGTCTCTGGGATATCCAGTCTCTGGTTCCAGACCATCCAGGCAGTTTAGGGCATAGGCTTTCCCTTGTGGCATTGGCCTTACGTTCAAACCAAACATTTGTTGGCTCAGTTCCACAAATTCTGCACCATGACTGCACCAGCACATCTTACAGGCAGGACAGGTTGTAGGTGGAAGTTTTTGTGGATTGATTGGTATCCATCCAGGTTTTTCTTTCAATAGATAAGGCTGCATTTTTAAGGTTTAAAGTTTAAGGTGATTTAAAGACATAAGATTAAGAGAATTATATGGAGGCTAGAAAAGGATCTTGCTGTAGGCCACAGTTCTACTCCCAGCATTCATGTCTGGTGGCTGCCACACACACACAGGTAGCAAGCACACATACACACACACACACACACACACACACACACACACACACACACAAGATAGAGAGAGAATAAAATCTACATAAAGTGGTTTATAAAAATGATATGAATGTAAACATGAATGAAGAAACCAAAAATAAATGGTCTGAAAAATTATTGAGGCACAATCTAGAGAACCGGCCCAACACCCTACCTGCATCTCCGTGAGGCTGTGGGGCAGGTGTGTCCTGACTTTCCTCTTTATATTCTACCAGACTACTTTTGAGCACATCTATATGACCAAAACCAGTCCAGTATAAGAAGTCATGGTGATCTAAAACAGCAAAAGCAATTTCTCATTCACACTGCACACCAGCAAGGGTCTGTTGGTGGCTCTGCTCTCCTATGCGGACCACCTCAGAAGACAAGCTGTCTTCATAGTGTTGCCACTGCAGAATAGAAGGGTCAAACCCACATGGCCTCTCAGTGTTTCAGGCTGGAAAGAGAGCAACCTTGTGTTCACTAATGCTATGTTGTCTGAATCAAGCAAAATGACACTCTATATAATCTTGCTATGTACCTAGAAGAAAAAAGACAACGTACATACCTATTTATGCAAGGCATCCTAATGTCCTGAACTGTATTAATGATGACTTAGTATTACTAAAGCTTAACCACTTTCATATAACTGATTTAATTTTCTCTTAGAAGACAGAATATTATTACACCAGCTTCCATAGGACCAGTGCATTTGATTTATTATTTCCATCACTTTGCTTACTGTAAACTTTTCCCAATCCAAGTTGCAGTGGTTGGGACTTAAAAGACATCAAGCATGTTTCCACATTCCTTTGACACAGAGTATATATTCAGACTGAAGATACTCCCTAATGTTACCTAGTTTCTGATATTTACTATCTCCACCTCCAGTGTCACCAGGCTGGTCCCAAAAGCATCAATATTAGCACTTCATCTCTGTATGAGTACTGTGTTCTCAAGGCTGTGCCTCACTTTTTCACTATTATTATGTAGACTGGATTTGGTCATATAGATGTGCTCAAAAGTAGCCAAGTGGAATATGAAGGGAAAGTCAAGACACACCTGCCTCATATCCATATGGAGATGCAGGATGGGTGTTGGACCATTTCATTTTCCAGGAGAAAATAGGCATGCATATTTTATTTGAAATTCTGATTCTTAGAACAAGAAACTACTTATGTCTAAAATGTTAATATAACCACGAGGAGTAGCATGAGTCTACAAGGCAAATTGGTTACATGAGCCATTGGCTTTTAACTACTAAGTAAGACATGTGCACTGTTGAACACTATACAATTTGAAGAGAAATCAAACAGATCTCTGTATTGTTTCCTCATTAGCAAAATAAATGCTAATTTTCCCTTTTGTTTCTGGAAAAGATAAAACATAATTAAGTGGACAAATGAACAAAATCAATCATACATGTTATTTGTGAATGAATAATTATAATCCATAATAATCCATATTTTAGGAAAAGACTGACATAATGGGCCAATATGAAGGGTAATTAGTATTGGGTAATAATTTCTAACATACTGCCTTATTAGCCTTAATTCTTAGTTGAGACTGGACTCTTCACAATCAAATAGTGAATCTTTAACCTTTGAATACAAATTATTAATCCCATAATTACAAAACACTGGTTTAACTATATTGAGACAAAACGCCATTATCTAGCATTCTCTTTTATTAGTGTTCTCCATAAATTCTATGTTCTTGAAAGACTTTGTCAGACCATAGTCATAAATTGCTATTTAATTCCAATTTCAACCACTTAACTGTGCATAAATGAGTTTGCCATAAGAGCATACAGAGGAACATGGAGAAAACATAGGCTCTTTTATCTTATTAAGTCAGATGGTAGTAGCCAAATTAGTTCAGTGAATATAGCCTTAGAAATACTGGTTTAACATCAGTATCTTAATTGTTTTAAAAATACATTTCTATAATTATTGTTTCCATTTCTATTTGTTTACAAATGTAAAACATATTAACATTGTTTTAACTTATATTAGCCCAAATATCTAAATTAAAGAAGAAAAAGTAAAGCAATTGTATAGCTTTGCTGTAGGTCAGGCCCCACATGCATATGTAACCTGGACATGTCTCGTTTTCTTATACTATGACCAAGCTCTTTGTGTTAGCAATATCAGGCTATTAGAACAGGCTCACTATCTCAGGTCTCAGGAGGGATCACTGTCACAATTGAAGCAGTTCCAATCGTTTGAATGAATTATGCAATTAAGCTTCCTAACTAAATAAGGTTGATTATTTTGTTTACTTTTAGTTTTTAGACAGAAGGCCCTTGAGGCAGATAAGATGCTGTAACAAAAATGTCAATATGCAGAAATGCAGAATGGTTAACAACCTAAAGTCCTAAAATTCTAAGTACAATGATAACCACTGGGCTGTACCCTATGATTACAAATTAGATGAAGTCATCTCAAACTGTGTTAAGTATGAAAGTGAATTTGCTGGTCGCTTACTTGAGATGATGAGGTGTAGACTATGACTCAAAGTGTGGTCAACAAGATACCATCAGGACTCTGCCTTGCTTTCTTGTGTCTCATCAACACCTTCACCTATCTTGGTTCCATTCTCCAGCAAACTGTTTTCTTCTGCTAGTATGAAAGCCACCAGCAGCCCAAAATTTTCTCCCAGAAGTTCCAGAACAGATCATCTAGGTATCAACTAATGTTCTTCTCTAGACCAGTCACACTTAATGATTATCTGATTATCTGTTGTGTTGGTTGACCAGATGTGGGTCTGGCAATTATCCTTGAAGTCATATGGACAAACACCTCCTCTGATCACATAGAACAGTGCTTCCCAACCTTCTCAATGCTGCGACCCTTTAATATAGGTGCTCATGTTGTGGTGACCCCTAAGCATAAGATTACCTTCATTTCCACTTCATAACTGTAAGTTTGCTACTGTTATGAGTCATAATATAAATAGTTTTGGAGATAGAGCTTTGTTAAAGTAGTAGTGACCAAGAGGTTGAGAACCACTGACTTAAACTGGTAGTGGTGCACAGAGTTTACCAAGTAAATCCAGCTGCTATTGCAAGAATAGCGAATTCAGAGTGGGCAGGTACCATTGCCCAATTCTTCACACTACAATCCCTACAGATTCCATCTCTCCTCTAGGACAAGGATCCATACAAGGTTCCCAGGTACTTCTAATGATGGAGATGTCACTAGATGAAAAATTACTTTCCCTGCAGCATGCACTCATTTTTGTTTCTACTTTATGAAGCTATACAAACAAATCAAATTCCTCTTTACTGCTCTCTTCTGTCCCTTTATGTCCTTACCAGAAATCTACTCTCATTGCTTTTTTATATCTTCTCCAAGCTCAACTATCCCATTTCTTTCTGAAATTCTTCATATGATGTTGTTTGCCACGCCTCTACCCCACACCATACTGGTCATTTCTTTGAATGTCTACTTGAAAGCATATTACCCTGAACTAAAGACAGCCTCCATGAGGAAATGAGGCCCTTTATTCACCAACACAGGGAAAGATGGAGGTTATTTTTGTCTGCAGCCTCTCTAAAAGGGAAAAGCTTGTCTTTCATGAACTTATATTAAGTAAAACAGGATGCATAATTTACCTAAGAAAACTGCTTCTTGCAAACAGTTACTTTAAAAACTTAACCTGGAGTTTAAAGGGTAAATATTGATGTCTAAAAAATACACTTAGAGGAAATAATTTACTACCCACTGAATCCAGAAATAGAAGTTAACAAAATGTTACTCTATGTTAACACTGTGTAAATAAAGATTTCTTGTTGTTAATCACATTTGCACCTTCCATTCCCCCTTCTCCTCATAGACATGAAGATAATACATTATGCCAAGCTAAAAGTTACTAACTAGGTACAGGTAGGCCATTGAATAGTTCAGAAAAGATTCTTAAAACTATAGTCTGTATATGGCAGGCCTGGTTCTGGATGGCAGCATGGGTGAATATACTGCCTAAAGCTACCCAACTTCATTCTCATTCAATGAACAAAGCACTTCTTGCTACTTGATAGGCCTACTTCTTGGCACTGAGAAAAGAAGGGGAAAATACATAAACCCAGTACTCAAGATGCTCGTGGTCTACTGCCAGGATCAAGATTACATGACTTTTTCAGTAATGCTGAGGGATATGTTGTAAAGGTAATATATTGAGAAGAAACACTGTAAAATGTAGGACAACAATAGATTGGAGAGACTTTGTGTTTTATGCCTGAGAAGCTTAGACTTGGACCTGAAGATCCCAGATGGAATTGAATGATTTTATGTGGAGTTGTGCACAGCTGTGTGCATGCTATGAAAAGATTGCTTCCATTGCAGCCAGCAGCAAGAAATGGAGTGAAGCAAGATTGGGAGTTTAGGGGGGCAAGTATAGGCAGCAGTTTAGGATGGAAGTCGTGAGTAGCTGAATGGTATGAATGTGCTTTGAATAAAGAGAAGAGACAGATATATGGGCTAGAGTGTAAGACCCTTAACAGATACTAAGCAGAAGGATGGAGAGAGTAAGAGGAGAAACAAAGCATGACCCAAGGATCCCTATTTAAACAGCTGGTGAGTGGTAATGTCATTTACTACAGTAATGAATAATTTTAAAAAGACCATTGGAACCTGGAGAGTTGACTCAGAAGTTAGAAGCTCTTGCTTCTTGGGCAGAAAATCCAGAAGCCACATGGTAGCTTATAATCATCCATAACTCATGTTACATGGGAGCTGATGCTCTCTTCTGGCCTCCATGACTACTAGGTTCACACATGGTATACATACATACATGTAGGCAAAACAGTCTGGTAAAAATAAATTAACCTTTTTAGAAAGAAGTTTGAAGGAGAGAAACAAAAATAAGTTCATATTTGTGTATGTGTGTGTCTGTCTGTGCCTGTGTGTGTGAGTCTGTATTGTGTGAGTCTCTTTGTGTGCATATATGTCTCTGCTTTTGTGTGTCTGTGGAGGGGGTGTGGTGTGTGTGTGTGTGTGTGTGTGTGTGTGTGTGTGTGTTGAGGATATATGTTTGGTTTAAGCAATACGCATTTAGTAGATGACTATTACAAGTATCAAAATTCTGAACTGGGTCTTACTAGACTAAAGCAAAGGCCTCAAACAGATTGTATTCCTTTTGAGATTTTATGGGAGAATCTAACTTTAGCTTCTGTAGGACTCTTTCAATCCATAATTTATGGCCCTTTTCCTCTGCCCTCTAGATTCTCACAGGTGAATCCCCCCTTGTATCTGCCTGACCTCCTCTTGTGCCATCCTATTTTATTTTTGATGGGCTGTTGTGTCTGCATTGGGTCCCTTGTATATAGTTTATTCCAGTCTGTCACACTTCCTGCTACACTCTGCCTGGTACTCAGTGGTTGTTTCACGGTCATTTCCTAGTAGGGAGTTAGAAACATCAGTCTAAGCTCAAGGGTGGGAACTGAGAGCATCCATGTCAGAGCATCCTGTGGGTCAAAGGAAGGAACCATTAGGAATCACCATTTCCACAGAAGGTGAAGACACCACGCTGGCTAGGAGGGGAAGAAGACTGAAAGATGAAACCACAACTAACAAAACAAGACACAAGCCAAAGCAGTGGAAAGATGCAAGAAAAAGCAAGTGGCTTCTAATGAGAAGAGGATTGACAAAGTTACTTAAAGATATTTCCGATTTAGCTGCCTAGCATCATCTTGGATAAAACATGCTTATGTCACTGTGGACCAGTTTTGAAGACAATTAAAGTCATACTAAGCATTCAGCTTATACCTTCTTGGAATGAAACACATATCTAGGTTTGCCTGCCCTGTGCAGCACAACCCAATCAAGGCTAGCAATCTGTTAAAACACTCAACCTAAATAGGAATGAAATCCTGTTCATGTGTCTTTTTAGAGACACTGACATCTGCCTCCAAGGTGAAATCAGATCATGGCCTCAATTTGCCTGTCTTCCCAAAGGCATTTAAAAGAGTTGAAATTCATGTAAAACATGGAAAGGAATCCCAGCACAGGGCTGTGAAAACTCCATGTTATATGCAAGGTGTGAAACCCAGGTATGAAAATGCCAAATGTGATGGCAGGTATTTGCCCAGAAGGCCCATTGAGTCCTAGTGTAGGGAAGCTTATTGCTTGAGGCATTCTGTTTCTCTTCTGGAGGTAGAATGTCTATATATATGTGCTCCTAATGAGAAACCTGCCCTTAGGATATCTCGTACAGTTGCCGTAGAGCTATACCGTTCTGTTATTAGGGATTTTGCCCTAGGGAACAATTATGTTATTGCAATAATTAGAGGCAGTTCATCTCCATAATAATGGAAATCCTGCCTTCGAGGCAAAACAACATTAAAGCAACAGCAAGCTCCATGGTTCTTCTTGGAATCGTTGCCCTGCTTATTGGCAGTACTATATCACTTTAATTTTGCATACACAGTTGTGGAAATAAACCTTGTCCTGCCTCAGCATGTCTGTCTTGGATCTACAGGTAAGACATCCATGGTCTTAAGTTAGTACCTATGTCGTGCAATTATGAAGTGGTAGAGAGAGATTTCTTTTAAATGTTTCTCGTGATACATTTGTTCATGGGTAGTCCTATGGGAGATTCCGTGAACTTACCCTCGGCCACAGACTTTTCTACCTTAATGTAATATGTCATATAATATTATGGTCAGGGTGAATGTACTGGCTGCAATAAGCCAGTGACCCCCTGAGACTAGCCTGAACCCTGCTAGACTCAAGCTGCAGAGTATTGGTTAGGTCTCAAGCATATATATGGAACTCATTCAAGAAACAGTAAAATCAGATCTTCAACCTAAAAGAAACATTTGCTTTTTTAAAAAATTACCCTCTGCAATGTTTCCTATATAAATGCTCTTTACTAGCCAGTCCTCTGCCCCTTATATCATTTTAAATCCTTATATTAACTTTCCAGCTGTTAAATCTTTTAGCTGCTTAACTTGGGACCAGCCCTCACCCAGGTTTTTCTAAATGCTGAAGCTCCCCCAAATCATACCTCTGATTAATTCATTTTAATAAATGCCTGTCCCATCTCTCATTTTTCCTCTGTACAACAAATATTTGATATGATAGACATAATGTCATTAAAATTAGCATCCTGTGGATGTCGTAAAAGAAAAGACTAAAAAATTTCTACAGTCAGTTAAAGGGCAAAAACTATTCATCCTATTTTCTTAGAAACTTTGTTTGCAGATACAATGAAGTGGTACTCATTTCTCCTCACAGGCTGCAAGGGCTGAGGGGAAAGGTATCATTTGAATTAGAACACACAGGTAACCCCTTACTCTGTGCCTAGAATGCAGTAGATACTCCGTATTATCCTTTGTAATGAATAAACCAGCTGCTACAGTTGGAATGTGTACATCTCCCACAGGCTCCTGTGTTTAAATACTGGGTGCTGTTTTGGGAGGTTGTGGAATCTCTCTGAGGCTTGGGAGGGTGGAAGTGGGTCACTGGGAGATGTTACACTCTGGCTCTGCTTCTGACCTCAGCTCTCTGGTTCTTGGTTCACAAGATGTGTGGAGCCCCACCCTTTTGTTAACCACTGTTGTGAATATGAATCCCACTGTGCTTTCCTCCAGGTCGATGGACTGAAATCCAGACCAAGACAAATTGTTCCTCCCTTAGGTGTCTGAGCCATCACAGCAATCAGAACGTAACTAATAGAACAGTCAAACGAAAGCATCTGCTTCTTGGAGGGGAGTGGTGAAGGTGGCGATGGTATATTTAAGTATTAAGGAATGCTGTTTAAAAACATGTTTTATTTGAAAGGAGAGTGGCACATTTTAACTGGAAATAAGGGTGAGGTGTTTCTTGAAACTCGTAGAAGCAAAATCACAGTGTGGCAAACTGAGGAGCTTGCATTTTACTGAAGACCCATCAGAGATCAGGAGGATGATGGCATGCCTTCCCACACTTCCTTTAAGGTGTATCCTGTCTGTAGTCATTTGAATGTGGCAGCTGTAGTCAGTGTCTGTGCATCCAACCAGGAAATCACCAAGCTTTCCGAGGCAAATTGCTCCATCCTGACAGAAAAGACACAGATATACTTCTCAAGTAGAGCTCTGAACATCAGTACCTGCTGACTATACTGACACTAACAGAGGTAGACCAAGTCTCAGGCTGAGGCTGGTAAGCGTGCTTATTATACAATGTCCTGATGTTAGTTCTCTAGAACACAAATAAAAAGCTGGACTTGGCCACATACATATCTTCCACCCCAGGTCTGTTGTGGGCAGAGATAGGAGGATTACAATGGCTTACTGACCACTAGCTATAGGTTCAGAGAGAGACTGTGTCTCAGAAGAACCAGGTAAAGAGTAATAGAGCCTATCATCTAATGTCCTCCTCTGGCTTCAGTACCTGTGTATAACATGAGCAACCACATACACATGCCATACATGGAACGCACATACACATATGCATGTTTGGGTACATGCATGCACTGTATTTCTATGAACACACAAGTATGTGTCCAAATCCTAATTTTTCACAAAATCTGAAATGGACCCAGAAGACTGCATATTTTGGGTTTCCTAGGTGATTTCAACATGTATCTAGATATTACAGCCTCTGTCAGTAGCCCCCATATCTCAGGGTCCTGCAGGTCATGACCCCTTTGGAGGGTCACATATAAAATATCCTGCATATCAGATATTTATATTAAGATTCATAAGAGCAGAAAAATACAGTTATAAAGTAGCATTGTATGATTAGGAGTCACTGTAACATGAGGAAATATACTAAAAGGTCACAGCCTTGGGAAGGTTGACTAGATCGTTTCAAAGCTACAGTAACCAATTTCTGTCTCTGTCACCTCACTTGTTCTTCCAAGTGCCATGTCAGTCACACTGTTCCACTTTCGTTTCTTCATTCGCAAAGCCCTTTGCACATGATGGTTCTTCCTCCAATGCTCTTTCCCAGACAGAAACTGCAACACACAAGCTGGATCCAGTCCTCTGCTTGTGTTTGTGAGTCTGAAAGCTGGGAAGTGAATCTGAAGAGAAACAGCATTTGGTGACACCCAAAAGCATCATTGATGTCAACCTTCAGTGTCTACACATGAATCTTATCAAAGGCAACTGTAAGCAGTTGTTGCTTAACACCCACGGCTGCTTTCACACCAAAAGGACAGACAAAGCTGACTAATTACAATGGAAACTTGGCTCCCAAAGCCTAAAATGCTGACTGGCTGCTCCTTCACAGGAGAAAGTTTCCCAAACCCTTATCTGACAGACAAGCACAGTAACACATCCTCAGAACTACATGTTCTTCCCCCTGGCTGGCTTTCTTTTTTTATTTT
Source organism: Phodopus roborovskii (assembly GCF_943737965.1). NCBI lineage: Eukaryota > Metazoa > Chordata > Mammalia > Rodentia > Cricetidae > Phodopus > Phodopus roborovskii. Next base: position 9,995,603 of record NW_026126576.1, read on the forward strand.
GACTTTATTTGGGTTTCCTGTGCTTACACTTTTGATTAAATTGTCACTTCCATTGGGCCCATCTCATGCAAAGTGAAGGGAAAGGAAATTTGGTTGGAGGCCTAAATTATTTCCCTTGGCTCTCTAGAGCAAGAGCTCCTGACTTTTGCTAAGGAAGCTTCTTTTGGAAAGACGTGAACCCCTTGGAGAAATTAGATCAAAGCTGGGAGCTTTAAACATGAAGGCACAGGAGACAAAGAATGGCAGAGCAGCAAGGAGAGCAGAAACCTGGCCATGTTCCCCACATCTCTGACCAATTTCACACTTCAGCAAAGACAAGCAAGAAACCCACCTCTGGTCGAGGACTGTGGTCCACACCAGCTGTTTTACATAGTTGCTCCTTTTTAATTTTATGTTCATAGAATGTATAAACAATCTAGTTCAGGAGAAAAGAAGACAAAAATCATGAGCCTTGTTTCCAAGGGCTTCATAAAACATCGTTACTGCAATAATATATACAATACACCCATGAAGCAATTTAAAAGCTACCAACAAAGAACAAATTAACATGACAAAGTCCAAACATCTCCAACAGCAAGGCTTAGAGAATGTTCAGAGAAGACAGCATCCCAGGCAGGCAGGACTTGCCAATAGCAGCTTCCCAACAGAATATGAGTTGTAGCTGCTCTCAAAGCAAGTGATCCTTATAAAGAAAAAGACGGGGTAGTGTGGGGGGGGGTGTCCATGTTAGCACTCACACACATGCAGTATATGTTATCAAGTCATATATGTATGAGAAATGCGGATGGGGGTAGACTCAGTATCTACAGAGTGAAGATGGAAAAACATGCAATCATCCTCAATAAGAAGATGCTACAAGTTTCCTAAGAGATTATTGACATTATGAAATAATGTGAATGGATATAAAATAATAGTGACAGAAGCACTATGCGTCAGCTTGGCTGTAGGAAGCCCGGGGGATTCTCTAGCCATTAAGCTGAAATGAGACTTTGATCGCCCTCTGTCACTCTTGAATTCATGAATAAATCTTAGGCATTAGGAACCTTGGGGGTTTAGGAAACTTTTTGCTTTGGCTTTAGCCAGGTATTTCTTGGTTGTCTTGTAGCCATCATTTAAATCTCAGTTTTTTTAAAAAAAAATGAATATCCTCAACCTTCCTCATCAATTTGTTGTTGCATTTTTTTAAAAAAAAAATCTTTACTAAATACTTTATGAGATTTCTTTGAACCCTCATGAACATGTTGTGAGTTCAGTGCTGTTGTTAACTCTAAGCAGGGCCAAAAAGGGGCATTTACCTAATGAAAACTTGTAGAGCTTGTCAGTGATATATTTGGGATTTACATACGTGTCTCAAATATTCTAGCATCCATGATTACACCCATTTTGCTGGAAGATTAATTATTATACATATTTCTATGTACATCTGGAATCTAGTCATAAGGCAAAAAAATTAATAAAAATAAAGCATTTTATTATCTCCCTTTTAAAACAGTAGGAAATTGATGGTGCTTTTAATATCAGTGGTATGAAGGGCCACAGCAGTCTTGACTCTTAATCACTTCAGTTTTTCAGCAATAAATTGGCAGCCTTTGTATCCATAACTTTGTAGTATTAGAGAGTTGCAGGGGCGAGCAGTAATGGTCTGATTTCAAGCCTGGGTCAGAAGCAGCTAAACCCTTGGAGAAGAGGTAAATGGAACCCTTGAATTATCTCAGCAGTGCCTTTGTTCAGACCAAATAGCTTGGTATCATCAAATGGGTTTAAGTGATCATGAAAATATCCAAACCAAAGTGGCATGTAATTAAGAGCAATTAGAAGTGAAGTGATGTGACTGGGTATTAAAACCAGACAGGCTGTGTCTTGTGCCTGTTCAGTGAAAGCAAGGCCATAATTTGAGTTCCTCCTGACTTTGTCATTTCCAGAAAGAAAATCTGTTAGATGGCTTAGAGGCATCGATGTTATGTAAATACTGAAAATCTGAGATCATACACTATTTTTGGCTCTGATTTTTCTGTTGTTTAGTTTTTTCCCTCATATTTCAATAACAGATATGCCATAGTTAATTATGATCTTACTAGTAAATATCCATCATGGTGTTTCTAAGTCCCCTTTGCCAAATGAGCTAATTAGAGAACAACACTTGGCTCTCTATATAATTACAGCATATGGTACCTACAGGGTACATATAGCAGAATTAGATTGCCCGATGAGAAATCCAGGTGGTGGCTAAAAGACTATTAAACAGAGTTAAGGAGTGTGTGTGTGCATGTGTGTGTGTGTGTGTGTGTGTTAGCATACACAATCCCTCCTACTGCTCTATGAAGCATAAGAAATATTTTGTAATTCAACTACCTTCCCACATGAAATAACATAAGTATAATCACAGAATGAGAATTTTAAATTTTAAAAAGAAACAAATCAATGAAAATATTTGTATAAATTATTTAACTTTTCATGCCTCTTGTCATGCATAGTAACTCTGGAAGGCTAAACATAGCTCTGTGAAAGAATTACTTGATGAGACATGATAGGGTCTCTAAGATAGATTATTTCTACAAACTGTTATGTATATGTCTGAAGTGGGCCTGAATCATTAGACCAAAAAAAAAATGATTTTTTTCACCTATTCATAATCTCTGAAAACTCACACTAGCTAGTTTGGGTAGATGGATGTTTTTTGGATCTGTGGGTCTGAACATTTGATTATGGATTAATGAGTGTTGTAGTCTGCTCATCCAGACCCACAAGAGCTGACTGTGCACTTTTCCTCCCAAGGTATCAGTCATTCTGGTAACTTGAAATTGACCCTAGTGGTCATGGGAATTGACATACTTTCAAGGCACTTTTCTCCAAACAGGAAATTGCTAAGCAATTACAAATGTCCCACTACAAAAAAAAAAAAAAAAAAAAAAAAAAAAATTCCACTACTCATGGCATATATGCATGCAACTCAAGGTTCAAGGTTGGCAATGCCAGAGTGGACAGAACAGGATCAGGATCAGAAATGTGGCTTTCCAAATCACCTTTGGAGTGTTGATAGTGAACAAGCTTCATTGACTTCAATGACTAGACATGTTACAAAAAAGGGGTTCCAGAGATGTAAAATAGGAAGTGTATGACAGAGGAAAGAAAAACCGATTTTCTGAAAACTAAAGAGAACAGGGAAATGGGGGATACTCTAAAATTCTAAGGGAGTATAATAAATAGATAGTGATCTTTTCTGTCAGGCATCCCCTTATGGCCATACATAGTGAAGGCCAAAATGTAACTTGGCGTATGTGCACATGTGCTCATGTGTGCATACATGTGTATATGTGTGTGTGCACATGCATGCATTCATTGCTAAGAAAAAAAGCTAAAATGAACCTTGAAATAAAGACTTTCAATGAGGGAAAAGCTATAATGATTGGATATAAGCCGCTGGAATCAGGCTCTAGTTTGTTTTCTAAGAGCTAAATCAGGCGTAGTGGAGGGAACTGAGGCATTTAAGGAAAATAGTGTATGATGACAGCATATGTGAGGTTGCAGAGATGAAAAGTATGAGCTCAGAGACATTGTGTTCTTTGGGTTTCCATTACTGTATCAAAATACCTGAAGTGGGGCTAGAGAAATGTCTCAGAAGTTAAAGAATGTTTGCTGCTTTTGCTGAAGACAAGAATTTGATAGCTATCACCCCATCAAGCTATAACTTCAGCTCAGGGAATTTGACAGCCTTTTTTCATCTTCAGGGGCATTCATGTATATTCACATACATACACACAGATCACAGATACACATACACGCACACACACGCACACACACACACACACACACACACACACACACACACACACACACACACAATGCAGTAAGCCTTTTCTCAAAATCTTTTAAAAACCCAAATGTCGGAAACAAAGGGGGAAAAATGAGTCAGGACCCTGGTATCTAACTCTAACTTCCTTACATTCAACTCCATCATCTAAAGACGCCTCCACCTCCCACAGATGCTGTAAACTGATGATCATGGCTTCAACACGTAGGCCGTCAGAGAACTATTGAACAAGTTTCTTTTAAGAGAGGGCAGTGAGGAATTTTACCTAATTTTACCTAATGTAACCTTGGGGGAGACAGAGAGAGAGAGAGAGAGAGAGAGAGAGAGAGAGAGAGAGAGAGAGAGAGAGAGAGAGAGAGAGAGAGAGAGAGATTTGGAAAGTCTAACTCTTAGAGAAGGGAAGAATGAAAAGTATAGGCTGTTTCTGTTTCTGTGATCGGGGTTACAGAAATAAGATTGAACTTTTATGTTTTCACTTGCTTTCAAACACATTCATTTTCCAAAATATTGATTTGATCTTAAACTTTTTATTCCAAAATGAGCTGGTTTGTTCCCAAGGAGGCATGGTATTGTTACAAAAACAAATTAAAGCTGGCTGCTCTCCCTATCAAGAAAAATGTTTTGAGAGGACTATAATATGTTCTGACTCAGAGAACAATGCACTTCAAAATCATTGTCTCTGTCTCAAGGTCCTTGACCCCTTTTGTCACACATCCCCTTTCTCACATTCCTCCTCTTACTTCCTACTGTATAATTCCACTAGAATATCATATTCTCCTTCATATATAATACCTCCATTGCTTCCTCCACCTCCACAGTCTCTCTAGAGAGAGGGCCTCCAATGGATTTAAGCTCTAACTTCTGCTGGCTCCCAAGCTTCGGTTCAGAATTATCCCCTGGCCACCTACCTCTTCCCTGAAACACAAGCTTTCCCCTCATACAACATCCTCCTCCCATAGTTCAAGTCAGAAATCTAGAAATTATTTACTGTTTTTCTTTCCCATCCTGCATATCTAATACATCAGTGGAGTTTACCAATTCTATTCCCAAAGAAAAGTTTCTGTCTCCTTTCCCTCTACATCACAGGTGTTCTGTCCCAGCCCCCAACATTTTTTCCTGGGCCATTGTAGCAGCCACAATTTACTATGCTTCTATGCTCTCTCATTAGTACCCTGCTATCTACTGTATGGCCAAATGGACTTTCAAAAGAGAAATCTAGCTGATGGTTAAGTATTAAGAAAACAACCCAAAGGCTATATGTATGTCTTATTTCCCAACCGAACTTGTTACTTTTCTCATTGCTGTAATAATAAAAAAGAGATGAAAGAAGAGACGTAATGTAATAAAGGAAGGGCTTATTGATTTATCTAGGCTCATTGTTTGAGAAACTTCAGATCCATCATAACAAGGAAGGAAGGCAATGTGAAGGAACCAGGTCATCTGTAGTGGTAAGAGCATAAGGCTTCTTGCTCTCATCTTGATGGACCAGGAAGAATCAAGAATAGGATAAATGAAAACATAGGCACTCTGTTAGCTTTCTCCATTTTTCCTTTCTCTTCAGCCTATGAACCATAACTCCTACATTTGGAATGGTTCTTCTTCCCCCAGTTTTCTCGCTAAAATCTCTCACAGGCACATCCAAAATCTTACCACATTAATTCCCCAGATGTTTCTCTAATCTGATCAAGCTGATAATAGAAATTTGCCATGACACCAACACATCACCAGGATGTACTTCCTTCAATTCTTTGTTTACATCATCTGTGTTTTTAATAACTCATTTATGTCGTGATAGACTTGACAGTTGTCTGTATTCCTGGACTGTCTGCAAGCTGTGTAAGGATATGCATTCACCAATGTTTGTTCAGAACTATAGGAATACAATTTACAGTGTTAGGAAGTGTGCGTTGAATAGACAGAGAAATCAGAAAACACAAAGACCCATAAGGGAACCTTTAAAAAAGTAAAAGCAATAGCAAAAATAAAAGTAATTGGGCAAGTTGGAATAATGGGGGATTACCAAAGCAAGAGTCAAAATATCACAATGAAATTCAATACAGAAATACTTACAGCATGGCTCACATGATCAGTCGCATCTATTTTACTACCCAATCAAAGATCAGCCTGGGAACATAGTTAAAACTACCCAGTTTCTAAGATTAAAGTCAACTGGGACTACAAAAATGATACATTGGTTGAGAACATTTGCTATTCTTCCAGGACCAGAGTTTCCAGCACCCATAATGGGTGGCTGACAGCTGCATCTAACTGTAGCTCCAGGAGATCTGATGACCTCCATAGGTACACACACACAACACACACACACACCACCACCACCAACAACAACAACAACAATAATAGTAATGTCTTTTTAAAATGAGTTTTTCAGTTAGGCAGTGGTGGCACACACCTTTAATCCCAGCAATCAGGAGGTAGAGGCAGGGGGTTCTCTGTGAGTTTGAGACCAGCCTGGTCTACAAAGCAAGTGCCAGGACAGCCAGAGCAATTACACAGAGAAATCCTGTCTTGAAAAAAAAAACAAACAATAGTAAAATCATAGCAAAATATTCCCTACCAAGAAATGCTTACTTAGGAGAACCATCAAGATATCAGAGATGAGCCTAGTGGTTTTTATACATGTGGCAAATTACGTAATGATAAAGAACAAGATAAAATTGAGTCCTGTGAGGTAGGTCCAATTATAAAGTTTTCAAATGAAGATGTTTAAATTAAAATAAAATGGTAAATAATTACATCAATATTTTCACAGTAATGATTAATGTTGGATAAGAAGTGATACATATATAAAGAGGCAATCTAAACTCAAACAATAATAAGAAATGCAACTTAAACCTTCTGGAGTACAGTCCACAGAACTTCTAATCTGAAAGATGGCATTGAGTATATCTTTCACCTAAATACATTTCCAGATGGCCATTACTGCCAGAACACTCAAGGGATTAAGGGCTTCATGTACCTAAATAAATAAATACATGCTCTTAAATCTTAAATGAAGTATAGGTTAATTTTCTGTGGGTGTTCTGATATTAATTATCATGTCCAGACTTATAATAAGGACTGGTTAGAAGAAATATTAGATCCTAATATCTGGAAAAAGAATGCAATGTCGCAGTTTCGATGTTATTGGTCAAAACCAGGCATGCCTGCTTGGATAGGCCAAAGAGAGTGGGGAGGACAAAATGGAAATGTTTACCTTTAAGATGATATGAATGTGCAAATCCTGTATGAGAAGATGGAAGCATGAGACATTTAACTAGTACTAACTGATACCCACAGACACAAGCTCAGAGAAGCCTGATACAATCTCCAATGCTCTTTTTCTTCTGACATACTTTTCTTTAAAGCTGTTAGATTGGGTATCATAAATGAACAGCTAAATTGAAAACAAAAAGTCACTATTTCTCCTTAGATTAATGGTGTGGAGAGCTGGGGATCTAGCCCAGTAAAGTGATTGATAAGCATGCATTTAGCTCTGGGTTTGCTCCCTACGATCACATAAATGGTGTATGTTAGGACATACCTACTATCCTTACATTCAGGAAGTAGAGGCAGGAGAGTCAGAAATTCAAGGTTATGTGTGGCTGTGCAATAAGTTCCAGGCTAGCCTTGACTATATGAAACAGTGTCTCAACAATAAATTAGCAAATAAATAAATAATGATATGAACAATTAAAGGCTATAATAAGCACAAAGAGAGCTTTGCTTGTAGCTCTCTCATGGATGAAGAGACAGGAAATTCATGCACATTCAAGGGAGAAGCAATACTCAGCAAATTCTTAGCTGCAGCATCTTTGTTCATCTGGCATCCCATAATTTATGCAGATTAGTGAACACAGATGGTCCACAAAAGACAATGGTCTAACTTTATGATAACACAAAAACATGTACATCCAGTTGATAGAAACCGTACTTTGAGTTTGAACCTGAATCTTTTCCTTGGCTTGTGATTTACAATACGTTTTATCTGATGATGTTGTGTAATGGGTGTGAGTGACAGTTCCCAGTCAGTCAAGGGATCAGGAGAGGAAATTGTCAATTGTCTACGGTGATTATGTTACTAACAGATAGAGGTTTAGTAAGTTAGCTCAGTGAGCTGACTTGTTTTTCTCACCATAGCTTATCATAAATTGACTTCATAGTTATATAGATGATGCTTACACTAAAATTTTATATAGTGCAATACTTTAAATGACCACAGACAATTCCCTAGCAACTGGCTTGGAACTCTGGTTTAGAAATGAAGTGTCTCTCCAAGCAGTGAATATGTTAAAGACTTACCTCCCAGCTGCTGACAATATTGAGAGATGATTGGGTCGTGAAAGTGCTATTATCATAAATGGATTCATCTATGTGTGTTTTAATAGCTGTCTGGGATTTTAGAAGGTGGAGTCTAGTTGAAGTAGCTCACTCTAAACATGCCCCAGAAGGGCATATCTCATATCTCATAATCTTTGCCTTTCAGGTGTATACATTCGTGTTTGTGGTCGTGTAATGATGGAATTATAGTGCCATGGAAAAAAAGAGAAAATTCATTTATTAAAAAACTAGTCCAACAGCTTTTGCTGTGACATTCCTAAAATCATTTACTATTTCGTTTAAATAAGAAGCTGCAAGCTAAGACCGTGGCCCAGAGAATGAATGTGTTACCATTTATTTGGCTTGGCATTTTTTGGTTTGGTTTTGGTGTTTGTTTCACTCCCTCATACACCAACAGAAGCATAGTGCCTGCTTTATTAAATTTTATATTAAGAAGAACATTTGATGTAACTAGATTATGAATTTTACTTTTCTGTTTTAATGTTGGGAACACAATAGCAGAGATTTAAAAAAAGAGAAAAAAACAATAACAACTATGCATGAACAGTATTGTGTCTAGCTATCCCAAGGCAAGACCACCTCTCTGTGCTTTAATTTTGCGACTCCACAGAGCCATTGCCTACTTGGTTCGGAATATACATTGCAGTCTATTTTCCTGTTACTAGGCAATTATTAAACATTTGCCAAAAATAAAATTAGGCAAACTCAAAGCACTCTGTGTAACCACTATAGTTTCAAATGTCCAAAACAACTTTTATTCTTTTGAACAAATATGTGAAGTAGGAAACAATATAAACATTCCCTTGAAGTTTCTGGAACCTTGTACAAGGCCAACTACAACAGAAGAGTTTATGGGGTCTGCTTTCTGGGGATAGACTAGAAGGGAGGTAAGGAAGGCAAAGAAACACTGGCAAGTGAGGATCTAGTCAATCCTACTGTGAACTCTGGAGTTGTATCCTTTTGCAGATGTTACCTCCTAAAGCAAGTGGGCCTGGTGTCTAAGTCCTTGGATCAGTTCACCACTAACCTCACACCACATATTATAATCAGTATAACATTTGTGGAGGGAATGTCAGCAAGAGATACAGCTGTGAAGGGTCATCAGGTGATATCCCTGGACCAAGTTCAAGGGTGGGAATCTGTGTGGAGATCTCTGCAGTATTATGATAAGCCTGGCTAAATGGTATCCTTGTTATGGAAGGATCATCTGAAATCACTCATCATCTAAGAATATTTACAGTAGCCGGTTAGTCTTTCATGGATGCCTGGAGAAATCTGCATACATTTCATGGGATGTTCAAAGTACAATCAATAGCAGAGAATGATACATGACAAGGGATCAAAGTATGAGTCCTCCACCTAATAGCATTGCTCTAACCTCTCCTGAGAATGCCAGCTCAAGCAGTGACCCATTTGCTGCCTGCAGTGGACTGCTGTTCATCAATTCTGTGCTCCTTCTGTATCACACACCTCAGTGTTTCTTAAACTGTTTGTCGGTCTGCATACCCAAACCACAGCACTCCTCCTAAACTTCTGTTTGAGGTTGGCAATCATTTCATTGCAGTTTTCCTCCTGAGTGAAGTTATTAATGACCTGTGATCCATACTGAACAGAGGGAAGAAAATAAGGGAAGAAGCAAAGAGCAATACTGAAGAAAATCTACATCAGGTTACAAAGGATGTTCCTTTGCCTTCCTATTGAGCTATTTTATACAAAAGACTGAATGCTCTTTTTTCTTCTTTAAGATGAAAAGCAAGCAGTGGCTAAAAGGGCAGAGTGGTTAAAGTTTGTGTAAGCTGATTGTCCAGGAAGGATTTTTGTCAAGAAACTCCTCCAAGAAAGGAAGGATTAAAAGTGGCATTTCTTACACACACACACACACACACACACACACACACACACACACACACACCACCGCATTGAATGTGTTTGCTCATGAAGACTCATTTGGGAACTTTCAAAAGCTGGAGAGGATGTTTTATTACTAAAATGTTTCTATAATTTACATTTGTGTGTAATAAAAGTATGAGGAGGGCTTAGAGAGCACCATCATCTTTGAACATTGCATCTGTTCATGTAACCATGTCATCTCTGACTGTGCAGATTGGAGATCTGGAGTGAAGCTTTTCAGTCACAGCATGGTTTTCATTCTGTTGTTGCATCCCTGGGTACACCCTTAAGTAAATCATTGTGAAATCGGAGGAAGTAAAGGTGGGAATGAAGAGCCTAGAAGTCTAACGTGCACAGGGATGACCTGCCAAACACATTCCTTCTCATGTAGCTTTCCAATACATGGGGATGACATGGGGATCACTGGGTCATAGTTCTACGTTTACTGGTAAACTGTGATTAGAAGGCTCAATAAAGGTTTCTGAAGTCACTATTGCTATGTACATGCTGGTGTAACAGTTTGTCCAAACTGAGAATTCCTCTTCCCACTATAAAGCAGGAAGGCTTTCTGGCAAGAATACCACTCAGAAACCTTGAAAGACACCAACAGAAGGTCTGAGAGTTACCTAATGAAGCACTCACCAATTCGAGGTTTCATTTCCAAGTTTTTATTTATTTTGTGTGTAAATGGGTAGGAGTAGAGGTGCACATGGGCCATAGTGTGTGTATGAAAGTTAGAGGAGAGCTCTGGGAAGTCCTGCTGCCTGTAATATCGGGGGACTGAACTCAGGTCTCTAGGCCTGTGTGTAAGTGCTTCTTCCCACTTTGCCAGCCCTTTAACTTACATTGAGGAGCACAATGTATTAGCCCATTACATTGCCTCACACTTTTACATTAGTTTCCCACAAGCACAATGTAAAATGTGTCATACAATCAGACTTCTGACTCCTCTTCAGAACCTGTATAGTCTGCATGTTGTTTGACAGTAATCGGCTGGTGCTAGGGAAAGTTTCCTTTTACCAAGATAATGAGATCTCTAGTTAGCCACATGACCTTCATCTCCATGTCAAGATGCAGCACCACTGGCTACTTACCATTGCTCTTACCAATGTTCTTGTTGTTAAAATTATGAGTTTTTAAAAAGCCCTAGAGGGTGGAAAGATAGCTCAGTCCTCTTGCAGAGGACATGTGTTATGAGCGGTTTTCAGCCGGCCTGGTCCCACCACCACATCAGCCCCAAATAATACACTGAGACTCTGTATTAGATATAAAGCTGTAGGCCAGTTATTAGCTTTTATTGGCTAGCAATGTCTTAATTATCAACCCATTTCTATTAATCTAAGTACTTCCACCTGATTTTATTTTACCAGTGAGAGAGCCCACACCTTTGTTTTCTCCAGTCTCTACATGTTGACTCCTCCCTACTTCCTTGAATCCTCCTTGTCTCCTAGTCCCACCTATTTTGCTTTCCTATTGGCCAGCAGTGCTTTATTCATTAACCAATAGGAGAAACAAATTTACAGAATGACCTCTCCCATAAGACATGGGCTTCGGTCCTGGAACCCACATGGCAGTATACAACTGTCTGTAACTCCAGAGGATCAGACTCCCCTCTCTGGCTTCCATAGGCACTAGGCACACACATACACACATGATCCACATACATGAATGCAAAACACCCATGCGCATAAAATAAATCCTTTTTTAAAGAAAATAAAAGCCAGTGTCTGTAATGAAGAGATAAAAAGAAGGAGGCAGGATTGTGAAATTAGGAGTACCTTGCAACACCCAAGCTAAGAATAATAACTTTAAAAAATGCTCTGTAAAACTTAACTATGCTTAAGTCATAGATTGAGTTAGATTTTAATTACTATTTTAAAAAAAATCCTCAACTACTTTTTCTTGTTATTGTCTGTACCCACTGATATTCAAAAGCCTACATCTAAACCTGTCTCTTTGTCCCTGCTTCTGGCAGTAATCAAGAAGAGTAAGGGTTTGGTTTTTTGTTTTGTTTTGTTTTGTTTGTTTGTTGTTTTGTTTTGCTTTTGCATCTCCTTGACTAATGAAGTATATAATACAACATTCATAGAAAATTCCCTTAAAAAGTTAAGTAGTAGTAGAAACTATGTCTCCTCCCCACCCCACCCCCAGCCCTAAGAGCTAGTTGTATCCATGATGGTTCTCTGGAGGAAAAGAACCATTACAATAAATATGACACATGGGGACTGATTAGCTTGACTGGGTAGGCAAACAATGGCTGTCTACATGCCAGAGAGGCTGAGAACCAGAAACTTCTCAGGGTACAAGGCAGAATAGCTCAGCAGTCCCTGTCTGCTCCTGAAGGCCTGGGAGATTCCTGGTGAGCCAGGGATCTTCAGTCTGTGTAATAAGGCTGAAAAAGCTGAGCTCTGGTGTCAGTGAAGGATAACAATAGAAGCAGCAATACAGAGTAGATTCACAGGCCCTCAAGGAGCAATACCATGCAGGTGAAAGTAATGCAGCCTTGAAAGTAGTAGCTGCTAGTGGGTACTGTCTGATGTTTGTTTGTTTGTTTGTTTTTAATTGTCTCACACAGTACATCCTGTCAGAAGTTCCCTGATGGGAGATGACATTTTGTAAATACGTTTCTCATATTGGTTAATGAATAAAGCACTGTTAGCCAATAGGAAAGCAAGATAGGCGGGACTACGAGACGAGGAGAGAGGAAGTGATCCAAGATGGAAGTGGAAGACAGAGAGAGCAGAACACCCGCCCCTCTCTCCAGGGAAATTTAGATTAATAGAAATGGGTTAATATTTAAGGCACAGTTAGCCAATAAGAAAGTAGTAACTGGCCAACAAAATTATATCAAATACAGAGTCTCTGTGTATTATTTGGGGCTGGCTCAGCAGTGGGCCCAGGCGGCGGGAAAAACTTTACTCAAAACAGTTCCCCCTCCCAGTCCCCCTCATAACTACTCTCTCCCCCAGATCCCTTCAGAAAAGAGCAGGCTTCCCAAGGATATCAACCAAACAAAACGCAACAAGTAACAATATTAGGCACAAACCCTCATATGAAGGCTGGATAAGGCAACTCAGTAGGGGAAAGGGTCACAAGAACAGGAAAAAGAGTTAAAGACACCCCTATTCCCTCTATTAGGAGTCCCCCCCCAGACATCCACCCCCAAAAAAACCCTAAGGATGCTTACCACTGCCACTTCAGTCACCGTGAGCCCCTATGAGACCTGCTTAGTTGATTCTCCTGGTTTCCTTGATCCTTCTGGTTCCTACAAACCTTCCTCCCACTCTTTCACAGGGCTTCCAGAGCCCTGCCTAAAGTTTGGCTGTGGAAGTCAGCATTTAATCCCATCTGCTGCCAGAAGAAGCCTCTCTGATGACAACTGGGTTAAGCACCAATCAATGAGCACAGCAGAATATCACTGGGAATTATTTCATTGGCTTTCTTTAGGGTGGGGGCAGTTGTATTTTGTTCTATCCTAGATCCCTGGGCTATCATCCAGGCACTGTTGGGCATAGGCTCCCTGTCATGGTATGGGCCTCAAGTTAGACCAGCCATTAGTTGGCCACTCCCACAAGTTTTGCAGATGCAATATATCTTGCAGGCAGGACAAATTGTAGGTAGAAGTTGTTATGCCTGGGTTGTTGTCCCAGTACCACCACTGGAAGCCATTCCCAGTTATAGAAGGTAGCCTATTCAGGCTTCACATCCCCCAGATATGGAGGACTGCTAGGAGCCCTTGCTAGGGTCATCCTTGTATGCACAGGGAGTTTCCACCACACTAGGTTTCCACATTGTACTCCAAGTGCCCCCCAATTCCAGTAGTCTCTCTGGATACTCTCCCTCCACTATCACCTGGCCTGATTCCTCCTGTCTCCATCCCTACCCACACCCAGTCCACGGGCAAAAACTGTTCTATTTCTCCTTCCCAGGGAGATCCATATATATCCACTTGAACACTCCTTGTTACCTAGCCTCTTTGAGTCTGTGGAATGTAGCGTGATTATCCTTTACATTGCAGCTAAGGTCTACTTGTAAGTGAGTATGAAAGCAGTGCTAAGGAGAAAGTTCTGCCTGTTCTTCGGGAAGTCTTCCCCACTCATTTCATTTTCCCAGGACTTTCACAGTCCCCTGAGAGTGTCTCTTAGAGGATCCCAAATTCATGCGACTTAGCAGCCAAGATTAACCATGACAATATTGTTAAAGGGGTTTGTGTGTGTGGTGTGTGGTGTGTGTGCGAGTGTGTATGTGGGGTGTGTGTGTGTGTGTGTGTGCGCAGTGTGTGTGTTGTCTTTGTTTATTCTAGCATACTGACCGGAATGGCAAGCTGTAAATTATCCCTCTTTCTATATTATGTTAAAATCTGAGCATAAAAGCTGCAGTCAAATCAGTCCCTCTCTCATTATAAACATGAGATCTAACACCACCCAAGTGGAGATTTTCTTTGCTATTTTTCCCCAGCAGCTGATTGTTAGCCTAACCCAGTACCCATAGATAGATTCAATAGAGAACTCAACTTGGCTTTTAAACAAGGAAATTATTCTGCTCTAACATTATTGTTCATATTAAACTCTTACACCATTAAAACTGTCTTGTTAAATGAATGTACACCGGATGCATTGTTTATTCAATTTAATTGTAGTGGGAAAAACACCCATATCAGGGAAATGGCTGTTTGAACTGGTTTTTACCAGTCACACGCCATTTGAATGAGTGTCCAATTAAAGTGTGGCTCACGAGGACGTGTATAAGAGTAACATCTGTTATCTTAATTAAACAAGTTGCTGTATAAAGGAGCTTGCACAGCTCACTCTGTTAGAGTAGGTTCTGACCTAGAAACAGGAAGGGTTTCTTCTCTTTGTGGGATTTTGCTGCTGGTGGCATTCCCAGTTGGTCCCATTATACCATAGGCCTGACAACCTCTGTGATCTACAGACCTGCGCATATGCTCACACCCTCAGAGCCTGCAGGGAGGAAGGAAGTTAAGTCCATGATGCAAAACCTAGCAAATGAAACAAAACAAACACTGGGTAAGAGCTCTTCCTAGCCCTGTGGTATCCTCATGTGCTGTGACCTGGAGAGCAGGGGTAGTGAGTGAGCGGTGAGGCCTGGAAGAATAATGGGAACTAATATTTATTAACTCCAAGCTGTACCAAGCACCCAGGAAAACCTTGCATACAAGCCTCAGAGCACTCTGCCTGCATCTTTGAGATCCAAAATGAAACAAAAATGCATTTTACTTGTTTATTGCCTCCACTACTTACTGATTTATTCAGATACTTGGGGCAGACTTGCAGCATGCTTCCTTAGTGATAAAACTAAACTGAATTTCTGGATAACTTTTGCCTTAACCCCCTTTTAATCACAAAATTAATAGATTGAGTTATAATGAAATATTCAACTCTGCTTTGGATCTTATGAAAATAGAATGCTATGGATTTTTTCGTGTGGGTGTATGTATGTGTGTGTGTGTGTGTGTGTGTGTGTGTGTGTGTGTGTGTGCATTTGGTGTGTATGATAAGAGGAGATCCCTTATGTATTTTATGTATGTAATTATTTTACCTACATGTGTATACATGCAGTGCATTCATGCATGGTACCTGCTGGGGTCAGAAGAGATCTGGGTCAACAGGGGTTAACAAATGCTCTTAATCACTGAGCCTTCTCTCCAGCCCCACAAGGTCCTCCTGAGTAGGCTCAGGGTCTTGGTTTAGCAAGGAATTCTGCTAAGATATCGGACAAGATAGAGACACCATTAATATGCATGTACCTTATAGTCTTGCGTATGTAGGCCAGAGGACAACAGTGTATGTGCACATAAGCACAGGGGCCCACAGAGTTTAGAATAAAAGTATCAAGTCCCTTGGAGCCTGACTTACCAGTGGTTCTATGCCACCCAACCTGGCTGCTGGGAACTGATTTTGGGTCTTCTATAGTAGTTGCAAACACTCTTAGTCTTTCGATCTTCTCCAAACTTAGTCAACTAAAACTCTGTCATTTTTGCCAGAGTTCCCTTTGCTGACTGTTGTCAGCATTCTAAGTTTTTCAGTGTCCACCATTCAGTGTCCACCAGCCACACCATTTCTTTCCTGGAATCCGAAATTTCTGACAGTCAAGGCAAAGTTAAGCACAGTCATTTGAGGGCAGATATCTGAGAATATTGTCTTAAACTCTATTTCTGGATTCAAAAAGCTATGCTCTGCCCTTTCCATGTTCCTGTATTAAACTTCTCCAGTTTTGACCCTGCAATCCCTTCCAGCCGCCCCCCCACCTCCACCCCTGCAGGATTGTATTTGTTCAATAAATTCTTTTTTTTTTAAATGATTCTGTCTCAGTTACTGACAACCTCCAAACCATATCTGATGTTTGTAAACAAATGAATCACCTGTCAGAAGATTATTGGTCTCTAAACCTCTCATTACAAAATGAAAATTAAAAAACCACTCTTTAATGATATTTCCATCATTTCCTGAAAATGACTACATTGTATCCTACTTGAAAATGACAACTTCCTAACTTGGCTGTCTGACACCATTGGTACACAATCTAAAACATTTTGCTTCATCAAGGTGTTTGCATAGTTACTCACCCTGTGAACTACCTCATCCGAGACAAATGGAGTTAAGTACATGAAATGGCAGAGATACACTGAGACCTGTTTTCCCTAGAAGGAGAACAGCATGGGTGTGTTGTGCCCATCCTTTCTGGCTGTGATGCAAGAGGAAGTAAAGTTTGGAGGATGAAGCCTTTTGGCTAGGTGTGTGAGGACTCAGGCTGTCTGGCATCTGTATCGTCCCACAGCGAGTCATTGTTCTGTGCTTCATTGATTTTTGCTGAAGGAGATTTGGACAATGGACCTGAACATGCCAAATGAATTAATAAGCCCCAGGACTATCACTGGCTTGTTATATAAGCATCTCTGGCTCAGTAGTCAAGTCTGGCACTGTTTGTGATGATGAGTAGCAGGTTCTTATGTGAGTGACATCCAGTCTGGTTGTCTGTCCGTCTCTAGGCATGATAGTTGAACCAAAGACGCTGAGATACACTGCCTTTAGCAAAATGAGCTCCCACTGACTTAATGGCAGTGCATAAGCTGGCAGAGAGTATGAGAAGCATCCTGACATATGTCTTCACCACAAATAAAGGAGGAAGGATGATAAGCGCAAGGACTACCTTCCTCAAAGCTCCAGGATTTGAAGACAGGCAAGGGCTTCTTGGGGTAGAGATGGAGCTGGTCAGCACTCACATACTCCATGTGAGTCTTAAACTTTCAAGACTACCTTTCAATCTTGAGACAACTTGTATACCATTATATGCACTATATTTGGGGAGTGGAATCTAGAGTTAGCTTTGCTATCCATGTCACATTCAAAACATCAATAACTGTAACACTCTGAGATTTCATTAGACAAGAAACTACTTTATGACTGTTAGGTCACTGTGGAGATTCTGTTTTATGCAGATTTTATTAAGGTGATATTTTAACCTTTTATAATTTGGCTTTTAATTTGTGGCACCTGGTAGATGCCATCCTAAATGGAAGGATGTGACATTTGCACCTTATATCTATTACAATCATTTTTAAGATTTACTTATTTTAGTTTTTATATATATGAGTACTTTGCCTGCATATATGTATGTCCATTCCATGTATACCTAATATATCTGGAGGTCAGAAAAAGATGTCAGATCCCCTGAAACTAAGGTTATAAATGGTTGTAAACCACCATGTGGGTGCTGGAAATCTAACCTAGGTCCTCTACAAGAGCAGCAATTGTTCTTAAATGCTGAATTATCTCTTCAGCACATCTGGCACAATTTTACTGAACCTTATTTTTTTAATTGATACAAATATTTATTGGTCAATTTTAAATAACCTGGTGCCTTCTGTAGAATTGCCATTTAACCAGTTTATATCAACTGTATATGTTCATAGGGATTTGAATCAGAACTAAAATACCAAATGAGTGTCCCTTTTCCAAAATACATAGAATCAGAAATTTCTGAATTTTTAAGATTTATGTGTTTCCATAGGTATAATAAGATATGATACAGAGCTCATCCTAGCTATGTATTTCATTTGTTTCATATGCTCCTTATCCACATAGATTGAATGTAATTTTTTATGATTTTAATAATTTTTTTTGTCAAAAAGAAGTTTCATACTATGGAAGTTTCCACTTGGTAGGTTTGGGATTGTAGGGCATTTATGGTTATAGAGTTTTATGATTAGGAATACTCAATAAGCTGAGTAGAAAAAAATGTTAGGCTGTCACAATTTTAAATGTCTACCAATATAACCAAAGCAGATAGCTTTCAATGAGTACCTATTATGAGCTAATTTTTTATGCATACCCATCTGCATATCCCCTAAATTTGCTATGGTAAGACAGGTTACCTGTGGAGAAACTGAAGCCCATGAATGTTACCCAAATCATCTAGAGAAAAAAGAGCAGAATTCATCTGTAGTGCATTCCCTGCATCAGACAACGCATAGGATGCTAAACTCTACTTGTTCTGATCTTATTGCATCACATTGCTCTTCCTCAAACACGTCATTCTACCATCTGTCCAGCTACCCTGACCATCAGCCCTATCTTCCAATAACCTAAACCACTCTTGGTTAGGTTGTCAAGACAAAGGACCACTTTTGATTCTTAGCCTTTGAATAACATTTGACACAAAGAGTGGACCACTTCTGGCTTCTCTTTTTCCACTTGATAGACAGGACCTAGTAGTTGTAGGTTTTCCTTCTTTCATATCTCCCCACTGCAGCCTTTGACACCACTTCCAAATATGTCTATTGTATAGTTCTCCTCTCTGTAACCTCTAAACTAATTCAGGGCCCCAGTATTTGGGCTACAGTTTGTCTTTTTCCACAGCCTCTCTTCTTGGATACCTTCATTGAGTCCATCAACTTCTAACATGTCTAAATCTTAAAAAAAAATTATATTTCCAGCTCAGAATTCTCCCTGGAGCTCCAGAGCACTATATTGAATGACCTGTTCAACATCTACCTGTGTCTTTGCTATCCATCTTAGGAATAAAAGGCCCCAACTGCAATATATAAACTGTCTTCCTCCTCTGTGAAAAGAGGGGGAGACAGTCAAGCTTCATTGGGCCTATTGATTTAGATGATGTGAATTCTCTAAACTACCTAGAGGCATTCATTGATTAATTGAGTAATTAATTCATTGATTCATTCCTTCAAATATTAATTAGTGACTACATCATATGCCAAGTACTATGCTAAGGATTTATATAGGGTTTTTAAAGCCAATTATCTAGGCAATAGGAAACTCTAAATTAAGTTGATAACTTAGGAATCAGCTTTCTACTTAATTATACATGGTGAATGGAGAAGTTCTCAATCATTCATTCCCTGAGTCTCTTTTCTAAAATATTCTGAATACTTTCCAAAATGGAGATTTATGTGGTTGTCATATAAGATAATTGCAGAGTTGTAAACCTGACCCAAGGGAGATTGAGTTCTCATTTAGAACCTTATCTTTAATGCTTAGACATCACCCAGCATCCACTGATCCCTCTGCTTGATGTCATTTTTTCTGTCTTCAGGAGAGAAAGACAAAACTTCACCAAAGTGAACAGGGTCTTCCACCTCCTCATGTTGGATTAGAAGAAAAAAAGCTATTTATGAGAGTTGTCCCCCAATGCCCATTGGGAACTAGCAGACAATCAATTACTCCAGATGGACAGCATGTCTTGTCTCTTTCTGTCTTTTCACATATTAAATTGTCACTGTGTCAAATGTCTTGCCATCAAATATGATGCTGCAAGGAAATTGCAATTATATTCATCAGGTGTGACTTTTTTTTTTCTTTGCTGACCTTTGGGTACCATTCATTCTTACAGAGAATTCCCCTAGGTAGTTCTGAGAACATGTCATCCAAATCATCAGGGCCGACAATACCATCTTCTTCCTTCTTTTCACTGAGTAGAGGAAATGATTCAAGTGTGGCACTCAGAACTCTTTGGCATGGTGTGGCTAGAAATTTCCCTATTGTCAGTACATTTACTCCTGAAATTTGATGACAGTATTATAGTCATGCAAGAGGTCCATCAGTAACTGCCACAGTGCAGATGGAGTTTGCTAGCCTTGCCATCTCTTGCCGTTTGAGTTTCTGTCTCTAGATAATTTTTGTTTTGAAATCTCTTTTTCTCCAGTCAGTGTCTCTTGCCATAAACATTCTGGTTGTCAAATTCAAAGATATTACGATTGAATGCTTAACCATAGTCCTGTTCCCTCAACCAAATCACCTAGGCTACACTGAGGAAGCACATGGCAGGTGACAGCAGTTGGGTCTCCCAGTAGTTCAGCCTCATTTTAATATTGTCTAAGATGGAAATAATCAAAAAGGCAAATATGCCACAAAAAGTCTTATCAAATATTCCAAAGTTAAATGGACCTTTAAAAACAAACAGTAGGCAGAGAAGACAGCCAAGTACTTACCAAAATCTAACTTTAAAATTTATATATAATCAGGAAGATTAGATGCAAAAGCAGTCTTAAAGATAAAATATTCCTGAGGACTGCAGGCTAAAATGAACATAAATCTTATTTCTTAGCATGACTGAGCTAGCTGCAGAGCAAATGATACTTGCATATGTCCATCAGGTAGCGTTTATTAGGTCTCTTCTGATGTCGCAAGTGACAAAATAAACCCAATCTCAGCTCTTCTGTCCACCATGCTAGTCTCTTTCTTGGACAGTGTCTTAGTTACATTTCTATTGCTGTGACAAAACAACATGACCAAGGCAACTTATAAAGAAGAGGTTTATGATTTGAGTTTATGATTCCAAGGGGATAAGAATCCATCATTATCCTGGCAAGGAAATGTGGCAGGAGACAAGCACAGCAGCTGGAGCAGCAAGCTAAGAGCTTACACCCTGCAATGCAAGCACGAAGAAGGGAAGAGTGCAGGGAATGGCTAGTGGTTTTGAAACCTCAAAGCCCACCCTGGTGGCACACTTTCTTCAACAAGGCCACACCTCATAAATCTGCCCAAACAGGGCCACCAGATGGAGATCAAGAACTCAATTAAGTATCAGAGCCTATGGAGCACATTCCCACCTAACCCATCACAAACAGGTTCCCTCCTCATGAGCAACAAACACAGAATTTTTATGTACATAATTTTAGAAGGGTTAAATGAGAGTCATTTTATAGAAAATAGTCTCTGTGTGGCTCACTCTCTCGGATAGAACGCTGAGATCTTTCTTTGCTAATTACAGTAACCAAAAGAAATTAAGGGCTATGATCAGAGCCTGGGTTGAGGTTTAGAAATGGAACTGTCCAAAATCTCTCAAATGGAGCTGACAGAGAAACCATTTTCAATGGGCTTGTGTTAGCCACAGCACTAATGAATCCTGTGGCCAGCTGCTTGCGCAAGAAGGAAGGTTGAAAATGGGAAGAGACTATAGAGAGATGGACCCATGTGCACTGCTAATAGAAAGGGAAAATGGCTTGGCTGAAATAGGAACAGGATGCTCAATCCTCAAAGCCATCACAGATAGAATTAACAATAGATCATCTATTTCACTTCAAGGCAGTACTCAAAGGGACTGAAAGCAAAAGCTCACAGACAGATGTTTTCCCATCATGCTCCTACAAACATGATTCACAATGCTCAGGTGAAAACAAGCCAAAAATGTTAGAAGCTTTGGATTTATGAACAAACTACATGGGAATATTTACAATGGAAAGGTTTTTAAGTCTGAAAAGATGAACAGAGAGTTAATATGTGATGGCACATGAATGAGCCTTGGAAACACAGTAAAATAGAATCAGAAAACAAATAATTCAGATTATTATGCATAGGAAGGGCACATATTCAGCTTCACAGAAAAAAAAGTAGAAAACATGAGTTCACAAGCGTTGAAGGGAAGGTATAAATAGTAATTCTTTTGCTATGGGCACAGGGTTTCAATTAGGGAGGAAAAAGTCAAAGACAACAAATATCCACATTTAAATTAGGAAGGGAGATATTGCTTTTTATTTTTTAAACAAGTGAACAATAAAACTTTTATTTTAAACTATTGAACTTATAATTAAATATTGGATATATTCAAGACATACAAAACATCTTGACATGATGGTATGCACCTGTAACCCCAGTACCAAGGAAGCTGGAATAGGAGGATGGCTAAGTAGGAGGCCAGACCGAGGCACGTTGGGTGATTCCTCTCTCAAATGAAACCAGGGCACACACACACACACACACTGTATGTATGTATATGCAAAAGCATCATATATAATGGTTACCATCATAAAACTGAATATATTTATAACTGCCCAGATTGTACATTAGATCAGTAGAACTTGTTTGTCCTGTAACTGAAATGTGGTGGCCTTGACCAGCATCTCTCCATTTCTCCATTTCTCAACCTCTCACGGCTTCTCGTGCACTGCTTCTGCAAGTGCCAGTTCTACATTTTAGGATCCACAGGTGAATGATATCATATAATAGTCACTTTCTATACCTGGCTTATTTCACTCATGGCCATCTGCTCTTGAACTCATTGTCCTCCCTCAGTATCCCAAGTCCAAGCACTGAAATATGTGCAACCATGCCAGGCTTTGGACTGTGTGTTTCTTTTCTTTGTGTATCTTTGCTACATCTTGCAAAAGAATAGCATCTCTAGGTCCAGGCTTTCTAGCCACTGTGACAAGAAAACCTCCATCTATCTCAAGCACAGTGTAAGAGATGCTACTGCCTCTAATTAAGAACCACTGGTTTGTGGGGAAAGACGGTGCTAGTTCGGCTGGATGAGTGGCAGTTTTATCTTTCATGGTACATTAAAAACTGAACATCCCATTTTATGTACTAGGTTCTCACATGTTCTTATATTTTATAAGTAGAAAGTCTAACAAATTCATGATGCAGGGAAGGTAATTTCTGAACCCTCATGAGTGAGGCTTAGACAGTGGACTATGGAGGTTCAGTGGCATGCCTCAGACCATTGAATTCTCATCACATCAAGGCTGGTACCCTCTTTCTATTTGCAGTGAGCTTCTTTTAAACTTTAGCATAAACAATCAGTTTTAAAATCATGCTAAAATCACCCTAATGTAACTGTGCATTAAAAAAAAAAAAACTCACATTTACAGTCTTCCTCATGGAGCATAGAAAATTTAGGCATTTTAGTATAAGATAGAATGAGGAGTTCACTTAAGAAGCAGTAGCATCAGCCTGCAAGCATCCAGGAAAGAAAGAGGCTGTGGAGCTGGAGGAAAACAGCATGGCATCCTAGAAGAGGTAGTAACTAAGAAAGATGTCTTAGTGTTGTGAATGAGCAGAAACTTTAAGGAAAGGCTGTGCAAAAATAGTGTGGGCAATATATATCCCAGTTCCCTCTCCCTCCCATACACGGATCCCCCCCTCCCATCCCCCACACACAGACACTCCACAGGGAGGGTGATGCCTTCCAGGAGGGATCACCGAAATCTGTCAAGTCATTTGGAGTAGGGTCTAGGCCCTCCCTTTTGCCTCTAGGTTAAGGGAGTACCCCTCCATGGAGAATGTGCTCCCAAAGTCCTTTTGTGCACTGGTTCCACTGTCAGAGGTTCCTTAGACTGCCCAGGCCTTCTAACTGAGACCCATGTTCAGGGGGGCTGAGTCGGTCCAATCCTGGTTTCCCAGGTATCAATCTGGACATCCCCCTTGTTTAGGTCAGCTGTCTCTGTGGGTTTCTGTAGCCTGGTCTTGACCCCTTTTCCTATCACTCCTCCCTTTCTGCAACTGGATTCCAAGAGTTCAGTTCAGTGTTTAGCTGTGGGTGTCTGCTTCTGTTTTCATCAGCCACTAGATGAGAGCTCTATGATGGCATATAAGTTAGTTATCAATCTCATTATCAGGGAAGGGCATTTAAGGTAACCTCTCCACTGTTGCTCAGATGTTAGTTGGGATCATCCTTGTAGGTTTCTGGACATTTCTCTAGTCAGTTTTCTCTCCAAACCTATAATGCCTCCCTCTATTATGTTATCTCTTTTTTGTTGTTGTTGTTCTCATCTATTGGTCTCCCAACTCAATCTTCCTGGTCCCACATGTTCTCATCTCCTCCCCTTCTCTTTCTCTTAACTCCTCCTCTATTGTGGCAACATTCTATGAGTAAAGCAGAAATGTCAGCTAAACCTCAGGAGTCTTTGTCTTGGCTCTCCCTTCCCAAACTTTACTCAAAATGATGTAAGATAAAAGAGCTGTTTTTGTTGATTTCCTTCTAACATGTTTTACAAGTTTGTGTGTGCCCTTGGAGAACAGGAAGGTAAGCAGAGCATGGCATATCCAAATGCGTACAGGACACAGGTCAAGATGTGTATACACGGGGCAAAAGAGTACTTGATGAGCTTACGGAAGACCCTGGTTCAGTCCCCAGCTCCCATGTTGGATGGCTCACAACTTCCTGTAACACCAGGTCCAGAGGATCCAATGTTCTTTTTCTGGTTTCCTGTAGCAACATGCACACATGTGGCATGCACACAGACATATACATAAATAAAACTAAAAATAAACATATTTTTAAATGCATAGAAGGAAAGTAAGTGGGTAGAAACTGAAATCAAACTAAACAGTATCTATTCAGAGTGCTTCCCCAAACCACACTGAATGAAGTCTATCTGTGCATCAATATCACTGTGTGCTCTTCCCTGGGCTTAGAAATAAACATCACTGCAGGAGATCCCCACAGTGTCTTGACATCAAGAAAAGAATATCATCCTTTCAAGTCCTTTTAGGGGGAGGAAATTAGTTGCTGGAGGGAAATATATTAAATAACAAAAGTCCAGTAGTTTTTGAGAGTGAGTTTTCAGAAGGCAGTACTCTGTCAATTATGTCCATGGTATCAATAGATTGCCTGGGGATAATGGGAAAATACAGTTATCTACTCCACATTCTGAATCGCTCAACTAGCAGGTCTGCACAAACGTCTATGAATTTTTCAGGCTCTAATTTTGAAAGCCCTTTCCATATGCCTCTGCCTTAGCTATGGTGTTAACCCTGGAAGAGCTATGACATGGATTTGAAATTCATACAGTCCACTATGACTAGGCTTTGAAATGTCCCCCACAGGCTTCTGTTTTGAATACTGGGACCCCAACTTGTAGTATGTTTGGGGCGATGAGACAAAGCTTTGAAGGTTATGCTCAATGCCTGGTTCCTGCTTTGGCCTCTGCCTCACAGTCTGCTTGTCAGTAAGCAGGCTTTAGGACACCTACTGCTGTGATATGAATAGTCTCTGCCTTATCTACCATCACAATGTGAATATTCTCTGCCTCAAGCATTCTTTGGTATGAATATTCTCTGCCACAGCCACCACCATGGGGTGAATAGTCTCTGCCACACCAATCTACTATGATGTGAAACCCTTCTTCCACTCCTACCCACTGTGATGTGAAAACCTTCTACTACCCCTGCTCACCATGATGTAGACACCCTTCCCCACACCAATCCACTATGTGGAAATCCATCTTCCACATCGATCAAAATTATAAGGTGAAATCCTTCTTTCACACCCACCCACTGTGATGTGAACACATTCTGTCACACCCTCACACTTTGTCTTCTCCTTCAGGATAGATTGGAAGCCTCTGAAACCATGACCCTAAATAAATCTTTCCCCCATTATGTCATTTCTGACAGGTATTACCATCATAGCAACACAAAAGTAAACAATACATAATATATTTGCTATTTTAAATTGTATTTTATGGGTATGGGTGTTTTGCTTCCATGGATACCTGATTACCACATCCATGCAGTGCCTAAGGAGAACAGAGGAGAGAGTCAGATCCCCTGGAACAGGAGTTTACAGCCGAGCTGCTGTGTAGGTGCTGGGAGTTGAACCTGGGTTCCCTAAAACTCTTAACTGCTTCACTATCCCTCCAGCCCCCTAATTATTGTTTTAGTATAAAATATTTCTTAACCAGTTAGACTGAATGCCAAGTCCATCTCACACTTGACTAAGAAAGCTGATCTTTGCTTTGTGGGTGTTTTGTTGTTGGTGGTTTTTTGTTTTGTTTTGTTTTCCTAATTTATGACTGAGTTAGTAAAACTAAATCTTCAACTCATTGGGAACAATTTGGTATTTCTAAAAATCCTCCAGTTTATTGCAAAAGTAAATTCTGCCAGAGACCTTTAACAAAGGTAAGCCTTTGTCTCAGCAGGCATGCAAGGCTTCCTGTTAGCAAACAAATTTACAGGAAAATGCTGAAAACAGTTTCAGTAACTTTCTAGTGCTATTTAACTTTGGTACAAACTTCAATGGAAATATTTCAAGTCAACATTCCAAATGTAACTGCCAAGTCTCAGGTAACACTCCCCAGCCTCAGTCATGGGGGCCATGAAACACTGCAGCTCTGCCTTCAAAACCCTTTGAAAATCTGTCTCATGATATCTTTGGAGGAAAAATATTCCAAAGTGAAATGAAGATCTTCTTTTTCAGCTGCATGTGTTTTATGTCTGTCGCCTTCTTAGGCATATGCTCTGAATTTTAAAATATTTCTCTTTTTGAACCTCTGAGAATTGTAAAGGCTACATCCCTACTGAAAAACTGGCTTGAGATAATTTCCTGAAAAACTTTTGTCCAGGTATTCCATTGTCACTCAGTACAGAACCAAGGGAATGTAACAAGGAGTAATGACGAAGCCTCTTTAGAAGATATGGCATCTTTCTTTTCCATTACAATTATTTCAAATGTCTGAAGGTACTTTGTGGACAGAAATGATGCCTCGGATAAATACAAGCATGCTTCTTCTTATCACACTGACTCTCACTAAAGCAAACACATCAGCACACTTCATGCAGCTTACATGACATGCCACACACAATAAGGTGATTGAAATATAACAGTAGAGTGTGGAGAAGGGGAAAGAATATATCAGCAATGATGTAGGGGCGGGAGACAAAAATGGCAGCACATGCCTGCAATCCCAACACTGAGGAGGCTGAGGCGGGAGGATCACAAACATGAATGCAACCTGAGCTCCATAGCTAGGCCCTGCCCCAAAACAAAACGTCAACAAAGGGTTTAGCTAATGATATAAATATTTGAGTTTCTGGGAGCCAAAATAGAAATCAATGGCATAGCAATACTCATTATCTGAAAAACAATTCTTAAAGATAGAAAGATGTTATAATTTGTAATTAAATTCCAATATCAGATGGATTGCAACTTGACTGCTATTTTCAATGCCCACCTGTCATCTCATCCTTTGGGGGACCCTTTATACTTTAACTTTAGATTTATATAAATTGTTCTATTATTAATAAAAATTGTAAGTCAGATATTGGGGTAAAAACCTGATAGGTCAGGAAAGCAGGGGAGGAACGACCAGCCGCCCCTCCCTCTCTCCACACTTCCAAGATGGAAAGGGCCTGATAATCTTTCTAAGCCCCTCCCTACTCTTTCATGCACCTCTCTATCAGTATCCTGGATCATCCAAAATCTCCATGGTTAATTCCACTAAGCTAGTCATTGACTCTGCTTCCTGATTCAAGGTTAAATTTATTAACAGTCTCAGTATATCGCAGTACAATCAAATATCCTGCAACAAGAAAAAGATTTTTAAAGAACTTTCACTTGGGAAGTAGACGTTGCTGGTTGGGAAACTCTGTCAAAAGAAGACTTTTGTGTGAGGAAGGAGCACACGTCACAGTTGCTTCTGTCACCCTAGCCAACACTTAGCTAACTATTATATAATGCACAATTAAACTCTTATTTTAAGAAATTGAGTCTGGGAGTTGTTTGTTATGCAGCAATAGCTGCCTGATACAGGTCCTTAAGCGTACAAAGATAAGGGACAATGTTTTGCATAGTCAATAATTAACAACTGTAGGGTGATCTCTATCAAATCCAACCCTTGAGAGCATTCCATCTATGACAATAAAAATATTACAATAATCTCAATGCATAATGCATATAATGTTATGAAATTTCTCCTAGAGATGATACAGCCACCTATGAAAAGTCTTTGTTAGGAGAAATCAACCACCCTTTGGGTCATGTTCAAGAGCTTGCTGAATGGCTGGGAAAACAAAGGCTATTGTTACTCTCTCCAGTGATCTAAATGAGATATGAGAGAGAATAAAGTGTACTGACTGCAGGTTAGTACCTGCTACCATATTGTGGGAGGGGGGAGCATGAAAATAGAATCATCTGCAAAGAATAACCTTTGGAAACAAAGTGAGATTGTATTTGAGCTCTCCGTGGCACTTCAAATAAAAATCCATCGCTTCTTTCTTCTTCATCAAAGTCTGTTTAAGCTTGGGGAAAATATGCTTGCAAAAACATGTCAAGGGCAATTACATCTGAAAACTCAAGTCCTATAAAAAGATGCCATTTGAACTCTGAGACTTATTGAATCTCTGGATCTTAAAAGTCATTTATGCCAACCCCATCTCATTCCTGCCTAGAATTCCCCCCCAAGAAAATCTGAGCATGTCAAAAGCACTTCTACTCCAGACACCCACACTGATAGAAACTTCCGTGGAGAACGGCCACTGAGGGAACTTCCATTGAGTAAAATGCTTATCCACAGATGGTCTTCAGGAATTGAATTTTAAGCTTCCTCCCTAGTGTGATGTAGGGGACAGCCAGGCTCTCCTCAGCAGTTCCAAGTCCCAGCACTCCCACACCCAGGTTTGCCAAAGTTCTTTATTCACAGGCTCAATGTGTCAGCATTCCTGGGCTGCAATTAACAGAAATAGCTCTAGCTAACTCAATCACACGGGGATTTTATTGGAAGGATGTGGGGGGCCTTGAAACAATCCCTGGACCAAAACAGGTTGGAAAATAAAAGTGCCCAGGGTGGCTCTCTGGAGCTAGGACAGAGAAATGCAGATGTGTTTCCTTGCAGGAACCTTTTGATTACAGGCTCCTATGGAGATAAATAAATGTCAGCAATGTTGGGGTTCTTTGTCCTTTGGAGTTTAAGGAAGAAGCTGCTGTGCAGAGACTTTGATAATGGGTCACAGAGGGAAAGGTGCAGGCAGCTCAGGGACCCTGTTGGAAACAGATACAGAGTAGCAATGATTTTTGAGAAGGAAAGTGAATGTTGGGAACCATTGTCTTCTTGTGAAGTGGCCTAGTGTCACCCTATGTTGTTTTGAGAACTCCTGCACAGTGCTGGTTTTCCAACAGGATGGCTCCTGCTCCACACCAGAGGGCTAGCTTCAGCTTAAAACCCAATTATAAAAGGCTCAAATGATAAGCTCTGTAATACAGCAAATGCTCCTAAGAGGTACAGTTCTCATGCCTATAAAATATCTTGGTGGGTAAAGGTGCTTGAGACCTAGTGAAGCGAACTGAGTTTAATCCCTGGGCCCCACATGATGGGAAGAAAGAACCAATTCCTGTAAGTTGTTCTCTGACCTACACACGTACACACCCATATACACACACGCAGTTTTACATAGAACAGAAATAAAATCGTGTGCTTCCTGGCTAGCGTGTCTATAAAAAGAAGCACTCCTAGACTAGTATGATATAAAATATTTAATTCTTCATGAGCATTTCTGCTATTGGAGTGGGAACTGAAGTCCCCAGAAGAAAAACACTCCTGGGTTAAAGATTCTGATTGACTGATTAGAATATCACTGATTATGGAGAGTTGGAGTGTTGCAGATCCAGAAACAAATTATCTTGGGCTATATTCAGGCTCCTTTATAGGCCTCCATTATTCATTTCTGTGTCTTCTAGTTATCTTCAGCTGTCAACTTCACATGCCCAGAACAATCTGAAAGAGACTCTGTCAAATGGGCTTGGACACATGGAAGGCAATTTCTTGATTGATAACTGATTTAGGAGGGCCCAGCTCATTATAGGCAGTATCATGCCCCCACATTGGCTCCTGGTTGTATAAGAAAGCTGCTGAGCAGGATCTGGGGGAGGAAAGCCAGAAAGCAGCACACCTCCATGGTTTCTGCTTATGTTCCCGTTGAGCTCCAGCCATGACTTCCCAAAAACATTGGATTGTGACTTGGTAGTGTAAGCTGAAATAAAAAAAAAAAAAAAAAAAAAAAAAACTGTGCTCTCAAAGTTGGTTTTGGTCAATATTTATTACAACCGAAAAATGAACTTGGTCTCTGTGTCTGAGCTAACATTCTCAGGGCCATCTTGTGAAGTAGCATGTACAACAGTGCCCATATCTGTGCTGGAAGCTTGTAGCTCATGAGTCCTCTCTCTCTCTTTCTCTGTGTCTCTGTGTGTGTGTGTGTGTGTGTATTTTGGTTTTTGGTTTTTTTGTTTTGTTTTGTTTTGTGTTTGTTTTGTTTTGTGTTTGTTTGCTTCTCAAGACAGGGTTTCTCTGTATTGCTTTGGAACCTGTCCTGGAACTAGCTCTGTAGACCAGGCTGGTTTTAAACTCAGAGATCTGCCTACCTCTCTTTCCCAAATGCTGGAATTAAAGGCATGTGCCACTGATGCTAGGCCCCTCTCTTTCTTTAAGGTAGTTTTAAACAATAGTTTTTAATTAGTCCTTAGCCATCTGGCCAAGACAAACTAGAAGCGCTTGGAAATTTCATCTTAACCCTGGCAGAATAGATAAGACAAAACAACAGCAAAAACCAACGATAACAAATGCTGGCGTGGGTGTGAAGAAACAGAAACACTCCGGGTTAGTGGAAGCACTCGCTGGGGCAGCCACCATAAAAAACAGCGTGGAGGTTCCTTAAAAAGTGTAAGGGTGTTTGCAGCCATCAGAGAGTCAAAGAATGCTCAAAATTACACATGCAATGGACCTCGTGCAAAAACAAATTTGTGGGGGCAGGGATGGGGGGGACGTATATAAAAGGCTGCCTCTAAGCAGGGCTGGAAAGGGGCAGTCCATGAACGTGCAGACTTTGTAAAATATACTGCATATGCGCACTGCAGAGACAACGTGACTGGGGACAGTGGAAATAGATCCCATTTGGCAGCTGGTGGCGTTGTGGCTGCTGGCCCTGAGTCACTAAAAGCGGGTGGGGACAGCACCTAGTTCTGGAATGTAGATGGTTCTTTGTTTACCAACAAAGACTTTCTGAGATTTTCCTCTTGTTTTTATATATTTTCTATGCACATGTGTATGTGTGTGCTGAGGTTCATTGTGAAGGTCAGAAAACAATGCCAAAATTTGAGGGAATCCTTTCTTTCCTTCCAACATGGGCATCCCAGAGATAGAACTGGGATCATCTGGGTGGGTGGCCGGCTGCCTTACCAACTGGGCAATCTTGCCAGGCTCTGGTGCTCCCTCAGCTTGTATGGGTTCTTGGTTGTCCTGGCCTCTGTCTTATGCTACAGTGAGTTTCTCTCACAGGTTCTCCATGGGGCTACTCTGTAATACATCCCTGGGAGCATGGCTCACCTTAGTTCCCAATACAGACTGCAAAGACATTGCTCTGAGAAGACGTATAAGGTTCTTTGTAGCCAGTCCTTTTGCTCCAGATTCTTTCCAGTGAGTGCTCAGACAACATGGCACAGTCTTTCCTCATAGTATCTGTCCTCTGTACACATCTAAATCCTGTGTGTCCTTCAGGAAGCAGCTCACCCACATGCAAAATCTTAGTTCATCACCACACGTATCTTCTGCTCTGTTTACAGGTTACCCCATAAATGTGCATATCACTTTGGCTATTTATATTATTTGTTTTATGATTGATTGCTGGTGTGGTATGTGTACTTATCCCCTGAGATAATCCCATGGGTCAGAAACACAAGCAGATATAGAATTAACGTAGGATTAAGACAGGCTTATTACTTCGATGTTACACATACATATAAAAAGTAGGGTGTGTTACTACTTCTGGAACCTCAATTTCTTGGCTCACATTGCTTTCTTACCATTGAAAGAGCATAGTGTCAATGTAATTTTCAGTTGGAAAAAAATACATTACCAGGGTTATTTTTTTAATATAACTCTCCTATAAACAACTGATGCTTTGACTTCAGTTTCAAATGTATGAAATAAAAGGTGTGGTCTTCTAACCAACTTGGCAGAAATGAAGATGCTCTAAAGAGACATTCATGTCTTTCAGTCTGACTCTCAGACAATGGACCACAAAGGCATCTCATGCTGGGGGAAGGGAGAGGCACCAGACTGTTAGAGAACTCATCTCTGGGGAAGAGATTCCCACAGTTCTCACAATTTATGAGATCACCTTGTAGGATAAGACCAAAGCCTGGACCATGATGGGTTAGTGGCTGGGGACTACTCAAATGTGTGTGTCCTTGGCCTTTTATTTAAACTTTGATCTGACTTCAGGACCCCAGAGATGGTCTTGGTGGGGCTAACTAGATCCCCTTGTCCCGCTCACCAATGTGTTGGCTCTTTTAGTCATCTTATTGAGGACAGATTTTTTTTTTTTCGAAATAAGGTTTCTCTGTAGCTTTGGAGGCTGTCCTAGAACTCACTCAGTAGACCAGGCTTGCCTCAAAGAGATCCACCTGCCTCTGCCTCCCAAGTGCTGGGATTAAAGGCATGTGCCATCACTACCCTGCCCACTTTGTTTTTTGAGACAGGGTCTCCCACTTACCTGAAACTCACAAATTAGGCTACATTGGCTGGATAGTGAATACAAGGGACCCTGTTTGTTCTATTACCCCAGCACTGGAATTACAAATATTCACCACCACAGCTGACTTTTTATGTCATTCTGGAAATTAATACTCGTGCTTGCATGGCAAGCACTTCACCCACTGATCTTTCCCCCCAAGGCCTTTTACCATGATCTTTTAAAGCCAGAAAACACTATGCCCAACACATCATCTTTAGTGCAATGCACAGCTTGATAATGGTAACTCAGGTACTGCAATGGTAAATTTGGTTGACCCTGGTGAGTAGAAGGACACCTTGTGAAAGTCCAAGTCTATAAGGAAACCATTTTGTTATCCAAACACCTATTTCAGGACAATTTCTTTAAAATAGCAGTGGGAGGCACATTGATTTTTATGGAACTTCTCTTAAAACAAAAGTTCCAATGCCCCATTGCCTTTTGTAGTTCATGTTCTGTCTGAGTGGGACAGGTCATCTGTCTTTGAACCATGACCATTCAAAGTTAGGGAGTCTGCCTTATCTTAGAAGCCTGTGCCTCCGGCAACTGCTCAGATCTTATCAGCTGGAACAAATAAGCTGAGATTGCATTTGCTGTTTTTCTCTGCTAATCTCAAATATGGCTCCAAAAATGGTTTGTCAGGCACTAAACAGAATACACAGTCTTCCTACTCACAAGAAAATCACTTTTTAAGTTTCCTGGAAGTTGATTATAATGTAATTTTTCTCTCTCCACACAAGACAAGCATCCCAATCTCTCAGATCATACCATAGAATGTGTTTCTAAGTGGCAAAAGATTATGCATCCACTCACGGGGTGGGGGGAGGGGGGGGGAAATATGGTTGGACCAAGCTAAATGAAATAGGAATTTAGTTCTGACTGAGTATATTGCTACATAGATGAAGTTAGTTGAATACTGTTGTCAATTATATGGAGAATTTTCTGAGTTCTGCTGATGATGATCTTAACCATCACATAATTTTTACCTGAATGTTCTTAAAAGCAGAAAGGCTACTAAAGATGAAGCCTTATCTCGGAATGGTGCAATTGTTATCAAACCTGGTGCTGTTGTTATCAAGCATGTGGCCCAAGTAAGGTCATACACTGTCCTCTATAAACCAATTGAATGAGCCCAACTAAAAGTTAAAAGGAAACAAGAGCCCCTTCGTCTGGGGAGTGGTGCGCTTTCCTTCCCCCAGTCATGAGATTCCTGGAGAAAATTCTTGTTTTCGGGGGTCCATTGTTTCAACAATCTGAGTCAGATGATTGTATATCTTTAGAAAATTTTCCTTTATGCCCAACAGGTTATACTCTTATTAAGTAGGGAAATAAAATACTTTTTTCCTATACATTTAAAGAGGAGTCAAAGGCTGGGAAGATGGTTAGGCCAATAAAAATGCTCACGAGCTTATCATGCAAGCATGAGGAGCTGAGCTGAATCCTCAGCACCTAATGTAAATCATTCAGTGTGCCCCCGTATACCTGTAAATCCAATACTGAACAAGAGAAGTCAAGATGGAAAGGCCTTGGGGCTTGTTCACTAGCTGGTCTAGGTGAACCACTAAACTCCAGGTTCAGTGAGAAACTGATAGAGTGCCTGCAAAAGACCCTTGACAGTTGGCATCTATTGTGGCCTACATACAGACAAACACACACAGAGACACAGAGACACATGGAGATGCACAAAGAGACACACACACAAAGCCAAATATTCACTTCAATGTCTTGAAAAATCCAGGTTATTTTGGACATATTAGGCTTCTGCAGGTACTTTGCATAAGAGCAGTTACTCACCACACCCATAGAATAGGCATGATTACAACCTCCCCAAGTCATTACCAGAAGAGGTTTTAGACAGAAAGGGGTCTCCTTATAAGGACATCATCAGGCCAGATGTCAGACAGAAGGTAGACATTTGCTTCTTCTGATATTTCACCCTGATTGATTTGTAGATGGAGCATCTTTTTGCATTATTTCACAAAGCACAAGAGTTGGTGGAGTGATACTTGGCTACTGGCACTGCTTTTGAGGTTTCAAATGAGAGAGACCCTATTCAAATGAACTTAAGTCCAAAGGATTATTAAAAAATTTAATTAAATGAAAAAAATAAAAAAGCTCAAGCAGTGATAGTGCCCATCTTTAATCCCAGTACTTGGGAGGCAGAGGCTGGTGAATCTCTGAGTTCCAGGCCAGCCTGGTCTACAGAGCCAGTTTTAGGACACCTAAGGCTACACAGAGAAATCCTGCCTCACCAAAAAAAAAAGAGAGAGAGACAAGATGAAAGAAAGAAAGAAAGAAAGAAAGAAAGAAAGAAAGAAAGGAAGGAAGGAAGGAAGGAAGGAAGGAAGGAATAAAAAGAAAACTTATGAAGGTATAATTTACATACCATAAATTTCACCCATTTTAAGTACACAACTCAGAGGATTCCAATGATTGTATTGAGTTTGGGATCACATATTGTCTGGATTTATGCTTCAAAGGGAACCTGCTTGTAGCAAACTTTTTTGCCATATTATCTTTGGATCAGTACTCCCTAAACAATAACATGGGGACTTATTAATTATGAAAGTTTGGCCTTTAGCTTAGTCTTGTTTCCAACTTGCTCTTGTAACTTAACCCATATTTGTAAACCTATTTTCTGACTTCTGGTTTGCTTACCTTTCCTCTGTACAACACATCCTACTTGCTCTGCATCTGCTGGCGAAATCCCTGTGCCTAGGTTACTCTTTCCTCTCTCTTCCCAGAATTCCTGCCTATCCTCTCCTGCCTAGATACTGGTCTTCTAGCTTTTTATTAAACCAATCAGAAGGCACCTTGACAAAGACACATCTTCACAGTGTACAAAATGATTATCCCACAGCACCTGCTGGGTCTTGTACCTAAAAAGTCCATGGTTTGTTCCTTGAATTAGGGTAGACTCACCAAGGCTTGATTCTGTGGGTTTCATTCTTAGATGTGATGACTGGTTCTAAGGCAAAAAAAAATATACACCGCTTCTTCAGTTTCCTGGACAAATAGGGTGATACATTCACTGTGATTGGCGTAGACCTAATCACTTGCCCACCCTAGAACCCATTCACTGAACCAAGAGTATGTGACATTCAACCCCTGGATTCACCCAAGTCATGTAAACATACCCTGAGTATGAGATCTGAGAGTAGGGAAAGGTGTCATTCTCTTTGTAGTTACAATACAAAGAAGTGGACAGTGGACAGGCAAAGGGTCAGATGTTCAGACCACAGGAGAACAGACCTAGAATAATTGTGATTCTTTCCTTTAGAATGTTTTATATATCCCAAATCCTCACAAAAATATATATCTGAATTTTGGACACAGTAAAGCATTGAACACATTCACCAAGGAGGAACAGTGTTGTATCACTTCATTGTATTATTTGGGAGGGCTACACACACTAGTAACACATTTAACATTTTTAGAAATCTAGGCGTCTGATGCTCATCTGAAAGGCTACATGGGAGCGTGCTGATCAAAGAATGGCTGATACTGTGACTCGAGTTAACAATGGGTTACTGTAAGCTGGAAAGGGCCTAGCACATTTTAATTTCCATTAAAATATTTCTGAACTCCATAAATCTTTATACATACCTTGGAAATAATAAATGGAATTCTAAAGTCTTTGAAATAAATAATGCAGTAGTAATAAATACCTTGAAGTCTATAGTTTATGGAAAATTTCAAAAGAACAACTTGGTTTTTTTAAGGTAAATTTATACTTAATTTTATAAAAAGCAATATAGTTTACGGCAAACTTCAGATCCATAGAAACTGTATTTTTCTAGTGGCTATGAAACTTTTCTTTCTTGACAGGAACTTTCAACAGTGGCAAGATATTATTTTATGACCTGAGCTGCAAACTGACTGGGAAGGGGCTTTAAAGATTTGAAAATGAGGCTGTGAATAGCCCAGGTGAATGGGGTGACTCCCTTGCCACATTGCCTAATGTGCATTTTACATTGTTTATCTGATAAATACTAAGAAATAAAACTGAATAGTCCAAGAAAAAGTCCAGTTCCCTATTTTTCAAGCACAGTGGTATAATTACACTCCAATTTATGGCATATTTGTAGGGTTGCTGATTAATTATACAGACCTCCTGGAGTTTTATATTCTTTTCAACTTTGTCTCCCCCTACGATTTGACCACTACAAAGTGAATATCCTTAAATCACTTATTATTCAGGTTACCTCATTGTGGGAGAAAAAAAAATGAATTTGCTATTAAGATCAGTTTCCTCATAAATCAGTATAACTCATAAATGCTAATGTTCATGCTTTTTAATACTGGTACCCCCTCACTCTCATTCATGGACATATATAGAAGCACGTGTACTTAAAAGAAAGCTTTTAATACTTCTTTTCCCCCTTATTTATTGTGTGTGTGTGTGTGTGTGTGTGTGTGTGTGTGTGTGTGTGTGTGTTCTGTGGCACTATTCTTTTGGAGAATTAAACAGATGTCTGCTCACACCATAGACAGAACCAACCACAGATCAAACAGATACCACCACAGTCCAACCAATGAATTTTATTGGAGTTATTTATATGACTATAGGTAAGGTTGCTTACAGGAGCAGAATTGACTCAAAGATACCCGAATTATCAAAGCCCACCCCATCATGGGTGACAGCTCATGAAACCTGGATACAGAGCTGACTGCACATATAGCTAGACAAGGTGAAGAGTGCCTTTCAGGACAGCCCCGCTAGTCGGAAACTCTTCTAGGAAATTCAGCTTGTCTAAGAGTCTTGTGTGGATCTGGTTTGGCTTTCCTGGGTCTCTTGGCAGTCCTCATTGATTCTGTTGTCTTGGAATGGCAAAGGGCCTCACGAATCTGATCAGTTTCAGGGACTTCCTGAATCCTTTGCGTTATTTCTGAGCTTAAGGAGCTTCTGTTCTTACTACCTCTTGGACCATTGGGTGTCGTAATGAGCCTCATCCAGAAAAGAATGTTTATTTTACAGGGACATGCTGCACAAAAGCTCTATGTGTGCACGTCCTTGTGGGTGAGTTTGGTTGACTCCAGGTGTCTTCCTCAGTTACTCCTCACTTTAGTTTTTTGAGAAAGGATCTTTCAGTGAAATTGAGACTCAATGATGCAGCTAGGCCAGCTGGTCAGGAAGTTCCCAGAGTTCTTCAACACAGGGATTTTAGGTGCATACACCTGGAATTCCATGTAGGTGCCAAGGGTCCAATATTCAGGTCTTGTGCTTATGTGGCAAATGCTACAACAACTGCACTGTCTCCTAAGTCCCATGAAACATTTCTTATTTTATTGCCAAGGCAAATATGTAGTGAAAGCGCTGTATTTTTTGACTTGAGGTATTGAACACATCCACAAAGAATGCTTTGTTACTGGATCTAATTTTTTAAATAGCAACTTAATTGCTGGCATCAATTGCCAGCTGTTTGCTGCAGGTTGCTGAAGGTAGTCAAGATTGCGCTTCAGTTCTTGATTCTGTTGAATCTTGCATTTATAAAGATGTATCATCTGCCATATTTTCCAAGTGGACTGTGCTCATTATCAGAGATTTGCTGGAAAAAAATCTTTTATACATGCACAGGATAAACATGTTCAGATGTGTGCTTTGCTTTAAGTAGGCCATTTGCCTTAAGTAGGTCTATCTTCCTCAGACCTTTCTCTCTCATGTCCTTATGAAACTCCCTTTATCACTGGCATATCTAAATTACTAGCTTCTCAGCTCCAAGACACTTTCAATAAGAAGAGCTTCCTGCTCCATTCTTAACTCTTCACTTTTTCTGTCATCCCCTTCCCTGTGGAATTAGGAAAAGGTCCTTGCAGATTTGGGCTATTAAGTAGGAGAGGCCCCATATATCAAGTCTCTAAATGTTCTGTCATCTTGGGAATTATTTATTGAAACCCATTACCTGTATGACTTCATGGTTCTTTTTCGATGGTTTGTCTGAAAAAAATAGACTCTTTCTAGAAAAGAAATAGCTTTCTTTGTCATGAAAGGGGAGTTGGGGATAGTTGAATACAATATTTGAAGGAAAAGAGGAAGGAAGGTTGCTGATAGAACTTTGGTTGATCAGGGAAATTGCTCTATAAAATAGACTTGAAGGAACAGTGCACACAAACATGATTTCATTAAGGAGAGAATACCCATGTATTAACTTCATCACACATAATCATTTACTGAGCTTCATGGAAATAATAAACATGGCTTACACACCCTTATAACTAAGTTTTTTTTTTTTCACAACCTCTCAGTTTTCCCAAGGACAGTGACTTCTTTAGCAGAGTTCATTTGTTTCTTTGTTTGGTTGTTTATTTTATTTTGTTTTGTTTTTTAGTCTTTAGAGACAGTAGTAGGCCCATAAACTTTAAGTAGTATTGGGAATAGTTGTATTTTATCTATATAATATTATAATTTGATTTGGGTTCTTAAGAAATTTTTGAAATACACTGAGCCATTGAAATATTTTTCAGTGTCAAGAGGCTTTGTGTGTGCAGTGTTCATACACATGTGAATACAGGTGAATACAGCCCTGTGAGTGGAGGCCAAATGTCTTTATTCCTTTGTGTCAGAGGTACCCACTGAATCTGGATCTATGTTAGTGACCAGTAAGCCCCAATGCTTTTCCTATCTGGGATAACATGCATCCAAGTTGTCACACATAATCCTGGGGATTTGAACTCATGTCTTAGTGATTGTACAGTAAGTGCTTTAGTCCATTGGTCCATCTGTCCAGCCCACACATTAAGTATTTAACCTTAAGATGTTACCTGTGTGTCTAATATCCTTTAAAACTAAATTTTAACCTAGTAATGAATGTATTAACTGCCTGCCTATTTATGTGAAGTAACAAGATTACAGAAAGAAAACTAAGGCATAGGACCTGTGGAGAGTGTTTGTGGAGGTGGGGTGACTGCGTGTGGAGCCAGTGTTTGATAAATGCTAAGAGAACTGACTGGACAACTTTGGAGAGCTATGATCTGGAAGGAACAGATCTGCCTACCACATACTGATGTTCAGAATGTCATACAAGGGATGTGTGGGAGCAGGGCTGATGGAGAGCATGTTCAGAATGTCATACAAGAAATGTGTGGGAGCAGGGCTGATGGAGAGCATGTTCAGAATGTCATACAAGGGATGTGTGGGAGCAGGGCTGATGGAGAGCATGTTCAGAATGTCATACAAGAAATGTGTGGGAACAGGGCTGATGGAGAGCATGTTTCACAAAGAAGAAGCCCGAAATTTCACCAAAACCTCAGGCATTCTTAGCAGCACATAGCTATAGCACAGAGCAGCAGAGTCCATGCACACCCTTCTGAAAATGGGAAGAGGAAATTTCATTTGGTTGTAGTGTGCATGAACAATTTGGAAGCCCAGGCAATCCCTCTTATACCTAAACAGCTGCAGCCTCTGGGCCCAGAATCTTGGCATACCACTGTGCCTGAGGAACTCAGTGTTTTAATCTTTCATCATATTTATTTTTATTGTGATGACCATTTATGGGGGAATAGCTACTGATCTCAATCTGTCACAGGAGTATTATATTTCCCTTACTAGATTGCTGTAATTTCCAACATTGAGCCCTTTAAAGACAGCATTAACTCACTATAGATTATGATAATAACACTGAAAATAATCACAAAGGCGACCACAGCCACCTCATTCATCAGCTGCTTACTCAGCAGCAGCAGTGATAAGTGTTTCAGAGATATTTTCACATCTAACCTTCTCAAGACTCAGATCACATTAAGGTGCTATCAATATGGCCCCGATTTTATTTTATTACCAAATGTATTGCTATTCTCTGTGCAGGAGTGTTTGCTTGCCCTGGAAGTATGCATGTACACCATGTTCATGCTAGTATCTACAAAGGTCAGAAGAAGTCATTGGATCCCCTGGGACTGTAGTCATAGATGTTTGTGAGCTGCCTGATTTGATGTTGAGAACTGAATCCAGATCTTCTGCAAACATAGGAAGTGCTCACAACCTCCCAGCTATCTCTCCAGCCCTATGACTCTCTTTTGCTGCAAACTAGAATCTGAGTGAGTTGACATTTTCTCAAGCTCTCTGCCTAGCCTACATGGAAACCGAGGTTTAAGCCACCTCAAACGACTAGAGCAGAGATGGAGGGCACAGCGTGTGTGGAGCCTGAGAAAGGCTGGATTGTGTGGCTGGTTTTATGATTCAGACTTTATGTCTTTCCGAAACAGGCAAAGGTGTGGAAGGCAGGTGATGTTCAGGACAGGGGAACCATTAGGCACTTCAGCTAAACCTTGACAATGGCATTCTATCATGACATAGGCAAGGATGAGGACATTCATCCTTCATTTCTCCTCTGAGAAAGACTTTGCAGCTAAGGTATTTCCTGGTATGAGGGAGGAAGCAAAGACAGCTTCATCTTGCAGTTCCCAAGGGACTGAGAATTGAAGAAGCAATACAACTGAAACCTGTTTTTCTCTGGCATCACTGGCAGTGCTGTTTGCTTTGTGGAAATCACTCCTGAACAGTAATTTACAGAATCTGTATAGTATGCTACCTTTATAGTTAATAATTAATATTGTCTTCTAGGCATTTCAGTTACGTGGGGTAGTGGTCCTCCTGTGATTCCAGCCTCTAATTCTCCTTATATATTATTTGCTCATTCCCGTACTTTCAAACGTATTAGCATGAATGTAAACTTCTTGAGGGAAAAAAAGACATTTTGATAAGTAAGCTGGAAAAAAAAAATCCCTAATTATAACAACTCTTTAGTGGAAAGTGCAAGGAAAATCACTTAACTGTGGATGTGTCCTATCGTGTTTGTGTCCCTTCTGGTAGTACACAGGACAGGATAATAGAAGCAACGAAAACTATGGGGAAACCTGGGCTTATGACACCTTCTTACCTCTCACTTGATGATACTCATCTTGACCATTTTAATACACTTCTCTGGAATAATTTTTGTACTCAACATTTTGTATCAATTCAATTAACTTTTAGAAGCTACAGCCACCCAACAGTAGCACTTAGCAATTTGAAAGTTCTCGATAAGCTGAGTACCTTTCGTGTCCAGTGCCCAAATGAATACACTTAGTTTTTCTCCTGGGTCTATTTGTCCATGTTTCCTTTTTTATTGCCCATTGTTTCTAAAGGTCCTTGAATTTGTTTACTAAACTATTCCTTCACTCACTATCTACTCTAGTGTCCTAAGAGTATACTATACAAAAGTCTATGCATGCCCTTAATAAGTTCTTTTCTTCTCATTATGAAAGTAATATTACTTGTTAAGATGCTTTAACATAAGTATATGGAATTATAAACAACAAAATATATTACCTTCCTCCCTCTTCTCCTCATACATCTTCATGATCTGGTAGATTTATGCTAAGATTATCCCAGGCCATAATTTCTCAGAAGAAAGGAATTCTAAATCTTGTATTAATGGAGACACAAATAACCTTGCATAAATTAAACCCCGAAATTTCCCAAATAAATTTTGGAGCCAAACATACCCTTAATACTACCCCCCTCTTCCTAGATTTGTTATAAAAACAAATAAAATAACAAAATTTAAGTAGATCAAGAAAAATACTTCCCTCCTCTGCCATGCGTTGCCCAGAGAATATTATAATTAACGCCATGATCATTGTCATTCTTCTACAGCCAGGCAGTTGCTTCTTGCTTGGTTGTTTTAGAGGGCTTTGTTGGAAGGAAGCTAGCCCTATGTCAAAACAGGTTAAACATCATCACTCTGTTCTCTTGTAAGCAGTGATGTGGGCGGGGGCAGCAGGGTCGCGCAATCACTGGGTGTTCTTCTGCTGGACTGAAATACCCACATTATACTGTGCTTTATTAAACTCGGGCCTTACAACAGAAAGCAAATTATCTCCAAGGGAACTTTGTCACCGGGGTGCCAGTTCAATACTGATGTCTCTTGCTGCCACAGAAGCTACATGGGAAGATCAATGATGGGTTTGCTTGCAATTGCCCTGGGACTGAGTCTCTTCGTGCTGGCCTGCATTTACATTTGCTATCCAAACATCCTTTTTGCCTTTCAGTAAGTGTAAAGCTGTCTTCCGTGTCTCTCAGCTCACTTAAATTGCACTTTACCCCCCAAACAATCTTAACCTTCTATAAATTGGTGGCGTTCATTCCTTCCCTGAGCTGGGGATGCTTAGATCTTTTAAGATTTACTATCTAAGCTTGGGCACATGCCACTTAAAGGGACGTAGAAGGGAAGTTGAGCTAATTCAAACCAGAGTATGGTGGTCTGAATGAGCATGGCCCCCAGCGGCTCACGTAGTTAAATGCTTGGTCCACCATTTGCGGAACTACTGGGGAAGGATGAGGAGGCATGGCCTTGTTAAAAGAAGTTTGTCACTGGGAAGGGCTTAGAGGTTTCAAAAGTCCCAAACGATTCCCAGTGTCACTCTCTCTGCCTCATGCTTGTGGCTCAACACATAGACTCTCAGTTACTGCTCAAGCACGAGTCTAACTGCCTGCTGACATACTGCCACCATGATGGTCATGACTCAACCTCTGAAACTCTAAGCCCCCCAAAAAATTCTTTTTATTCTATAACTTGTAGTGGGATATTCACTTTATTTCCTTCTGTGGCACTGACCACACCCATGGGGGGGTTAGAGCCAGGGGTGGAAGTGACCTGGGGAACTAAGTCAGAGGAGGCAGCAGGAGAGCACTCTCTGGCAAGCAGCACAGGGACAGGAGGACTTCTGGAGGAATCCTTGGAAGCAGGAACCTGTTGGTGATCACCTGTCTATGTTGTGAGTTATTTTTCCCTGAATAAACATCTGTTCGGCCTAATTGTTTATCCTGATCCTTATTAAACTGCGATAATAACTTACCATGATCATGAAGTCTTATCAGAGCAACAGAAAAGTAACTAAGACACACTGCAAATCCTTTTCATTGCCTTCAGAGGCAAATTTGGTGTTTTCTGCTGCCAGGTAGATATGTGGTATGTATTACCAAAGCTAATTATTCAACCCAGCTCCTATAACTTCTCAGAGGACACAAATCCAGGAGCTTCCTCCAAGTCCACATGTCACCTCTGTCAATCTCCCCTTGATTAGCTAAATGCACAAATCTTTATCTGTGGCTTCATTGCCAGCTCTCCCCCAGCCCAGTGTTCTATAAATCACATGGGTATTATACCCCATACTGTTCTCTAGGGCTACTGCTGCAAGGGCAGAAAAAGGCGCAGCCTTCCTCACTAGCTGCTCAGCTTCTTTCAGAGAAGCCCAGAAAACCAGAGGTCTCAACTGTGCTCTGCATCTCCATCACAGCTTCAGTGTGAACTGTCTTCCACGTGGTTAACCTTGCCCTACAGCTGGTAATGGGATTTGGAAAAGTCATCGAAACGTAGTAAATGGGGACTAATATGAGGAAGTAGGTCATTGTGGACAGGCCTTTGAGAGTTATGCATGTTCCCCATCCCCCCGGCTCTGCTCTTCCTGCTTCCTGTCTTCCTTATGGTAACAAAACACTTTTCTGACACTTGTTCCAACCACCCTGATTTCTCAGCCAAACATACAGAGCCATGTGACCTGTGAAACTATGAACCAAAACAAACCTTCCTGTCCTTCTCTAAGGTACTTTGTCATAGCAGCTGTGGTGGTTTGAAAGAAAATGGCCCTCCAAAGGAGTGGCACTATTACAGGGTGTGGCCTCACTGAACGAAGTATGTCACTGTTGTGGCAGACTTAAGGTCTCTTTCATTCATACTTCCCTCAGTGTGACTTTGTTGGCTGCAAGATCTAGGATTCTCAGCTACTGGCATGATGTCAGCCTGCATGCCACCATGCTTCCCATCATGATGATAATGGACTGAACCTCTGAAACTGTAAGCAAGCCACCCCAGTTAAATGTTTTCTTCATTAAAAAAAAAAAAAATTACCTTGGTCATGTTGTATCTTCACAGCAATAAAAACCCTAACCAAGACAGCAACAAAAGTAACTAAACAGCCTCCACTCTCTAAAATTATTGTAATTTGATATGAAAACAAATCTTAATTGGCCAGTCAAAAAAAGGGATAGAAATAGCTACACACATCAGCCAGGGGCTGCACTGCCATCCTGGGCAACTTTGCCAAGGCCACCTTTGATGCCATCTCTATAACCTACAGCTACCTGACCCCTGACCTCTGGAAAGAGACTGTGTTCACCAAGTCTCCTTATCAGGAATTCACTGACCAGCTTGCGAAAGCCCACACCAGAGTCTCTGTTCAGAGGACCCAGGCTCCCGCTGTTGCCACCACATAAGGGGTTTTATACAAGAAAAATAAAGTGAATTAAGTCTGTTAAAAATAAAGAAAGTAAGGAAGAAAGAAAGAAAGAAAGAAAGAAAGAAAGAAAGAAAGAAAGAAAGAAAGTC
Organism: Phodopus roborovskii; assembly: GCF_943737965.1. Classification (NCBI taxonomy): domain Eukaryota; kingdom Metazoa; phylum Chordata; class Mammalia; order Rodentia; family Cricetidae; genus Phodopus; species Phodopus roborovskii. The sequence continues at coordinate 10,040,545 of NW_026126576.1, forward strand.
AGCTACTTTAATAAATTTAGTGAATTGAAGAATATAGTCAAGTCTCGGCCAAATCTTTTTTTTTTTCTTTTTTACCTGTGGAGATTAGAAAAAAACCAAATTATTTTTCTAGTATGCATATGGGTGTTCTGCCTGCATGTATGACTGTGTATTTCATGTATGCAGTTGTCCCTGGAGGTGAGAAGAGGGTGTTGAATCCCCTGGGGCTGGAGTTAACAGTTTATGAACTACTATGTGGGTGTTGGATTAAACCCCAGGTCCTCTGGCAAAGCAGCCTATGCTTTTAAGTGCTGAAGCATCTCTCCAGCCCTTTCCTGGAATGTTTTACTTTGTATTCCATCACTACATATTGCTCCATATTGGATTGGAATACAGCACAAAAGAGCAACCATTTAAACCTCTGCTGCTACTGGTGGGAGATGGTACAAGCAGCGAAACAATTGTGCACCAAGCATGTAAGCTGGAACCAGTCCTGTAAAAGCAAAATCCCCTCTTCAGTTCCTGCTTTACACCCTCCTCTAAGGACTATAAAGGGGTATAGAAGCTATGTCTTATTTAGGGTTTCTATTACTATGAAGAGACCCGATGACCACGGCAACTCTTACAAGGAAAATATTGAATTGAGGGGGCTTACCTACAGTTTCAGAGATGCAATCCATTATCATCATGGCTGGGAGCATGCAGGCAGATGTGGTGCTACAGGTATAGATGAGACTACTACATCTTGCAGGCATCAGGAAGTAGACTAAAACACTTGGTCATATCCTGAGCACAGGAAACCTCAAAGCCCACTCCCACAGTGACACACTTCCTCCAACAAGGCCACACCCCTTCCAACAAAGCCACTCCCTATGAGATTATGGGGGCCAATTACATTCAAATTTGTATAAGCCAGTTGATCACATAGTACCAACAGCTCTGGCATGTTTTTTGTTCGTTTGTTTTGTTTTGTTTTTTCTTTTGACAGATTGAATGATATATCCCTAAAAGACAAATTGACCCAGAACCCTGTCGTGTGGCCTTACATGGAAATGGTCATTACAAATGAATCAGATTATAATAAGGTCAGAACAGATCACATAATTCAATGATCAGGGTCATAGTGGGAGGGAAACTTGACTGCAGAAACATGCACAGGGGAAGGCAATGTGAAGGACAGATAGAAAAGATATCATGTGACATCAGAATCAGATCTGAGAGATGTCTCCATAAGCTAAAGGACAGCAAGCATGATCACCAGTCACCAGAAGCTAGAAAACAGGGACAGGTGGGCATCTAGTAGACCTAATTCCAACTGCCTGGAGTCATCAGGCTTTCCTGTAGAACTGCTCACAAAAATCAGTAATATCAGACTTTGGCCTCCTGAGGTGTGAAATGACAAGTCCCCACAGTGAAGCTACTTGGTGTATGAAACTTTGCAACAGCAATACTCTACTAAATCCCCTTCTGTCATAGTTTTCTGTCTGGTAAGTCTGCACAGAGCACTGAAGGCGGGGGACTGGTAGCTTTATGCCTGAAGGCTGCCCCAACTCCTGCTCCAGCTGTAGCACAGATGGTAGCAGTGGAAACTACAAGTTAACAATCTGAAGGACCTGCAGGAGCCAGGTAGGAACTTTAATGTTAAGTTCATCTGCTCCCAAAAGCCACTGTGCTTCTCCAGGCCATTGATGCCCTGAAGGCATGTGCTACCCATAACACCCTGTTTTCCCATTTGTCACAATTATCCCAGAATGGATTTTTACATGAAATACCTCAGTTATTTGAAGCAAGAGACTATTCAATACAAAATGAAGCATACATGTAGGGCTAGGCAACCTTTGCTCTGATCTTTACAATGAGTGCATGATTGACATACTCTCTGGTATTCCTCAAAAAAAAAAAAAGAGCATGAGGGACCCCTGGTTAAAAGGATGCATGACTAAACTGTAACTAAGGTATCACTGGTAGGCCATGGAGCTTGTACTTCGATCACATCTGGAACCAAGCCTCATGTGACAATGTCACCATCCCACCAGGTTTCCTGAGATGACAAGCAGCAATGCCGACCTGTTTGTGGAGTTTTATATTATGTATGTTACCTTTTCAGGAACACTAAGTCACCCTGGAATGCATAAATCCATTGTTTTGCTTTCACATGTTTAACTTTCAAACATGGTTTTTGGACTATATCACGTATAAAAGAGAGACAAAGATTGTTATAATCCCTTTCTATTTATTAAAATGATGTTATCTCTCCATAATTATCCCCTTTACAGAAGGAAAAGAAGCTTTCTACGTTGTAGTATAAAGAGACTTAATTACAAGGAAGTATTTCAAAGTGACTCATAGGCAAATGAGGATGCTCTCTCTCTAGCAGCAGGACATCCACGCACAACTGCTCATAAGAATTACAGGTCACCATTCTGGGATCTACCTTCCCTTTGGGTGATTGAATAGCGTGGAGTTGGCAGCTTTTGTCATCTGCTTCTAAAGACCCCCAAAAGAAAAGACTCAGCACTTTTAAAGGTCCCCTGTCCCCAGACTGTTTTTGATTTACAGGGCTAACAAGGTCAGCTCTTCAATGGCTGCAGCCCAGAGCATCAGACTAAGAAAGATTCAATTTATCTCATAATTCCAGATCTGTTTCTGTTCTCCCTGCATCTGAAACCTCTGGTGACAGGAGGGAGCAAACACTTCTGTGTGCTGCAGGTAATTTACTGTGTTGTGAATTAGATGACCTCTCCTCATGTAGGGACAATTGAGTTCTGTGTCACACCCTTGTTTTTATTACTTGATACTTTACCATCTTTGACTTTTCTCTGCTATTATCACAGAAGCCTGCTGGTAGGTCTGGACTGACCTATTCTAAGCCAGGGATGGATTTACATTTTTCAATCCTTTTTATCTGGTTCTATCACTATTCATAAGCCTTAGGAGGAACCCAGAGTTCAACATTAACCTCAGGGTCAATCAATAGCCTAAAACTGGAAAGCTCACATGAGATGGAACACAAAAGATTTCTGTAATCTCACTGAGAGGGGCTAGAGAGATGGCTGCATGGTCAAGGACACTTATTGCTCTTATATAAGAGCCCAGTTTATTTCCCATCATCCATATGGTGACTCCAAACCAACTGTAACTCCAGTTCCAGGGACCTAATGCCCTCTTCTGACCTCTGTAGTCACCAGACACACCCATGGTACACATAGATATATGCAGACAAAACTCTCATACACATAAATAAATAAATAAATAAATAAATAAATAAATAAATCTTTTTAAATTTTCAGGAAAATCAATATAGAATTAGTCTTTAAAGAACTTGATTATTGTTTTGTTTTGTTCTTTTTTGACAGTTACTGTGGCATTCAACTTAATAGGAAACAAGTGTCTAAATATATCAATATGAGTGTTATCTCAAAAGTTCTTTACGGTTGTTAAAATAGCACCTAAAATAAAAACTATTTCTTGGGTAGTAAAACAGTTCCATAAATCAGATATTAAGAATATGGTCCAGTCAGTAAAATTCCTGTCATAAAAGCATAGGGACTGAATTCATATCACATATAACCTTGCAAAAGTCAGATTGCATACATGAAACTTCTGTTGGGGAACCCAGTTGTAGAATGAAAGAAAGAGACAAACAGACCCCTCAAGCTCATTGCCTAGTCAATGTACCCAACTCTGGGGAGCTCTAATTTCACTGAGGAATACTGTGTCAAAAAGTCAGGTAGAAAACAATTGAAGAAGTCACTTGATATTGGCCTCTGACTTCTACACACATGTACACATATGAACAAGTACGTGTGTGTGCACGTGTGCATGTGCACACATGCGCACACGCATACACATACACACACAAATCTCAGAAAACAAATTTAAAGGAATAGGTCAATTTGTGAACCTAGAGCCTTTAAATGTATAAATAAATAGCTAAAAGTATATGACACAGCCATATATGGGTCAGTTTTCGCCACCATCAATACTATGTGACTATTTTACCATGACGAGCATTCATCAGTCAGCTCACAGTACATTCTGGAGAGGCCGCCACCACAGTCTCACTGGCAGGAGCCCATCCCCTGCCTGCCACTCTCATATCTACTATCATCTAGACAAGTTCAGAAATTTCTTGAAGAGATTTCATTCTTCCATTTTTATGGTCTGAAAACTCCATTTCTGGTATCTTAAATTATTGGTTCACTATCATGGGTTCCTAAGCTCTTGGCATTAGGCATGAACAGAATACGAAGCTCAACATTGGCATAAGGTGCTGGCCTCTCCATCTTTGCTTCTCTCATCCTCTCTGCTTGATTTCCTTAAGAATCACTTTCTTCCCTTGGCAGGTGAAGTTCTAGTTTTCTATTTCCCAATTTTGACAATTCTGCAGAAGAAGGTTGTCTCCTCAGTAGACTTTGCTTTTGGTGGCATATCTACCCTTAAATCAACCACTGAAGAGAACAGAGTCCTCTTGTCAGCCAGGCCTGGCCCCTGCTCTTCTTAAAGTGGTGGTTATGAAAACAACTTCCTCATAAGAAAAGTAATGGCTATTCCATTCATAAAAATGGATGGTCTACAACATGGTGACATTATTTCCAGATGTATTGTCCTGTTTAAAGTAGCATTACATTTATTGAGAGCTTAACTATGTGAATGAAAGCTGTTTTGCTAAGTTTTTCTGGAGAGATGTGAGGAATATTCTTACTCCAGACTGGGCACCAAAAATAGTCAAACAAACAAACAAACAAACAAACAAACAAAAAGATGCCTCAGAAGGTCAACTTGGCAAAGCAATGTGCTCACTGGAACTTCTTAAAGGGGTGTTAGGGAGGGGTTGCTTACAGGTGCGAGGACTCAAAAGCATAGTGTCATCAAAAAGTTCATCCTGAGTGGGTGCCACCTCAAGAAAGCTGCAATCCAAGAGCTGTATGCATGATTTGTAGTGAGGCTGTATGCATGATTTGTAGCGAGGCTGTACACATCCAAGAGTATCTTCTCCAAGAAGCTGGACTGTTCAGGGTTTCTTGCCCAGGGAGCTGTTTCTTGCTTCTTTAATCGTAGGGCAGAGCTCTATGAATCCTGTAAGTTTCAGATCTTTCTTTCGTACTTGTTCACCTTCTGAGTCTCATGAGCCTCCTTCCTTCTTCCAGGAGAGAATATTCCAATTAGCAAGGAATTGTCACATGATAAAGGTTTACTTTCTGGGGGTGGTTATTAAGTATCCATGAATGGAACTCATATTTCATCATTATTCTGTGACAATTTATTATCACCAGTATTCTTTGTTAAAAGGTAAAACTACTCACCAGTTGTCTTAATGTGAGCAGTCCCTTTAGATACTTGAAATTATGGGTCTGTGATGGATGTAGAGCACCACAACAAGAACAATTGGTTGATTCTCCCATTGGGTTCACTTGATGCGCCACACATTTTCTAAATACCGCAAAATTTACCAATGACCTGCAAGACACATCTTTTATCAGTCTGTTTGCTCAAATAAGAAAATGCAAATACAGAGATACAGCTTTACTCAAAATGACACAGCTTACGAATAGGAATGAGAGTCGATCTTAGGTTCATAATTTGTCTTCTTCGTCACTGAACTATATTGTAAGAGAGCCATTCAGAGTATATAAGATTGCCCCCTAATGTGGATTGCATGAAAGAAGGATCAACAGTCATAGCAAGTCATGATTTAGTGAAGGTTACTCAAGTTGTCCTACCTGCAAATGATTTCCTTCACTGGCATCCCCTCACACGAATTCTAACATCCCAAGTCTTTTGTTTTTCTTCTTGTACTTCTTTGTAAATAACAGTGGGATGGGTAAAATACAGAATGGAAACCAATGCCAGGCACTGAGATAACAATTTGGCTTAGACCAGTTCTCAACTAGAAGTAAAGTTTGCCGTCTCCTCAGGGACAGGGCCCCTCCAGCCTTTTTGATTGTCAGAACATAGTGGGGTAAGAGGGGGCCTAAAAGAACCCTAGTGTTCTTCTTGGTGTCCTTCCCAAGTACTAAGAATATCTAGTCCAAAATATCAGTTCTGAAAAGGTTGAGCTGCTCTGTCTGAGCATAAATAATGTGGTAAACTTGACACACTTGACATGTATCAAGGTCAGCCTAGGGCCCAAGTAATTCCCTGGGAACTCCTCTGCCCACTCCCTGATCCATAGATCTGCATAGTATAGTTTAATTTTGGCAATAGTTTTAGGATTTTGGAACTACACCGATACTGTTTTAATTGAAACAATCTATTAATAGACCTTTGTGCATCGAAAGTATCCCTCTGAGTGTTTACTATGTCCCAGGCTCATCTACCTCATGTTAGACGAACTCACATCCAAAATATGAATGCCACCCTGTTTACTGAGTTATTGTATGCCGACATTTCTCAATTTCCAGCAAATTGTCTCATAAATAGGAACATGATTAAGTCCTTACAAGCTATTTTTGTTATTATTGAGGTAATTAAGATGTGATTGTCGTTCTACTTTTGTCAGTACATCTGCTCTCTGGTAAATAAGGAATCAAATACTGCTTGGTGAGGAACTGTGCATGCCTCCAAGAGTGAGTGAGCAGAAGGCCTCCTGCCTGCATCTTTGTGTTTTCACCCAAGGCTTGGATTTAGCTGAAGCAAGCATACTTTTTAAAACCAAGGCTTTGAGGAATTTTATTCCAGGAAGTAAAACCTGTGTATAAAACTAATAGGAACTTCATCATTCTTTACTACATTTTTTGTACGTGGTCTTTTTCTCTGACGTTTTCACACATGTATGTTACCCTATTACCCTTTTCCCCAACTCCAAATTCTCCATCTTTCTGCCTTCATGTCCTGTGTATATGGCTCAATGAGTTTCATTAAGATTGTTTGCAGGAGTATGAGTAAAGGCTTATTTAGAAGAGCATGGGGACCTTATTGGTGCCTGGATCACAAAAGAAATTATCCCTCTCTCCCACATCAACCATTGACTGAGTACAAATCCACAGGGAATGGCCTCTCTTCCATGGCAGGTATTGACAGACTATACCTTATATAGAGCTTGTGTAGATACATTACCTGACTATAGCATGATCTTCTAATGAAGCTTAAGCTTTATTGGTTTTAGTTCCTACATCTTTCTTTGCCTGGGTGACTTAGAAACAGAAGTATCCAATGACCAGCTCATTTTTTTCTTTGTGTTGCAAATAGGTCCTGTGCTTAGTGTTCAGGCTGCTTCCTCTTGTCTGATTCTAAAACTCATTAAGACCAGGGCCATTGCTGAGGGCAAGTTTTGGTTAGACTGAAAAAACTGTGCTTTAATTGAGTCTCCATAGATTTTGTGAGTTATAAATCGTAAAACATACAAGTACCAAGGCAGCCCTTTCAGCCCAGCTGCCAGGAGCTACTACAACAAAATGACTATGGTTCTAACATGGCTTTTTAGCCTCCACAGGGAATCTATCTTAGCCCAGAAGTCACTGTCCCTGAGTCCAGGCCTCCAGAAGAAAGCAACTCAGCCACAGACACCTTCCATTGGTACAAACCTTCCAACCTTTTAGCTGCTTCACTGTACCATCTCTATTGATTTGAGAAGACTCAGTTTATTTCTAGGACCAGTGTGACTAAAGGCCATTAGAAGCATACAGAGCAGAAAACTCTGTGTGTGTGTGTGTGTGTGTGTGTGTGTGTGTGTGTGTGTGCGTGCGTGTGCGTGCGCGTGTGTGTAAGAGAGATAGAGAGGGGGAGCGAAGGAAGGAGGGAGAGAGAGAGGGAGAGAGAGAGGGAGAGGGAGAGTGTGCTCATGAGAGTGTGAGGGGTGTGGTGTGCTTGTGGAAGCCAGGGATAAACCTTTATCATTCTTCACCTTCTGGCCTACTTATTTTCTAAGACAAGGTTTCTTATTCACTTGGATCTCATTGGGCAAGCTAGACTGTCTGACCACTAAGTGTCAGGCATCACCTACCTACCTCTGCCTTTCCACTGCTAGGATTATAAACTCATGCCTCCTGACCCAATTATTTTCACATGGGTTCTGGGAATGAAACTCAGATCTTCACTGGGCCATGGCAAGCATTTCACAAATTAAGCTATCTCCTCAATGGCCTTTTCTAATTTTTCATTAGCAGTTTTAAAAATTAATGGTGTTATTTAAAGTTTCCTTTTGCATTGTATCATCAGAGTTATCACAGAAAGAGAATGGCTACAACCATTCTAATGGCTACAACCAATCTAATAATCATAATTCTTATTCTAACCAAAGTTTGTTTTTAGCAAGAAAAATAGTGAAAGCATTAAACACATAACACATCCCAGTCATGTTTATGCATATGTAAACAAACTTCCTAAAAACAGACAAGGCTGTCAAATGATGTAACTATGATTTATAATGTGAAAGGCAACAGAATGACAGAAATCATTTCTCATGAAATAAACTTCACAACATTTTTCTTATTTGCTTTGCTTTCAGAATTACCATTTCTGAAGATGGAAACCTCAGAATCATCAATGTGACTAAATCAGATGCTGGAAGTTACACCTGTATTGCCACTAACCATTTCGGAACTGCCAGCAGTACTGGGAATGTGATTGTGAAAGGTAATGGCTAACCCAAAGAACTCACATGTCTTCAATTCTAATAATAGAATCTATAGACATGGCAGTGTTCATATTAATATGTATAGATATCACTGTTGCTAGATTAATTCATCACAGCAAGCATGATATGATTAACAATTCTTTGAGAACCATTGGTAATGAATATGATTGAAAGGCTATCTTATTTCAGCATCATCCAATACAATTTGAGAATTACAGCCATTGTGTCTATTATAGTATTGTAACAAATGTTATCTGCAGTCCTTTAATTAAATTTCTTTCAAGTCTCTATAGGTTTGAAATTCATGTCTAGGAATCCTGTGCTAACAAATTAAAAACCCATGATTCAAGTACTATTTTTAGCAAACATTGTTTAAACAAAGACACCAGCAGTTTCACAAAGAGCTGCCCTGGGTATTCAGAGATATGGATATGGCTTCTCTAAGTAATAAAGGGTTTTGATCACCTCTGTGCTATGCTTTAGTCACCCAACCATCCCTGTCAGTTTTAAGGATATAAAATGTCCTTCATTTCTTAGTCTGGGCGTTTTATATTTCATGACTGAAAGTCCTTTATGCTCTTAGCACAGCAGATGATGGGAAACTGTCCCAACACCAGGTTGACAGCATTGCTGGAAGTGTTGAGAATTATAAAGGATGAGATCTTAATTTACATCCCATTTGAATTTCTATCACCTTGTGTATTGTACAGTCAGTCTTCGAATTTTTCAGTTGCAGGAAACTTGGTAGTTCTTTGAATAATAAAAATAGCACTCACTGTGAGACTTGTTGGAGGTCACCACAAATGGATGGACATAAGCCCAGAAATCTAACTCCAAGTTCTCCCTGGTTCTACAAGAAAAATTTGAGGCCATTTCTCTCCTGCTGGTGTGCAATGTATTCTGATGAGTCATTTCATATTCTTTCTTACTGACCTATTTGTCGCTTCCTCTCTGAAGTAAGGCAGCCTAAGGCAAGCAAAAATATTCAAAAAGAATATTTACCTCAATTATAACTTAAGCATGAAGTTAAAAAATCATCTAATTATATGTCAGGGTCATTGGAAGTTGACAATCTCAAAAAATCTTTTTATCAGCAATTTATTTCTCTGTACAGATGGAGAATTAGAAGCCAAAGAGAGTTTGTTAGAGGCAGATCCAACTCTTTTGGTTTATTAATTATTCTCTAGACCAGAAGAATATGCATATGACTGTGAGTTCACTTTGTTGCACAGGGCAAAGGAAAAGGGGCATGCCTAATATTTATAGCATAGAGTTCCAGCTAGAACTGTTGTTAATGTATGGCTATGTCAGATCCAGAGGAAACATAGGACCAAGATAGAGAGCCCAAGTTCTCAGAGATAGTTAGTAATCAAGCTCAGGCCTATTAGGATGGCATCTCACTTATACAACATAAGTGAATTCCAGAACACTGTGTTAAATTATGATGACCAAGATTATTATGACCAAGATTAAAGTCAAAGAGATGTGCCCAAGTGCCATTTCTTCCACTTACTAACTCTATGACCTTGGATATGATTAGTAGCCTATTTGGAAATAATAACCCTGCTGGCCTCTTGGTATGGTTTCCATGGCTGTGGTGACCCACATTAAGTAATAAGCACCAGTGCCTGGAAATAGTGGTGGTTGTTATTGTTATGGACAATATGTTATTCATATTATAGTAAAACGGCTAAGCATACATTCTAAATTATTGAACACTTAATACAGTTTCTAATTCAGTAGAATAATTAGAAAAGGAAAGTGAGGTGGAGGTTACAGATACACATAGAAATCATATTTCCCTGATGCACTGTGGAGAGTAAGGTATTTTTTCATCAGAATTCATATGGTGTGGTGCCAGCAGAAAGATAGAGAAACTATTCCCAACTGACTGTATAGTTCTCTGCTGCCATCGTGTTTGCCACGCCAGAATACAGCTTCTAGATACACCATGATGAAGTGTACATATCAAGGCCATCTCATATTTGGCATAGATATAAATATTGCTGAGGTAATACCTTTTACTTTTCTTCACAAATTAAATAATTTATTTCTTGCCATCTAATAAGATGGGAACAGTAATTACTCAAATGTAGTACAAGAGTTCCAGGGACTTCATAGTTTAATGTCTTTAATTTTAGTAATTATGTGTTTCAGTGTATATTAGGAAAACAGTAGTTTTCTATCAATAGTAATGAATTAAAAATCACGGGTAAAATACATTCAATTAAGTCACCATACATGAGAGAATTAAGTATGCATTGTTTCATGAGGATATGCCAAATTAGTGGATAGGGTATATGTATGGCTGAAGATGGGGACTATACCTCCTGAGCCAGTTGGAGAGAATTCAAGTTGATTTTTTAGAAGAACAAATGGTAGGATTAGGATAGCCTGCCTATGGTGAATCAAGGTGTGTGTGTAGAGCATTCTAACTACAAGTACTGGACTGGTGGACTCTTGCAATTATAAAAAGGACCTGTGTTCAGTCCCCAGAACACAGGTTTTAAGTGCAAGACCCTGGTGACATACACTTGTAATTCCCAGGAGGGGAAAACCTGGGCCCCCAACCAGCTGGTTCAGCCTACTTGGCACGGTATTATCTCAAGAAAACAAGATGGACAGCTTCCAGAGAACAGCACAGGATGTCTTCCCCTGACCTTCACATGCATGTCCTGTATAATGTGCATGCCCACCTGCACACACATGTATACCCTGCACACATATAAACCTGTATATACAAGAACATGCACACACACACACACACACACACACACACACACACGTAAAAAAAAAACTACAAATTTCTGTATGCTTATAATACTAGTACTTAGGTGGCTGAGACAGGATGGTCAGTGTCAAGGTTAGTCTTGATTATACAGAGAGTTTGAGGCTAGCCTGAACTACAAGAGACACTGTCTCAGGAAACATAAAAAGGAAAAAAATTCCTAAGACTTTCAGAAAAATAAGAAGAAGAGGAAGGCCTGGGAGAGGAGGAACATGGAAGTATGAAGAGAAGGAGGCAGATGCTCATGTGTGAACAATAAGGTCAGAGTGTCCAAGCCAAGGACCACTTGCCCAGTCAGAGATCATGTGCTTCAGTGGTCTCTCTAAACTTGGTCACTGGCACTCAGCCATAATCAACTTCTCCACCAAGTCCTTCTGATTCTTGTATTGTTGTGATGCAGGGGTGGGGATATGAACTTATATTGATTAGTGGGATGATAGAAGATAAAAAGCCTGTTACTTTAAGTAAGGTCCAAGGTGATTAGGAAGCTCTAGTGTTTGTCAGTAGTTGAGTCTGATTTCCCTTGATATTAAGTGGCAGTGTCCATGTGTAATGGGGACTTCTGTGCTGCTAAGTCTCTACCAAGGACGTTCACATAAACTGAGTGAGAAATCTTCTTGATAAAGCATAATAAAGGCAGAGGAAAACACTCTGAACTCAGCATGAACTATGCCAACTACTCAATCCCACATCAAATACTCAAGCCCACACCTTCAGTACAACTTAGCCTGGAATATGACATATTTCTGTATTTTAATTCACTTTCCAGATCTACAAAGAGACTGATTTATCAGAAGTTGCTCTCTAACCTTAAAGTGTGCTTGTGTTCGTTTTGATCTCTTCATATGTCTGGGATTAGAACTCTGGGAAGGTCAAACATCAGAACGCATTTTCCCCTAACCTTTTTACAATAATTGTGTCATTAACCACTCTTTTAAATTAAATTCTCTTACTCACTACCTCTGGCCCAGTTATTTGGAGAGAAGCTGAAGGTAGATATTTTCAGACATCGGGTCAGTAAGTAGGGAAGGCAAAGGGGACACATCCTCTACATGAGACAGGAGGATTAAAATTCATCCCTGGCAAGTATCCATCTAGAGGATGACTATTCCACTTATGCATGAACAGGCTTCCAGACTGTGGGATGCTGATAGGTACCCAGGAGATCCTTGATTATCCTCCTACCTTCTACATTTTTCTGACTTTATTTTTGATACTACTTATAGCATATTTTGAATTTGGTTGCTATTTAAGCAAGAACAATTCTCAAGTCAGACTTCCAAGTCCCTTTACCTTTAAGTAAAGATGTGCATTTATGTCAGTGTTACTAAGAGCTATAAGAAGGGCCAGCTACCTTTACATGATATGCATTCATGTCAATGTTACTGATAGCTCCAAGAAGGGCCAGCTCCCTTTACGGTATGCATTTATGACTGTCAGTGTTCTTAAGATCTACAAGAAAGGCAAGCAACCTTTACATGCAGGACTGGACACACTAATTCATTTTTAACTTCATACCAGAGGTAACTGTGTGCTGTTTTACATGGCAGATGTTTTAGCTTGATGGGAGATGTCATTCTGTAAATATGTTTCTCATACTGGTTAATGAATAAAGCACTGTTGGCCAATAGGAAAGATAGGTGGGACTAGGAGAAAAGGTAGATTCGAGGAAATAGTAGGGAGGAGTCAGCATGGGGAGACTGGAGAGAGCAAAACACCAGCCTGCTCTCCGGTAAGATGAGATCACGTGGAAATACTTAGATTAATAGAAATGGGTTAATACTTCAAACAGAGCTAGCTGATAAGAAACAAGTAACTGGCCAACAGCATTATACCTAATACAGTGTCTCTGTGTGTTATGTTGGGCTGGCGCAGCGGTGGGTCCAGGTCGGCAGGAAAAACCTTACTCGTTACATTAGCTACACAGGTTTTTTATGACAATTATTTTTGTCACAGGCCTAAAGCAGAGCACCTGCAAATGTTTGGCTTGGCTGTGGATGGACAAGATAACCATGGTAATAACAGTGCTATCTTCTATTGAGCACCTCCAGGGCTGTGCATGAAATGCAAGCTCTTAAGCCATGGTAGTGATTAACACGGTTATCTTATCCAACTACCTCTAAAGCGGCCTTGTGTAACTGTGGTTACTGGTTTCATTCGATGCTTCTGACAGGCATCCTTCTACCAATGATGGACTTTGTCCATGCCACCTAGCAAATAAAAATCAGATATTGTGTTACATGGGAACACAGGTCTCCTGGGCCTTATGCCTAACCTTCTGCATCTGCACATCTAGGGATAAGACATGGAAAACAAACTTCATGTTAAATGACCACTTTAACCGATCTTTATGCTAACCTGAGCTAGAAAATGTTTGACTAGTGGGCTGTATGCAGCCATCTGCCTGTTTTTGTGTACCCCAAAGCTAAGAATAGCAGTCATATGTTTGACGTGGTGCAGAAAGAAAAATTATATTTTTGAATGTAGAAATTTTATGAAATTGATATATCAATCTCCATAAATAAAGTATACTTAGAAATCAAGCAGACCATTAGTTTACATAACTGTGCTTTTAAACTGTAGCAAGAATGTAGAGTTGCTAAAACACAAACTTTGATTCTTGGCCTATGAGGCGTTAAATATTTATTATCCAAGCCTTTGAATGTATGTGGATATTTTCTTTGGATCATTTTTCCTTAAGTAGCCCTTCAAATCTTGGAGTGAGTCATACTGTAACTCAACCATATACAGTTCTGCTTGCACCTCATGCTAACCTTGCATGCTGGAAATTCTCTTTGTTGACCAGCTAAAATTGGTAGAGAGATTTCCTACCCAGGACATTACTCTCACTACAGAGTCAGTAGAGTGAACCTCATAGTTTGGATATATGTTGAAAATACAGAGAGGCAACAGGTAATTAACTGTCATAGGATGAAAACTTTGGCCAGTCACCAAACAATGGATTCAGCTTAGTTCTAGAGGATTTGTGGAGCTTCATATAGTTACAACAAGAAATAGTAGGCTAGGAAGACCCTACAATGTGAAGGACACTCACTGTGTCCTTTAACACACAAACCTCCCACTGTGACCAGGCTCGTTCAGCCTAGCTTCTGCCTTGCTCTTTTCTCAGGCTGTTCCTGTACTCATGGGTTGACATACTAACTTTTGAGATAGGCACACATAAAAGTTTAACATAATTTCACCTGAATGCTGTGTTCTTCTTCTTTAATTCATTACATAGAATCACGTTCACAATAAGACAAAAATTAACTTTTACTTCAAGGAGCTGATAGAAATGAAGTTGTCTGTAGGCCTTCACTCAGACCCATATACTCTGAAGGAAAAGTTAATTTCACATTCATTTCCAACCCTGCACACTGAAGATGCTCCAGTGATTGAGTGAACATTCAATTGATTGCTTCCTTGCCAGACCAAGTGATCATTGTTCATATCATTGAAAGTTCAGCAATGTTTAGAAACAGCAGCTTCCTCAAGTGTGTGTGTGTGTGTGTGTGTGTGTGTGTGTGTGTGTGTGTGTGTGTGTGTGTATAGGTATATGTTTATGTATAATCATATGAATATACACACATATATAACACAGAAAAGAAAAAAAGAAAATTTCTTCCCAGTACCGTAGGTTGCTCCAATGTATGCTATGTAAAATTAATCTTGTGTGTTAACTTAATGGGACATCAAGAAATTTCAACCATCTCCTATACAGAGAGATGGGTGGAAAATAAACTCTTTTCAGCTGGAACCATTTTTGGAGGAAATGTATTTGAAGCAGCCTATATATTACCTGTAAAATTATCCAAGATTTTGTTCAGATTTGACTGGGGATCAATCAGAAATCAGTAATCAGCAATGACGTTTAGCTGCTAACACACAACAAAAGCTTTTAACATTAGACCTGTATAACATAATACATTTTGACCTAATTAAATGTCTTCCACTGGAACCAATTATTTCTAGGCAATAATTAAGGGCCTTCCTAATAGGATTAACACAATTTATGACCCAAGGCACCTAAAGTAGGAAGGAAAAGTTTGTTGGTTATAAATGCTAAATACTAATTATGATAGATCCTTCTATAGGACAGTGGCCAGGACATATCATTAGTAGATTCTACTAGCATCTAAAATAGAAAAAAAAAAAGTGCAGACAGTTGTACCTCATGTTCTGCCCATGTTCACAGTAGCTTGACATATTTGGAAACCTAAAGGCACAGGACATAATGATTCCTCTGACATACATAGGGACCTTGACAATAGTAAAATAGATTTCACAGACCATGTGACTTTAGAAGTACCAGGTATAACATGGTGGTTCCTTCTTTTAGCCAAATTTCTCATGAAAGAGACTTTGTAGCAGTAAGATTTAAGTTTATAAAGGTTGCACTCCATGAGAACCTTCCCCACCCTTGGGATATGCTTAGCCTATGAGGAAAACAGCATCGCTTCACTCGTATTTCTTCATACTTACTCTATTCTCTCTTTGGCCCATTAGCATCTGGGCCAAAGCTAAGCATCACCATCAAACCCATATTTTGGCATAGTAGACACAGTGAGCTAGCCAATTTGTAAGGCTGCATCATTCTCATCACTCATAATCACCTAAATACATTTAAGCATTCAACTAATTTCATGTAAGATAAGCAAAAGATAACAATAGCTCTGTTGATGATCATGAACAGAAAAAGCTACACAGACACCTGGGATGTTATTGACATTCATCCAGAATAGTCATATGGATAATAGAGTTTATAAAATATCATCATCACTGTGGACCAGAAATTCCATTTCTGGGCACTTACACTGGAACAAGACACAAACAGATGCTCTGAAAGTGCAAAGTAAAAAAGAACAACAAAAGTCATTTTGAAGATTAACAGTGCATGAGGTATTATTTAATTCATGTATTATGGCTAAATGCCAACTTGGAAATATAAAATTATGCCATATAACTTGTAACCAGAAAATATATGTACAACATAAACTACAGGAAAGAAGACCCTGAGTGTTCTTATGTGAACGTTTTTTAGAAGTGTTACTCATGTCTTTTTGTATAGAACTTTAAATACATATTCTTAAAGGAAAATGGTGAAGATATATGAAGATAAATTGAAAAGTAAAATTCTAGAAATATGTATTGGTAAATTGTTGCCATAATTCTGAAACATTGCAAATATGAATGGTCAGATCAGAACTCCATACTGCAGCTGACATCATCTGGACACCAGTTCTGAATTTTCTATTTCTCACTCTTGTATTTCTCACCACTTTGGTATTTAACCCGTTCCATGCAAATGCTTTCTTCTGTGGTTAAAAAAAAAGTAAGATAAAACAATAGATTGCTTTTCCTTAATGAACATTTACTAGTTAGAATTGGCCAAACAAACAAACAAACAAAGGCACCCCAATGTGACTCTCAAACTTCATTAAATGTGAAACACATAATTAATTTCTTTTCCAGCCACTCAAAGACACTTGTGTTGTACTGATTCTGTTTAATTGAACTTATTACCACATGCAGATAATAAGAAATATATTGAAGATATCCATCTGGCTTGCATGGGAAAACTCACTTTTCATTCATGACTGTCACAGGCGATACTAATTGCCTCATTTCAGTTGGTTTACAATCAGTATGATTTAGCTATTAATGCAATAAAATTCTTACTGGAGAGGAAGTTGATATTAAAAGCATAGATCTCTGACCTACCTCTGCTACCAATTCTGCACACATCCTCCGCATTATTAAAGTTATATATTTTTAAGCACATAAATAAAAATCCATCTCTTTCCCATGTACATCTTTTTACATTACATCAGTCATTTTTCCACGGAGCTATTTCTCTACCCAAGGAGAGGCATGCTTTATGTTGGGCTCTTCAGTTCATTAAATGTTTACTTCCTTCCTTAGCGGAAATGCATTTCAAGTGGCTAATTGTTTAATAAATAAAAACAGGAGCAAAATTAGCCACCCTATCTCCTGCTGCTAGTCTGGACTTCATGTGGTTTCTTGCTTTATCAGATTGGCAGTTTTCATGGGCACATGATGTCTCAGGAGCAGGGGGCACGTGAGGTGTGTATCCATGTATTAAATAACAGCTCTCCTTTTGTTAGAGAGGTGGCTCCATGGATAGAGGGTTGTAACACCTGCTCCTAACTCTGAAAGAGAAGGGAAAGGAAATGTGTCCTAATAATTCACAAGTAACTCTACCATTCCTTTTGTGGTGTTCGTTATCTTCACCAGTGGCAAGAAGGGTATGACTCTCCCAAAGAAGCAGCCTCACCGAACCATGATTGAATTTCTCTGGCTGTCATAGGCAATCAGATTTTAGAAAAACACCCAAAAGACTTTAGGCCTTGAGGTTAAATAGAGAATCTGACCAAGATGAAAGCAAGTTAATTAACATTTCCATCATCTCTCTGTGATTTACTTTAGCAGGGGCCATTTCCAGGAGGTTAAAATGGTTTTCTCTGTTATTCATCCATTTGAGGAGCTGAAAGTAGGATCCTGGGATCAGGGTGTGAGAGAGGAAGTGGGGGCAGAACATTGAGAGCAGTGTGACTTTTCCCCTGGCCTTCTCACAGGTCTATAATAAGTGTGCAAAAAATGCAAGACATGTTATTAAATGAAGATTAACAACATCCACTTTGAAGGTTTTCCAAACTGGAAACATGTAAGCTGTCATCTACCCTCTTCAGAAGTTTTTCAGAACAGGAAAAGCTTGGATTCTACTTTGTCAGCTATGATGCATAGGGCATAACCACCAGTGCCTTCTTCTCCATATATAATCCTACCTCTGCTGTCCCTGATGCAATGATTGTCTGCTTCCATTGGCTTTGCATACAGTGTAGAAAAAACATTTGATCAGTGTGATATTTGTCTCAGCTTTCCTTAATGAATGAGAATGAATGAGACAAAGAATATTTAAGAATAATGACCAGGCTGGGCTGTGGTGGCTCATGCTTTTAATCCCAGCACTTGGGAGGCAGGGGCAGGTGGATCTCTATGAGGTCAAGGCCAGCCTATTCTATAGAACAAGCCTCAGGATGCCCCAGGCTGTTACACAGAGAAACCCTGTCTCTAACAAACAAAAACAAAAACAAAGAAAGAATAATGACCAGTATTGTTGCTGAACAGTTCCAATATGAGGATAACCAGATATACAGTGTCCAGTCATCTCCTTCATAGATAACTATGAACCACCATCACAAGCATCAGAACAGTATGGGAGCTTTTAAATAAACATACAGTCCCTGACTGTTCCCCAGACCCACATAGCCAAAAGGTCCATTTTCCTTCTTAACTTGGTTCCCAGAGAATGTCCTTGAGCAAAATCTGCAAGGCTAGAAGCTAATGATATATAGATAGATGATAAGCATAGGCGGGTGTATTCAAAGAGCATGGAGAGTTACTTTTCTCATTGCTACAAAAGCATACCAGACAAAAGCAACCTAAGGACTCATGAGTTTATTTTGGCTCACAGTTTGATGGTACAGTCCACCATAGATGAAAGCCATGGCAGCAAGAGCTTCAGATGGCAGGGTCACATTGTATCCATGGGAAGCAGAGATAGATAAATGCTTCAGGTCAGTTTGCCTTCTCCTTTGATTTAGTCTGGTGCACCAATCTACAGATAGATAGTGCCCATATTTAGAATGGACCTTCCCTCCCCAATAACCCAATGTGTTCATCTCTGTCATACATGCCCAGAGGTTTGACTATAAGGTGATTCTAGATCTCCTGAAGTTGATAAGCCATATCAACATCCTAGCATACAAGGGACATAGAAGAAGGAGAATAAGAACTAGCAAAGGGAGGAAAGGTGAAAACTAATCAAAAGATCAGTGTAATTCACAATGTGAACAAAAGTAGAAGTAGAGACTAGACGTGGCTCAGAAGTGAAGAGCATTTGATCTGTAATCATGAGGACTGGAGTTCCTTTGTATCCAAGTACCAATACAACAAGCTGGATGTTCTCCCAAACACATATACCCTCAACTCCAAGCTGGGGAGGGGCAGGAAGGTTACTGAGGCTTACTAGTTTCCTGATTAGCAGAGAAAACATTTGCCTCAGGTTCAGGGAAATATCCTGAATCAGAAGACTAGATAGAAAACACTACACATCCTACTTTGGCCTTCATGCACATGCACAGGTATAGACACACTAATATGTTCATTTTCAAGAACTCATGTACAGAAATAAATGTCTGTTGTATATAGTAGGGTCTGGAGAGATGGCTCAGCAGTTACAAGAACTTGCAGCTTTGGCAGAACACCCAAATTTGATTTTCAGCACCCATGTCAAGTAGATTCCAACAGCCTATAAAACAAGCTCCAGGGAATCTGATAACTATTCTGGACTGCACAGGCACCTGAACTCATTCATGTGTACAAGCTTACACACATACACACAAATGTTTAAAACAATGAAAATAAGTCTTAGTAAAGATAAAGAGTCAAATGCAAAAGTAATACCAGACAGAGGGACCTCATGTAATAACCTAAAGGCAAGACGCTTTCTGAATCTCCACATGGAACATGGAAAATAGACTGGAGACTGGAGCTGAAAGGAAGCTATAAGGGAAATCAGGAGTAGCAGGGGGATGTGGAAGATGAGAGAAGCAAGAATCACAAAGACACACTCTGCTAAAAGAAAAAAAATGATGTATAATATCTTATGCGCTGAGCTTTATAATGTTTTAGTGCTTCAAGGAAAACACTGCAAATTCGAGGTGAGCTCACATCACAGGTGAAGGCACCGGAAAACTGCTGGGCATATGTCAGGAGCTGAGGACAGCAGAGGCACTAGTGTTAATTGAAAAAGAAAAAAACAGATTCTATGAACTGGAGCTAAGTGATCTTGATAACAACTTCACAGGGAACATTTTTAACTTTGAAGAAAACTTAAAAAGTTGTTAATAAATACATAATCTGCATAATGTGTTATTTATGCAAAATTTTATTTTGTTAACTATGAAAGAAACTATACATTCTTTATTTATATAAATATAAGAAGTAGATAGTCCCACCATTCCAAAAGATCCACATTTTTAAAGCTGTTGTTTTAGAACAGGTGGAAATGAATGGACTTCCTCCAGAAACCCTTCCAGAGAGCAACTTAATCATGCATATAACTAAACCACTTTGTGCAGTTCACTCTTAAAATAATAATAATAATTTGTTTGGTGTGTGTGTGTGTGTGTGTGTGTGTGTGTACACATGAATCCAGATACCCTTGGGAACCCAGAGGACAGTGTCAGATCCCTGTAGCTGGAATTGCAGGTGTATGTGAACCATGTGATCTAGGTCCTGGAAAGCAAATGCAAGTGATTCCTTTGAAAAGTGCGTGCTTTTAACCTCTGAACTATCTCTCCAGCCCCAGTCCACCTTTTGCAATATTGTTGTGTTACAGGTTAAATTTTCAACATGGTTTTTATAGAAAACAGCAATGTCAGTGGTGAAGGTAGACCTCTAGTTATTATTTCCTTTCCTCAACCTTTTGCTATTGAAATTTCTTATCAGCAGCACTGGGCATTGCTGATAATATGCAGAATGAATTCTGATCATATGAATCACTAGGGGATAGATTAAATGACAGAATCAGCATTCAGAATTACCTTGAAAAGATCATCTTGGGAACCAAATGTGACAAGTTTCATTTTAATCATCATAAATATGGATTTGCATTCAAGTTCTAAGCTCATGATGAATTTCAGGGTCAGGCCTGTGTTAGAGGTTTTAGTTGACCATAAAGCAATTGATGGCTCAATTACACTGTATGCTTTCTAAAAATGCAAATTAAATCTAGAATGTAATACAGTATCCTAAGCAAAAGAGTGAAACCTTTAAGATCTACCTGAGCACTCAGGGTAATAAAACCAGGGAAGGATATTGCTTTTAATTCCAGATAGACATTAAGATTTGAAATCAGCTTAAGGAGTGGCATCTGGGATAACAATAAAAGGAACAGCTATGGGAAGTCAGGCTGGCTAAGCTACAGAAGACTCGAAGAGGGAGGAATGGGGAGGGATAGTCATTATTTACAGACATTTTAAAGAGCTATGGAACTCTAGATGACCTGAGAGGACAGGAGCAGAGAAGATGGGAGGTAACTACAGGGGCTTATTCATGTCTAGTAAAAGGTTAAAAAGCTGCAAACAAGTAGGCCACTGACAATATAAAATTCTTGATTTTTCGTTGTTGTTGATAATCATTTCAGGCTGGTCCTTTGCTCTGGAGAAACCCTGCAGAAGGGTCTGTGCATCAGAAAGATGTATGGTCTGCATGGCCTATTGAGGAAACTTTTTATTCAACTCAGCTTTCTCAGGACCTTCCCTGAATAAACATTGACCTGTGAGCCCCTCCTGTCTCTGACTCTGACTCTGAAATGCCAGCACCCTGTGACTTTGACCTCTGCCCTAGTGTTTCCCTAATCCCTGAGAAATATGTGCTTCTACTTATAATTACTTTGTCTTCTAATTCTGGACTCTTAGGGAACTTTTTCTTCTCTTGTG
The DNA here is from genome assembly GCF_943737965.1 of Phodopus roborovskii. NCBI lineage: Eukaryota > Metazoa > Chordata > Mammalia > Rodentia > Cricetidae > Phodopus > Phodopus roborovskii. Next base: position 10,062,416 of record NW_026126576.1, read on the forward strand.
GCATCAATTTAGCCATTCTCAGCAATATTGTCTCAAGTAGTATATAGTATATCTCTTTTGTACTTAATCATGTCTTGGAGCTTTCTGGAGTCCAGTGAATAATATCCTGTTCCAATGTCTAGGCTAAGAACTAGTTGAGAGTATATCATACAGTTAGACAGATGCCAATCATAGTTACTTGTGTTATTTTGATTATTTCCAGTTATTAAATTATTAGGTAATATAAACTGAGCATGTTAAGGATGTGAGAAAACAGGAGCAGTGAATGCTTCAACTCTTTGTATTTTTGCTTCCACACTGAATCTGCATTTCTCTCCATTGTCTATAAGAAGAGGTTATCAGTGGGAAAGAAACTCAACTACCTGAATGGACATGGGCTTCCCAGCAGCAGTCTGTGGTTAATTGGGACAAGGAAACACAAGTCATTATCTTCGAGAAATCTGAAGCAAATGAAGGCAGGTTGTCACCTCTCACCAGGAAACAAATTAGTCCTGTCTTTAGAAAGATTTTGCCTTTCCCAGCTACTGACTGGGGATTCCTGTCAACTGCCAAACCAACAGGGACACTGTAGATGAGTGGTATTAAAATCATGGTCACAAAACACCCATGGACCCATTTTCTCGTTTTCATGAATATTTCTAACTGATTGAGTGGTGTGCTTGAATGAAACAGTTGTGTGAAGCCTGGGCTTCAGAAAATCAAGGTGTCATTTCCCAGCTGAAATCATTAGTGAACTGCCTTCTGCAAAGAATTTCTCATATACAGGGGGAAAGGCCATAAATTATAGACAAAGAAACTACCTCTTGGTTAACTTACCTTTGTAGACTGCCATCTGGGAAAGTGTACTGTTCAACTTTAGTACAGGAGAGAAACAAAAAACAGAAGAGACTATCCTAGGCTGTGAAAAAAAAAACCTTGAAAAGATATGACTTTCCTTTTCTTCTAGTAGGCATGTGAATGTGTGTACATGTGTGCCTGGGCAAATTATACAAACACGTATGTGTAGAAGGCTGAAGACAACATCAGGTAGCTTTTCTCAGTTGTCATCTAGCTTGATTTCTTTTCTTTTTTAACTCACTAAGTGAGTTAGGCTGACTGGTCAAAGAGTCCCACCTGTCTGCCTTCTCAAGGATTACATGCATAAATCACCATGCGTGGCTACTTTTCATATGCATTCTTGGGGATCTAACTTGGGTCCTTAGACTTCCAAGGCAAGTACTCTACTGACTGGGTTATCTTCTCAGCTTCCAAGACTTTTTGAAACTGTTGTGAATATAGGAATGATCACAGCTGAGGGAAAAGAATTGGAACCCTGTATACTTGAAGTTTGGTCCTGGATCTATTAATGACAAATAGTGTGAACTGAATAGAGCGTATCTTCTAGACTCCAGTTTTCTCACCTCAAAAACAAAAAACCATTATCATGCAGAATTAAATACTCTTCTCTTAAATTTCTAAGTAATCATTAGAATGAACCATCAACACACTCTCATCTCAAATTTCTTGTAAGTCTACAAAAACACAGTCTATCTGGAAGTTAACTCAGCTTCCTGCTGAAAAAGAAGATGAAATCTCTTGTGTGCAAGAGAGTGGCATTATGGGAACATTTATTTCAAACAAATTCAGGTTATGATCTCTGAAAGGAAAGGAGAAAAATTACAATTGAAACAATGTGGGCAGTTTTACCAACCAGTCCATCTGTAAGAGAATCAAGTTGCCACACTGAATCAAATTCTAGTGTTTGATGACATGCTGATGTTATTGAATACAGTTTCCAAACACAATAGTTATTCCATCTTTTCCTCTCCTCAGAGCTCATCAATTCAGAACTCCAGCAGCTAGCCAAATAGCCATATCCTTTAAACATTTCTCTGTGCCACTGTATACTTGGAAATGCACATAAGAAAAAAAAACCTTTACACCCATTAGAGGGACGCCATTCTACTGCTGTAGCTCTTCAGGGCAGGAATTCTACCTTGGGATTCTGTTCTGTGACCACAGCATTGTGTGGTTGAAGGAAGCCTGTCTCAAGACAGGATGGAAGTCACCTTTACAAAATGTGGGAGGGGTTCCCGACATTCTTTGAATCTCTTACATGGTCATTCTCCTTCCTTGATAATTTCACATATCCACAGCCAAATACCTCTGTAGATCCTTTTGGGTAAAATCTAAGCATCATGAAAGCCTTCCCTCCAGACATAAACCTCTAGTTTACACACACACACACACACACACACACACACACACACACACACACACTCATCCACATGTACACCAGCATGTAGATGTGCCCATACAAATGAACATGCACACTCACATGCATTTGCATCACTCACATACAAAAGAGAAAATATGGAATCTTTGAAAATGCATGATTGGGGGCTTAGAGAGATGGCTTGGGCGGAAAGATGTTTTCTGTTCTTTCAGAGAACCTAAGTTTCATTTCCAACACTCACATCAGGTGGCTCCCAGTCACTTGTAACTCAGTTCCATACCATCTGATACCCTCATGTGGCCTCTATGAGCAGCTACACACACACACACACACACACACACAGAGAGAGAGAGAGAGAGAGAGAGAGAGAGTACCTAGACATACACTCAAACCCACAAACATGCATATAAACTATTAAGTGCTGTGTAAATTTGTAGGTAGGACAACAGTGAGAAAAAGGTCCTTAGTGGAGTATAACCAAAGAGGTGACATGGATTTTGATATGGGACAGGCTTGGTTTTACATTTCAAAGCTACTCTTTTTAGGAGACCTGTTGCATGGGATAAGCTGATCTTTGGAAGTTGTAGTAATCATATCTACAAATTAGAAAATTTGTCCAATTGTAAGCATTAGAATGTGTATAATATACAGAATGTGTATGAAATACTTAATGGCAAAAAAATAAAAAATACTAATCAGATCTTAGTGTCTAACCAAGCACTCATTGTACATGTATTCTTTTTACATTGGCCTCCATGATTTCTTCTGCCAGGCACCAAGGAACAGTATCATACATTATGTGCCTTTGTGTATTGCTTCACTTCTCTAAGAAATACACCAAGATCCATCAGCCTGGAGATCTGAGAGATTAGTCATTCCCTTCTAAGGCAAAAGTTAACCATCATTATATATCCGCTTCTTGTATTTACGTTGTTTACTGTTGTACGAGTCTTATGACACCCACAAATCAATGCACTCAGAACACAAAACTCTTCTAGCCTGCAGTGTGGTGTGCTTTTCACTAGTTCTCTGACATACCAGTATCCACCTGCCCTGACTGGTTCCTGCTATGCAGGACAGTGATGTGGGTAGCTCAGGTATGTGATTGATCTCTCAGTGCCTTGTAAATTCATCAAGGAGCAGATATCATTTCTATGTATCTGATTAACCTTCTCTGTAAGATTACCATCCCTTCTGTAAGGCCAGTGGCTTATTCTTCACTCAGAAAGATGGATATCAGCTGATTTTAATCAGTACCCTACAAAAAGTGACACCTGGCTTTGTCTGTGCTTAAGTCAGATGGTCCTGTCATTCATCAAATTACCTGGTTTTATTTAAAGTACGTAGGAAATGAACTTGTCTTTATTTTAAGGCAGTATTCAGAGCAATGAATTAGGTTAATAAAATGCTTGCTTGTTTTCTGAATAAGGAGAGCATACCAACAGGGTTTTCAAAAATCCCTTTACTCATCTCCATTATGCAGCAGTGGCTTGGCAGTACATATCCTGACATGTGAGCAAGACAGTCCTAACTTTTTTTGATATTTTTTTAATTATCACACATGGATAAAAGTTTATTGTACAAGAATTTAATATGACTGAGTCATTTCCTTGGAAATACTCTCCAGCCTCAGCAGAACTTTTAGAGTTTTTCTTTTGGCTGATTGCTGCTTGTAAATGCTATTCAGTATCCCTTCTCCTTGGAGAGCATAAGTCTCTTTAGAAATCATATTGAGTAGGAGATGAGGAATCTCAGCATTTAGTCACGTGATCATTCACTATATCTCTACTACCCTCAATTTGATCTACTATCCTCTGGCTCAGAGAACCTCTTCCATATTAACTACTTAAAAAGTAAAATCTGTTTTACTTTACTAGATGAGGGCTCCATGATGGTAGATAATTTAATTGTTGAACTCATTATCAGGCAAGGGCATATGGTAGCCTTACCACTTGTTAGTTGGGGTCATAGAGACAGGAGAAAAGTCCTAGCCCCTACTTCAAATGACTTGACAGATTTAGATGACCCCTCCTGGATGGCATCACCCCCCCTGGAGTGGGGGGGATGGGAGGGTAGGTTGGTCAGTGTGCATATGAGGGGGGGGGGAGAGAGGGAGAAAAAAAAGTTTAATAAAATGAAAATAAAAAAAAAAGAAAAGAAAAGTAAAATCTAAGCACAAGTCAAGGGTGGGGAGAGCTAGTTAACAGAGTACATGGAATAGTGTAGAGTTTGCAGGCCCTGCTGCTAATACCATTCAGCCAATCAGAGCTCTGCTGCTGCCATTCTAGCAGACTACTTGGGGATGTTATACAAAGTTGGGCTTCTTTCCTGTCTGCCTTTCCCTCGCTACTAGCTTAAGATTCAGAGTTTCTTGTTCACTACCCATCTAATTGCTTCCCCACACATCCAGTTTCGATCATTCTTTCTGCTTCCTAGACTTACAACTTAAGAAAATTAAAGAAAAAGAACTCCATTAGTATTTTAAAAAGTGTTAAATAATTACCTAATACAGTTATGATGAAAAGGGAATGAGAAAATACAGAAAGAAGCGCGCACAATGCTTACACATATTCCTTGTAATTATTTTCACTTCTTTGTTATTGTTCTATCCTTGTAAAGTCTTCCAAATGCAAAAATTACTTTTGGTCATTTCTGAAGAGCCAAGTAGCATGGATAAGAAAGACCCTCCTGTAGTTCAGCTGCAGTCCCCCCCCCCCCAGGTCTCAATGTTTTGTGTTATCTGTATAGCCATTGAGTGTTTGAAGTGAGCTTGTAAAAGAAGTAGGGATGGAGCTTGAGTGCCACCCAGCCACTAACTAGGTGAGAACTTCAAATCTGTGTTTAGCATCATGTACATACATGCCTGTGTTGGAATGCAGAACTTGAAGTCTAGTGACTGCTATTGAAGAATGAATTTCCCCTTAAAGGATGCTGCCTCGCCTCCCCAGGTGTCTTATCGCTTGTACAGAGCATGCCTCAGGTGCCCCTGTGAGATAAGTAGTCTGACAATGCCTCTAAGACTCCCCTGACACTCCCCTAAAACAGCCCTTTGTCCTTGAGCCATCTCTGGCTTCTGCAAAAAGAAGAGGAGAAAAACAAAGATTTGAAAAGATTCTGTGCTTCAAAGCCAAATATGCCACTCGTTTAAGCTATGCTCTGAACTTTCATGTCCCTCAATAAAGTCTGTCTTTGGCTATGCCCCATAAACTACTCAAATAATCCATTAGATAGCTGTAGAAATCAGCATAGCAAACGATCAGTGAGCTAGCTTAGTTATTCACCGGTTATTAATCTTCGCAGTTTGGGGTCATATTGTCCTGTCTTCAGCATTTTTCACAGCATCCAATGATGTCCAGAGAGTTAATGGAAGTCTGGAATGTGAATTCAATAAGCATAGTAATCCTTTGCCTTGATGCCATTCTTGGGATCATCTTTTCCTCCTCGGTGTATTGCCCTTGCAAATGAGCAATCATGGAGTCACCTGAACTATTTATCTAGGTATTTGTACATTGTCCTGGCAAGGAAATCTTCATGCACAATGATAATTTCTTCATGGTTCATTCACTAGCAGCAAATGTGTTCTGAGCATCTGTTGTTGATGTCAGTAGCTTTGACAAGTTACAAGTCCATGGTATTTCTTAGAATTACATGGGTACCTTTTCCTTATCTAACTAAATTTTAGTCGTCTCCTCCAATCCTTATGTGTTTGTAGATATTGCCTATATCTGAATATTTGTGGGCTTGAAATACTTGGATACAAGCACCAATGGGTTTAGTGATGATAGAGTTAGTGATTGATGATGTGTTCATGATTGTCATCATCATGAGCAGTAACCATAATACTATTCAAAATTAAAAGATGAGATGATGAAGATGAGTTACTCAGTGAGTAACCAAGCCACTGGACACCCATTAGGATGTGAGTTCAGATTCCTAGCACCCAGATAAAAGCCAGGTATACTGGCACACACCTGCAATCCCAGTGCTACAGGGTGGGAGGAAGCAGAGACAGGTGCTGCCCAAAGGCTCACTGGCTAGCCAGTCTAGTCAAATTGATGAGCATCAAGATAAATATGGACTCCATCTCAAAAAAGTTACTAAGAAAGATTCCCTGATACCAAACTTTTACCTGCACAAGTGCCCACTTGGCAAGTGTATCCACATACATACATACACATATATTCCAGAGAGACATATAAATAAGTAAGTAATAAATTAACTTCCTGGTCAAAAGCTTATTTGGAATAAGTTAGTAAGCATCAGAGTTCAAATTTGTATCTAAATATTTCTGAGGCAAGAGTTTAGTGGAGTTTTTGTTGTTGTTGTTGTTGTTTGGTTTTATGTTCTAACTACTTGTTAGAACATAAGAGAAGCCTTCTATCTGAAATCTAAAATCTCTGTTTGTCAGGCTTCACACAGAAGTTTTCCATTGGGATCTAAATGATACAAGTACCTATCATAGGTTATGTTAGCCATTGTGAGAATTTGCACATTTACTCTAAACTAAACATGGAAATGTCTTTGGTTTGGCCAACTTATTAGTAAAAGTTAGTATATATTTGCAGAAAACGAGTATCCAGCAGTCTTATTCAACAATGAACCCTGTATGGTACAGTAAGGACTGGTCTACTGAAATATGTCTATTGGTTAAATAGTAGCACAAATATTATGGGTGTAACCAATCTCTTTGTGCTTGGGTTTAAGGCTTGCTCCACAAATGGAAGTCATGCCTGCTACTGCTAAATGGATCAAGAACCTATGACTGAGTAGTCATAGACCCCAAAAAAGAAGCTCTTGCTGATATTTCTCTAAATGCCCATGATATGGAATTACCCAATGAGTATATTTTATAAATTAGTGCATCGCTCAACACTCAGTGGAGAACTTAATTTCTGTAGTAGAGACTCACAGCTGATCAGAGTACACAAAATAAGGAAAGTGTGGCGTTCTTAGTCCAAAATGAAACATACATATCACAATCCCTCTCCTACAACTCAGAGAACATCTTAGAAGAAATGGCAGAAATATGGTAAGAGCCAGAGGTAGTAGCTAACTATGGCAAAACTGGTTTCCCTTCATGGCAGGGCTGTTGCACACATGCAATCACTGTGGCTATGGCTGAATGCACAAGACCTGTACAAGTTCAAGCTTTGTGAAAGCCCAGCATGGATAGGTGAGGGACTCATGAGTTTCCTCTCCTAGATGAGGACCTATTGACATTTGATGGTTTCTGGGAAAGGGAGAGTCAGTTTTCTTCAGGGATGCACCCTTGATAGGCTACACATGTTTTAGATGGCCCAAAGGCCATGCATAGATTGGCAGCACTAAGTAGACTCAATGGGTTTTTGCAGATATCATATGAAGTTGAGAGGGGAAAATGGTAGGGAGGACAACGGAGGAGTTGAAGGTAAGGGAATAGGGGCATGGACTTGGTCAAAGCAAATAATATACATGTATCAATATATTAAACAATAAACAATAAAAACAAACTAGGACATATTAGGTGCTTATTATGTAGCAACTGTTATTCTCAAAACATTTTATTACTTTACCCATCAGTTCTCAGAATATAAGAGATTATTATTATTTCAGTTAAGTCCAAGGAAATTAATGTACTAAGAAAATATATATCTTCCCTGTGGTCAACATGGTAAAGTAGAAATATAGTTAAAATTTGGACTCCTAGCTCCACTGCCCATGGTCTGCACCTCTAATCCCTAAACTATATGTCATTTAAAGGCTCTAATTCTCTCTCTTTTTTTTTTCTTTTTTCAAGACAGGTTTGTTTGTTTGTTTGTTTCCATGTAACAGCCTTGGCTGTCCTAGAACTCACTCTGTAGACCAGGCTGGCCTCAAACTCATAGAGATCCACTCGTCTCTGCCTCTCAAGTGCTGGGATTAAAGGCATGCACTACCACTGCTCAGCATGGGCTCTAATTTTCTAATATATAGTATTTTAAATGCACTTTTTTGCTTCCTGTCAAGCTGTTAATGTATTTGGGGGCATAAGTCCAATGAAGCTTCTCTGCCTTCATGGAGTGGCTTCCTGAAGTAGCTTCCTGTGCTTTCGCTCTTGGATGCTTTCTTTCTTCATCATTTTGAGCTCAACCAGGTTCCCATTCATTCCTCCACCTCCTTATGCCTTGACTCCAGAAAATCTCTCTGGTTCCAACAAGTTGTGTCACATTCTTTCAGAGAAAAATAGAGAATTAGCCAGAACTCACTTATACCTGTTCATTGGCAGCCACCCAAATGCCTCTTTCACAGTGAATTAAAGTGAGCAGTGAACTGTAGTCATATTGAAATGGAAATCAGTAACTTACAGGGCTGTTGAGTCAACCAGAGGGGGGAACCAATACCTGTTTTCTCCTTCTAATTAGCTGTGTGGCCTGTTGGAAATGGAGATGATATTGAAATTTACATCATAGTCTGAGAAGTTGAAATGCCTATGTTTGCTCATTCTCTCTCTCCTTCTCTCTCTTCCTCTCTCCCTCCCTCCTTGTGTGTGTGTGTGTGTGTGTGTGTGTGTGGTGCATGTGTATGTGTGAGTGCATGCATGTGTATAGCATGTCAGGAGAGCTCAGAGAGCATTAGTGGGTGTTGCCTTTCATTTGTTAAAGCAGGGTTTCTTTATCACTACCTATGCCAGGATAGCTGGCTTCCAGGTATTGTCTTATCTCTGCCTCCCATGTTCCCATGGGAGTGTTGAGATCACTTGAGTATACTAATACATGTAGATTTTAGATTCATTCTGGAGCTTCAAACCCAGATTCTCTTGTTTATATGGTGACCTCTTATTCCAATGGGCTATCTCCCGGCCCTGTTCATTTTAGATATCCAGATACCTGTTATGCCAATTACTGTACAAAGTTTCTATACTGAATAAAAAGAGTCATGTTCTCTATCCTCACAGTGCTCATATTTTAGTGAGTTCTTGGGTGCAATCTCATGGGGTAGAGATTTTAGCACATGACAAACACATGATACATGTATGCTGTCATGCAGACAAGTATGATGATATATATAATGTTCACAGTGGTTTTACTATGGTTCTGTTAACTTCTGACTAAGAACCTGCAATGGTAATTCCAGCCAGTGGAAGCTACACATCAGCAGGAACTCTATTTGCTCATTTCTTTTGTATTTCTTCTCAGGTAAATGATCTACCAGAGAACCACACAACAAAGAAAACCTGCTTAGTATACACATTGCCTGAGCACCATGAAATATATCCTGCAGCTTTAACTCTTGCTGGGGGTAATAAAGAGAAACATTTAGCAAATTAGCAATTATTTTGAATGCACACATTCAATCTTCTGCTCAGAGACAAAGGTCTTTCATGTTTTCAAGAAGTCATAAGTGAACATAACCTCTTCCTGCCCTGGAGTGAAAGGTCCTTATAAAAACTAAATATCAGGGTTATTCCTTTTTTTAAAATCATTTTTAACCACCATTTTTTAAAAGTTGTCTATTTTCTTTTTCTGCTGTTTGGGCATGTATGGTACACATATATGTATGTGACACATGTATGTATGGGTTGGTATATATGAGTGGGCAAGCAGAAGTCAGAGAGTGGCACTGGATGTCACCATCCACCAATCTCCATTTTGTTTATTGAGGCAGGGTCTTTTACTGAATCCTGAGCTCATTGATTGTGTGTCCAAGATCCTATCTTTAGGATTACAAGATAGCTTCCACACTACCCAGCTTTTATATGCTGCAAAGGATCCAATCTTCACCATTGCAGAGCAAAGCCTCTTCCTATTGCACCATCTGTCCAGCCCCAATCTGCACTCATATTTTACTTCCTTTCTCTTACCGGTGGTTTCAATTCTTTCTGAGTCTGTAGTCTTTATCATCAGTTTCTCAGTTACTTCTTCTGAGTAATTTTCCCATGACATCCCTTCCTGTTGGAATGTACATTTATGCAGCCCTCTGGCTTGAAATGCCAGAATGTTGTTGGCTCATGAAGTGTCTTGGATTTAGCGGCTAGCTTGAAGCATCTGGCAATTGAACATAAACTCCTGTACTTGAGCATTCATGCTTGAACCAGAAATTACTTTGTCATCTTTGCTAGCTTTTATTAAGCAGCAAGCAGCTGCCTTGGAACTGTGACTTATGACAGAGCTCTTTTCCTTAGATGTCACCCTCTTCTAACTCTCAAAACAGCTGTTTCCTTTTCTTCCCAAGCAAATCTTTGTCACCAATACTATTTGTATCTCTCACCATGTAGCAGAGTTTATGAAGCATATTAAATATCCATTGATCTGTACAGTGATCCATAAAAATTCCATAGTTTCCCCCCCTACAGTGCCAAATGCCATCACCTTGAAAACTGCAGATCAGAGATGCCAAATCACTTCTAAGTGGTGATTGACACACCACTGCTGGGTACCCAGAATTGAAAACGTGGTTTTTAGACACCAGGCTATGTGTTTAGTACATTTCTTTCTCATAAGAATTTTAGAAAAACTGACATCAGCACAAGCTTCATTGAGAAAACACCTTTCACCTCTGGAGGTCCAGCCACTAGCCACAATGTCTGAATGAGCTCCTGCCTTATTTCCAGTAAAATTTGTCTGGGTCTCTGTGTGATGTTTAAGAGTTTCCACGTTGGTGAAGCATTCTGTTGGGTCCTGTTGCACCTTGTAACCCAGAATGAATGAATCCCACTAGGATTGTGAAAAGGAGCATGTCCTGGTAAGGTGACAATGTGAAAGAGTATTTTTCATGAAGAAGGCAGATAGAAGGGCTTTATAAATTACGCAGCAATCGGTAGAAGGATCCATACACCCTGCACATCCGGCCTGATATAATGAATGCATTATTGGATTGGTTTTTCTTACCTATATCTTTGTGAGTATTGGTTTATCCGAAACTGTAACAATTGGCAAAGTTCTATTCACTTATTTGTACTGCAGCCCAGGAGATCAGTCCAGGGACTTTACATCAATTAGACAAATAAGGTGTACATATTTGTTAGAATTTAAGCTGTGGTATTGCCTTTACTGTCTTCTCAACCAGTGATAAGCTGTTGTGTTCTAATGGGTGATTTAAATAAGTAAATTGTCTTTCAATTAAAATGTATTAGTTATTGTACCTTTAAATGCATAAACACATATACAAACACTCATACTTATGAACCTTTAAAGGTTCTCTTTGTTTGAATTGAAGTAACTACCATGTTTCTGAAATGAGAAAGCTTTATGTTTTCAATTAATGAAGGCCTCACCACATAGCTATGTCTCCTTCTGCCCTTTAAAAAAAAAAAATCTCTTGCTAATGTGGTCTACCAATTTTTTTAATTAATTATTTATTTATTTATTGCTACCTTCTGCTCAGTATTTCCAGACAAACGATACCATAGAGTTGGAGTGCTTTGCTTATCACAATGGCACATCTTTGTAGATGACTTAAAGTAGGTTTGGAAAGCATGAGACTTTGTGTCAAGTCTGAACTCTGACTTAAATTCCAGGCACCATTTTGATGAAGGTAGCAACATTATGTATTGTGCTGATTTTAACCCACTAGTACCCTACCCTCCTTCATCACTGTCTCCTACTGAAGCCCTTCTTCCGATAAACCCCCTCCTCCTTTTATGTCTTTTGCTTTATTGGGGTGGCTCACATTATTTCATTTATATGTGCTACTTATACATTTAATCATTTAATATGTGTGTGTGCCCATGCATGTGTGCATACCTGTGAACCTGTGTCTTTGTCTGTGTGTGTGCGCGCGCGCGTGTGTGTGTATGCCCATGCTTGCCCTGGAATGTGTGTGGAGATCAAAGATCAAAGGAAAACAAAGGGAAGTCAGTTCTCTTCTTTTTCTATGTGGATTCTAGGGATCAAACTCAGGTCACCAGGCTTAGCGTCCAATGCCTTTACCTACTCAGCCATCTTGCCAGCCATCTTGATTTGCGTGTGTGGTGGGGTAACCCACTGAGTTTAATTAAGGTTTCATGCATGAGCTTGCTTGGGGGTTACTTCTCATAAAGTTTTTTTTCCTATTTTAATATTCTAAAGATCAGTAAATGGACTATTGCTCCATAAGAGATAGCCTTTTTAATTGTCACCTACCTGTCTTCCTTTCCTCGTGTCTCCTTTATCATGAATGAATATGCTATATCTGATGTTTATGCGGTAGAAGGTCCAGCTGCTCTTTATTCATGTATTTCTTGGCCACTGTCTGCATCTTTGCATCTTTTCTTCCACCTTTCTCACTTGTCTCCTGCATCCACTATCCTTTACCCTGATTAAATGAAAATGTTTGACATAGCTTCAAATCTGTGTGTCTGCTACACCTAATTTTCAAAACATGAAATGTTGTGCCATCGCTCTGAAAATAAACTGAATTAAGTTGCTTTATACTTCTCTGACCTCCCATTGATTTTCTTTTCCTTTTGGGTCAGTAATTCTCAATGAAAATGAAAGGTCCCCTTCTACTGTGGGCAACTGTACTCTTGTGCAGTGACCCTCAAACCTACTCCAGGGAGTTGCCCAGGCTTACAAGAGCATTTTCCAGTAACTGACATCTCAACATTTAGAGCACTGACAAACCCTTAGTTGAGAAATCTACTGATTTTTATTCTCTGTTAAGTTTCTGAAATGTGTCCACAGCAGGAAAGCACAACAGGAAGAAGAGTCTCATTAGCTCAATTCAAGATGTCTTGTCCAGCATGTGTACAAAGGCGGCATTTCAGCTATTGCCAGGAGCTGAGGAGCTATTAATAGTTGTTTTCTATTGATGGGATCCCAGAAAATGATTCATTTAGAATTACAGATGAGCCCCCAAGACAAACTATCGAGAGTGGACATGACTGGTGGGCAGTATGTGGGTCTCGTCCAGAGTCTGGTCTGCAGAAAGATTTAGAAATTAATCTTACCATGCCAAATAAAGGAAAGCCAGCTAACAGTGCCCGCCAAGGAATTAGTGTCCTCCATCTGAAGCTCTGTGAACTCCTCGGTGACCTCGCCTCAAATCTATACGCAAACACAGACATATGCTTCAGAATGGGAGAACCATCACTTCTTTCCCCAAATCTTTAAACTCAAGAAACTGAACACGGGGAAATTGCTGACAGGAGCAGGTTAAACAGAACTAAGGAATGTGTTTTAATTCTGCAAGGTTACAGCACCATCTACTGTCTGGGATATTAATCTGTTCTTTACATTGAACCTGTATGTAAGTGGACATGGGCATTCCAGGGTTACTTTGTTTGTAGGCAAGGGAAAATCTTTGCCATGAAATTCATTGTCATTGTCTCAAGAAATGCATGTCATTTCTTTTGGAGTCTAGGTAAATACGCCCTTATTTTGCATCAGTAGAGCAGCAAATATCCCTCAACTGCAAGACTGTATTTCTTTAATCAGCAAAGACCTCATTGTGCCACATTTTTTACATTGTTTATGGTGTGATTCATCCTATCTTATTGGCACTAATGGGATTCTTTGGGACCCTTTAGCACAGTGACTCATATGGGAGAATTATTCATGTGTAGTAAGTGAAAGCAACAAACCTATAATTCCTTCTTGCTAAACAGAAAAAAAAAATCTAATCATTACTTGATGGAAATGTGTATGAAACTTTTTAAAATCTTCCATCACAATCAAAGGGATGCCATGGAGTGGTTCTAATTATACTTTAACTTAAAGATGCTCTTTATTTAATTTGTCGTTAAGAAGACTCTTTTTGAATGCCCTTTTAGATTGTCATTTCTGTTAAACCATAAAGAAAGCTTCAAAAAAGAAAATGTCAAACCAAGATGATAAATTTAGCCAATTCTCCACCCCCATCCCTGATTACTTACTTGCTAGTCTGCTTTAAGAGTATTTTTATACATGGCCCTACCACAGCCAGGGCCTGGGTTGGTATCTGTGACTCCTAGTACCACCAAAAGCCATGAAAATACTCGGGGTCTGAGGCCACGTGAGAATCTGAGGGTCATGCTGCAACCAGGACTTAATAGATCTGAGTGACCTGCACTGCTACAAGGGGCCGTGGTGATGTCCAGGCCAGGCTGCAACAAAGGGCCATGTCTCCATCAGTGATCCTATTGCAGCCAGGATCTGAGTTGTTAGTGTGGCTCATGGTACCATCAAAGGCCATGCCTATGCCAAGAGTTTGGGCCACCACCCGGGGCCAAGGTGACCTCCAAGCCCAGGTTATCTTGGTGCCAGGAGGCCATGCTGTCACCAGGGCCACACAAATCTGAATGGTCTGTGCTGCCACCTGGGGTCAAGATATCATCTGGACCAGGGTTGCTGTGGAGGGCCATGTCTAGGTCTGGGGCCCTACTGCAGCCTGGGTCTAAGTTGATATCCACATACTATCAAAGGCCATGCTGATGCCAGGTGTATGGGCTGCCACCTGGGGCCATGTTGTTGTTCAAGGGTTGCTCTGCTGTGGGGAATTTGATCTGGGTAGCCTGTACTGCCACCTGGGGCCATGATGACATAGCAGTCCAGGCTGCTGCCTGAGACCATGTCTGGATATGTGTTCGTACTCCAGTCAGGGTCTGGGCCACCACCTATGGCCATGTTGATAGCCAAGGGCCATGTTGGCACTAGGGCCATGTGTTGTCTAGGCCAGCCATGTTGCTGAGGGCCATGCCTGGATCCACAGCCCTACCACACTCGTGGTCTGTTCTGATTGATGTCCATGGCTCCTGATATCATCTAGAGTAATGCAGATACCAGGGGTCTTGGACGCCACCTGTGTCTTGGATGCCACCTGTGGCCATATTGGTGTCCAAGGGCCTTGCTGCCACAAGGACCATATGAATCTGAGTGGCCTGTATAGCCACATGGGGCTGGGACTGGGCTGCTGTCATGGACCATGTCTGGGTCCATGACCAAATAGCAGTTAGGGTCTGGGCTGATGTCCAAGGTTTGTTATCACAGGGAAACATTCATGTTGAAACCCAAGGGATGTACTGAGCCAGTGCTATTCCTTACTGGCCCTGGGATAGCTAGCCCTGCCCCTCACTGAACACTGCAGGAGAGCTAGTGCCACTCCCCACCCCATCATGAGAAAGCTGACCCCAGCACTCAGGAGAAATGCCCCCCCCCAAGTTTGAGAGAGTTGGTCCTGATGACATGGGCCTAGGAGAGATGGCTCTATCTTTGACCTGAGGGGGTGATTCCAATGGCCCAGACTGACCAGCTCAGCTACCACCCAGACTGCCATCCTGGGCTTTGGGTTGGCCCACCCTAATAGCTACCCTGTCTGGAACCTCCTGGAGTTCACAAAGGGCCTGGTCCTGATGATCAATAACCTGAAGATCAATAGGATCTTCACAACTAGAGGTAAAAACAGGATGCCTGAGAGGAGTTTTGATGAGGTTCCAGTGAGGATGGCGTGCTTGAACCAGACTCATTGCAATGATATTTTTCAGGTGGGGCTGATTGGACAGAGGGGTATACTGTGTGACACACAGCAGGTCGTGATGCCACAGGGACATATGAAGAGATGGTGGAAAGACAGAGGAGTGAGGTGGGGGTTTTGTTTGTTTGTTTTGTTTTGTTTTTAATTAATTTGGGGGGCATACTGCCAAGTGGATATGAAGGCACTGGGAGGTGAGAGGGATTTGGGGTTCATGATGTGAAATTTCCAAAGAATTAATAAGAATATTCTTATTGATCATCGAAGCTTGCTTGCCTTCAGGAAATTCTTTGATTTAGAAAGGCATCACAGCTAAGAGACCCCCGTTACTTCCACACAGTGCAAACCCAAAACTAGGACTTTTGCTTTTCCTGATGCATGCAAAGATAAGAGGGAGACTATGACTGACTTCCAGACAAGTTAGACCTTGTTCTTAAAAACAAACAACTTGATTTCAATAGTTGAACCAAGACTTGAGAGGCAACCAAGAGTGTTGGGGTGTCGTTACAACAATTCTTGTAACAAAGCAGGCAGTCTCTGCTACACATCAGGACCAGGGAAATACACCAACCTTAATAATCACAAGAGTGCTTACTGTACAATGTACTTGCCACCCTCGGCTGTCTTGTGACATTTCTATTTGTGTCAGTCACTCTTATTAAACAGCTCTATTTGGTGTTTATTTCCTCTACTCCTTGATAATAGACTGTAAGTACTCTGCTCAGAGGTGACTTGCAAATTGCTTTACAAAGGCATCCCCAGTTTCTACTCAGTCTGACTGGGGTGTTTTCCTTTGTATCATTTACCACAATGCTCAAAGAACCAAGGCACCGATTCAAACAATACTTGGACTCAGGAAACTGTTCACACATTGCTGTCCTCTTTGATAGGGTTAAGAGACCTGGAGAGCAGCAGTGCCCAGCAATGTTTGGCATGCAAATGAGGGTAGTTCTGATTGGTCAGCGTTCCTTTCATGCTGATCTTAGGGCGGTCTCTCTGTGTTCTTCATAAGCCCACCTTATTTTGACTATGGAGCCACTGTTGGAGACAGGCAGAGCTGAGAGAGCACCACCCAAAGAGAGACTTTAATTGGCAACTATGTGCTGAATAAGGATGATTTAGATTTGCAGGCAGGTCCTGCTTGGGTAAAATAGGGTACCTGCTGTCAAAGAGGCAGATGATCCTACGCCTTTGGGAGGGGGCACTCTCTCCAATTCAGGATCACATTTCAGAAATTCCTTATTTCCTTTTTTCTGTTTTTGTCATGTCCTTGTTTATCACAGGTTGGGGGCAAGCATGGAATTTGTACCTGCAATTAGCAATAATAAAACAATGTGAAAAGCACAAATAGATTTCTCAATGCCCACCCCTGTCCCTCCATCCCTCCCCATCCTATGTTCCTATCCAACTCCCCAACAGAATGGATTATTTTCTCTAAGTAACTCTAAAATAAAGCTACATAGTGTGTGTGTGTGTGTGTGTGTGTGTGTGTGTGTGTGTGTGTGTGTGTTTAAAATGAAGACTCTAAGACAAGTGACTAAGTAGTGACACAGACCAGTAATCCTAGCATTCAGGAGATAGAGACAAAACAACAGTTCCAAGGAAGCCCAGGATACATAGTAAGATACTATTTCAGAAAGGAAATCAACTGTAGAGAGTAATGACCCAATAGAGTATAATTACAAAATGAATTCAGTTTTCTTTTTGGAGGAATTAGACTCAAAAGGCTAAATATATTTTTAAGCAATATCTTGCTCCTGACAACAATATTTTATTCATGCATTAATTCAGATTTTCTTCATTGTGTGATGTGTAGAAACTCATTGTTTAAATTTTAATGGAATGTTTAATTCTGTTTATTCTTTATTCCAAGTAATGTAAAACTTCAATTTTTAAATGGCATCAGCTCTCCATGTAGACTTAACTATCTTTTGCATTTTAGTGTTTGGTAGTATACTTTATTTTTTCTTCTGGTATGAATGTGTGTGTTGGGTGATATTTGAGTGCATGTATGCATTTTCTCAGGTTCATGGATACATATGTTTGTGCAAGCACACGTGCATGTGTTTTGAGGTCTGAGGTTAATTTGGGGAATTTCCCTCAATTGCTCTCCACCTTACTACCTAAGAAAGGCTCTTTCAGTTGAGCCCACAGCTTCTTGATATTACTAGTCTAGCTAGCCAATTTGCTGCAAGGATCATTGTCTCTGTGTGTTGGAATTAGTGAAGTTGCCTAACCACCTGCCATTATGTGGGTGCTGGCAATCCAACTGCCAATCCTCATGCTTGTGGGGCAAGCACATTAGCAGTTGAGCCCACCTCTCTAACCCAGGTGATGTGTTTTCAATATTTACATGTTAAATAAAATTCAAACTAAACAACCTTCCCTCTTTTCCTTTCCTAACACAAAGGAAATATCAGAGTGGCAGACTGTGAAGGATGATGAGATGTGTTACAGAGCTCTACCAACTGATGGGTCTGTGGACTCAGAATCTAGGACATGAAATGCTCATGGATAGGTACAGAGTGTTGCAGAATAGGTAGCCCGCAAGGTTGGGGGATTAATACTAAACACAATAGCACACACATAAACACACACACACCCTCAAGACAATAAGGATGTATTTGCACAATAAAATATATTAAAGCTATAAATGTTTATGATGTGTATGTGCATTTCCTTGCTCTTGTGTGTGTGTGTTTGTTTGTGAATGTGTGTTTGTGAGTGTGTGTGTGTGTGTGTGTGTGTGTGTGTGTGTGTGTGTGTGTGTAAGATGACAGTAACAATGCACACATTGAGTGTCCCTATCTGGAATTCTCAGAAATATACTCAACTAAAAAATAGCAGAGTTCTTGACAAAGTGACTGATTCTAGGGATATAGGAAGGGAAAGTGTAAGATAAGATAAGCACAGGGCTGTGGAGATGGCCTACTGGAAAAGCACTTTCTGTGAATGCATGAGGGCATAATGTCAATCCCCAGCATACATGTAAGAGACAAACGCTAGGAATGGTAACATGTGTATGTGCCTGTAACCCACCCAGTACAGCCTCAGCCTCACTGAAAAATGGTAATTGTTAGTAGCCTCTCCCTCACTTCCTCCCTCCTTCTCTCTCTCTCTCTCTCTCTCTCTCTCTCTCTCTCTCTCTCTCTCTCCATTTTCCCTTCTCTCTGTGTATTTCCATCACATAACACACACACACAACTCATAAATGAGAGGTCTAGAACATCTTTTGGGACCATAATGTAGGGAAATTCTAAGTGATAAAATGCCAACAGCACAGAGAGTCCAACTTCAAAGGAATCCCATTGGCCAAAAATGGGGAAAACTTAGGCATCATAATAACAACAGTAAGTATCCTATAAACTGTTGAATAAAATAAGAAGTCATAAGTTGTTGTCAATATCTGTAGGTAAATAAACACACCACAGAGACAAGAACATGTTTTCCTAGAGAAGAATGTCACTTGGTATATATG
Organism: Phodopus roborovskii; assembly: GCF_943737965.1. NCBI lineage: Eukaryota > Metazoa > Chordata > Mammalia > Rodentia > Cricetidae > Phodopus > Phodopus roborovskii. The sequence continues at coordinate 10,081,492 of NW_026126576.1, forward strand.
CATCAAATGATAGCCGCAAAGGATCATTTGACAGCCATCATAGAAGTAGTTGATTCAAGCAGCAATTTTCTATGCAAACTCAGAATACCTTCCTACACCCTGCCCATCAGTCACAAGGGGAGAAAAGCCAGGCAAACACCATTGTGGTATGGGTCCTGATGGAAGGAGGAAATCAGTGAATATAAGATGCAAAAGACCTTATCCAACCTGGCTGGACATCAGTGTCACTTTGTATCCATTCCTGATGGTTCTTTTATCCATTTGAATACTTCTCCAAATGGAGACACATGGTCTCCTCAGGAAACCCATTTTCCTGTTAGAATGATCCAATGATTACAAAGCCCTTCTCCATTTGGGAGTAAAATAGTCCTGTTCCTCTTTCCTTTCTACTGTGAGAAAATACAAAATAAGCAATTAAGCTTCTGCCTAACCCTTCATGGGTTTGAAAGCTCCTATCTCATCTCTCTTTATTTCTCTTCCTTGTAGTGAGCATTCTCAGTGATATTTGCTGTTTAAATGTACTAGATTCTTCAGTAGCATGTGCGTACTAATCTGTTAGGGACTCCAAAGGACACTAAGTGTAAGCTGTGCCCCAACTAATGCAAAATCCAGCTGCATTGTTACCTCAAGTTGGAATAGCACAGGCAATGAGTGCAGCATAAGATTGCATTAGCCTTCTTTGATAGTTGCATGGATACCTCACATACTGAAATATTCATCTTGTCTTTGGGCACTGCCAATCCTATAGAATATACCGAGTTTTCTAATTTTTAAAAGTAGAGCCTTTCACTATTATCCCTGTTAAATTTCATCCTGAATTAAAAAAATAAAACAAACAAAAAAAAAAAAAACATGGTCCAGCTTGAGTCACTGAGAATTTTGATTTTCATATAATATTTAGGACACACACACATTACAGAAAATTGACAAATTAGTTTATCCAGCATTGATTTTATCTGTATTGAAGAATAGGAGTCAACTATAGAGTGTTGAAGGTTACCCACGGGCATGTGACCTCTAGGATTATCATCATCATCCATCCGCACCTTTGCTGTGACATTTAATTATTATTAAAAACAGTTCTTCCTCCGTGTTCCCTTCCTTCATTAATTAACAACAAGCTAACTATTAGCTCTTTGGCAAGTCCCAAGACTTTGAAGAGTCCCAGTTTTTTCACTCTCCTAAAAAGAGAAATAATAATTTTTAAAAAGAAGACACAATCCTACCAAAGGCATCATCACAACCATCGCAGGAGATGTGCTACAAATGATTCAAGGTAAGTAAACATACACACACACACAGGCCTGCAAACACACAAACACACACACACTTCCTTAATAGGCACCAAGTGAATATCTTAGTACTGTGATTGAAATGAAAGAAATTATAAAGCGAAGTGGAAGACATGATATGCAAAAAACAACATCAAAATTAGAATCATTGGACGTAAGGAGATGGTTCAGCTGGTAAATTGTTTGCCATACAAACATGAGGATCTAAATTCAAATTCCAGAACAAACACATAGGTGTGTGGTGTACCTATAATTTCAGAACTCCTACCATGTGATAGGATGTGGAGACAGAAGGAACCCCTGAGGCTCACAGGCCAGCTAGGCAGATGCACACAGACTAACAACACAGAGACCTGCCTCGAACAAGGTAGAAAACAACCACTGACATACAAAGTTGTGTTTTTACCTCTGTGTGTACACTAGGTATGTGCACGCCTCTACTCACACATAGACACATAAATATTTTTTAAATGGAATTATTATCCATGAGCCCAAAGTACTTTCTAAATTAATGTATATATTTACTGTAAAGTGATTCATTTTATTATGGCATTTTTAAATGTATGCATCATTGGTGATATTCAACCCCCAATACCGTCTCATGTCCTTCCCTGCTTTCCTTGTGCTTCTCTTCCTTTCCCCAACATGCCACATATATATTCATATTGTGTGTGTATAGTGAGATATCCATATATAGAGAAAGGATAGGGGTCTCTCTACAGTCCGGATCTCCTGGAACTCACTATATAGACCAAACAGGCCTTTAACTCACAGAGATCTGTCTGCCTCTGCCTCCTGAGTGCTGAGATTAAAGGAATATGCCACCATGCCCAACCTTTTATATATCATTATTATTATTATTAAATCTAGATTTCATACACCAGAGAAAACATGTGGATAACTGTCTTTATGAGGCTGGCTTATGTGAATTAACGTGATGGCTGCTGGGTCTATCCATTTCCCTTCAAATAAAGTAATTTTGTTCTGTTTTTTTGCCAATCAAAACTCCATACCACATTTTCTTTATTCTTTACCCATTCATCTGCTGACAGACATTTAGGCTGATTTCATAATATGGCTGTTATGGGGAGTGCTTATTTCATAAACATAGCTGTGTGGGTATCTGTCAGATGACCAAAACCACTTGTTTCTACAGACAATTCTAACTTAGAATGTCTTTTCAAGCATCATCAAGTCAGCATATAAAATGGCTTGGATATGTATTACCATGTTTGCATAGTGACTAATGATTAACTTTTTCTTGTGGTTGTTCAGCTGGAACAAAGCACTTGGTTTATCTAGAAAACACTGTAGGAAATAAAATAATCTCTAGAAACTAGCAGTTTACACAGTTCGCAAACAAATGTCAGGCAGCATCAGTGTTCTGGAGTTCTGGATATGCCACTTTCAAGTTGGAAATAGGAAACAACCACAGAATGGTTGTTCCCAGTGTTGTTGGTCCTACTTACTGTTGTCACTTAATTGGCAACCAGCTTCAAACAGCATCTTGAGTCCTAATTGCCTCTGAGAGTTCTGTGCACACAGAACAATAGTGAGAGTGACTTGTCAAAACAGAAGTCATAAATACAGGTCCTTCCTGATCTTGATGAATTAAAACCAAAGGAGGGGAGACAGTTTGTTTTTGCAAGAAGCCATCTGTTTATTTGTGTGTAGCAGTTGTATTAAATTTAAGGAAATTAATCACAAGCATCAGAATTCCTAACACAGTACATGAGAGTGGTGAAGAAGTAAAACACCAATAAAACCAAGGACCTAATGAGGTTTTCAAGCTCCTTGGTTTAATCTTCTGTGGTCCCTGGGAGACCTCTCTGGTGAGTGGACATGCACGACTTAGTTTGCATTGATTGTTGCCACTTCAGAGCTCAGATCATGAATTGGCAACAAGCACTAAATTAATGAATTAGCTTTTGTCAGTACTACAATTGGGCCAGCATGATCTGTTTTGTAAGAAACCCAACAAGTCCTTGGTTAACAGGTGATAGACTTTTGTTAATAAAAATCTGTCACAGATCCCTGAATGTGCTGGGGATGTGACTCCATGCTACAGGGTATGCAAAACCATGGGTTTAATTTCCAACACAACAAAAGAGAAGATAGACAAAGTACAATGTGTAAATTCCTTGCTGATTACACAAACATTGACAGGTTTTAAGTACTTGAGCCTGGACATATGACTCTACTCTCCTAAGTCTGGTGTGTAGACTTAGTACTAGAGGCAGCATTTTAGGGACCACTACCAGTTACCTCCTTGTAATAAGTCCAATACCTTTACAGTACTATTTGTGTCCTGTGACAAAAACTCTTAGAATACTTTGTGCACTTAAATATCTTCAGTAAAATACACATAATAAAGAATGCACATTGCTGTCTATGCCCTCAGCCTTGTAATCTGAAAGACTTGTGCATTGATCTGATTTTCTCAGCTATATGAAGGAAAGAGAATAGTATAAAACAGGGTTCCTGAACCACTCTAAGGCATCAGTCTTTTTGTCTTTTAGACAGAGATTATAATGGTATCTATTATGAATAAGTGAGATTAAACCATGCAGAGTGCTTAACAATGCTCAGGGTCTTCACAATGATTGCTATTGTTCCATCAGCTTCTTCCATATATGATGTCTTTGAAACACTTTATAAACACACACACACACACACACACACACACACACACACACACACACATATATATATATATATATATATATATATATATATATATATATATAACAGTATATTACACAAGGCCTGCACAGGTTTAAGGCAGATGTGGTCCTTGCAGAGAGGGGAGTGGACATAGGTTCCCACTACAAACCAAGAAACTATTTACAAATGATACTCACTGGCAAAGGGAAGATCAGTTTTCTCCAATGGAGTATATCAATAATGCTCCAGGGCAGGCCCCATGCCAAGGAGTAGTTGGCCAACAAAAACACACTTCATGTTTTGTTGTGTTTCAAGCACACATACATGTGTAGACTTTTGCTTTATTTTATTTTGTCGAACAATTTGTGTCGTGTTGGTCCTCTGCTTGTTTGCTTTGATTTTCATTTTGGTGCTTTTGTGGGTTTTTTGTTTGATAGATTTTTATTTTTTATTGTGAGAGAAAGAACATAAAGCTGGATGAGTATGGAGAAGGGAAAGCTGTGCTCACCGCCTTGGACAGCGCTGCCACCCAGAAAGCATGCTGCCGGCTTGGAGATGTGGTCACTGCCATTGCCATCTCTCATACACACCAATAAATTGTTAGCAGAGTTATTTAAAAGCTGTGCAGTTTTTTGTCGCTTAAGTTGAGTCAGGAATCTTCCCTTAAAGGAGCAGTGCGAATATCTGCTTGTCTCTAGCAAAGCAGAGTACAACCAAGAAAAATGCTGTTACCAAGAAACCTTGCTTGTCTCTGTTCTTTTGTTTCTAAAACCCTTTTTTAAGCTTTTGTTAAATTTTAAGTGGAAGTTCTTATTAACCACATGGGCGCCATTTGTAACGAGTATCGGTTTTTCCGCCTGCCGCCGCCCGGTCTTGTCCCGCCGCCACACCAGCCCCAAATAACACACAGAGACTCTATATTTGATACAATGCTGTTGGCCCTGTTACTTGTTTCTTATCGGCTAACTCTGCCTTAATTATTAACCCATTTCTGCTGATCTATGTATTTCTCTTACCGGGGAGGCGGCGGCATACTGCTTTCTTCAGACTCTCCATCTTGACTCCTCCTTACTACTTCCTATTTCCTCCTTGTCTCCTAGTCCCTCCTATCTTCCTTTCCTATTGGCCAACAGTGCTTTATTATTAACCAGTATGAGAAACATATACAGAATGACATCTCCCATCAGGAAAGTTTTGGAAGGAGTTGGAGGAGCAGAAAACATAATCAAAATGTATAAAAGATTAAAATAAAAATGTGCATTAAAATAAAACTCACACTATACCCAACAAATATGTTCAGACATTGCCAATTAGGAGAGTAAAAACAAAGTAAAAGCCTCCCATGAAATATGATTTCAAAATTCCTACCAGAGTTTTTTTTTTTTTTAATTTAATTAGTTTATTTCTTTTGCATTCTGATCCCAGTTTTCCCTCCCTCCTCTCCTCCCATTCCTCTCCCCTCCCCTTCAATCCACTCCTCCTCTGTTTCTGTTCAGAAAGGGGCAGGCCTCTAATGGGTTTCAACTAACTAATCCATATTCTGTACCTGGATAGTAGGTTTCTCTACCGATGCAGTAAGCCAGATCAATCATATTAAAAAGTAAAAGACCCGGTATATTTGAGGGAAACACTTATGGGCGAGTCCTCCACCTTCAGAGAAGGAAGCTGAGGTGGAGAAAGGGAGAAGAAGAGAAATCACATGACCCCTTAAAGGAAAGCACTTAAATACCCTGTAGGCCTTGTTTCAATGACCTGTCCTCCATAAACTGGGCTTGTGCCAGTCATGGTAAATAAGGTCTTAAGCAACTAGCAGCCTTGGAGGAGGAGCCATTGCTACTGCTAGGAATGTGGACTGGACTCCTGGAGGCTTTTCTGTGCATTTTCTGTGCAGGGCCAGGCTGGAGATTCCAGGAGAACACTAACTATGGCATATCAAGTTGCTGTAAGACTAAGCACCACCCCTTGTATTAAGGTAGGGCAAGGCAACTCAGTATGAGGAATAAGTTCTCAAAAGCCAACCAAAGTGTTAAGACAATCCCTGCTCCCAATGTTAAGAGTCACACAAGTAGACCAAGCTACACAACTGTCATCTCTATGTAGAGGGTCAGTCCCAAGCAGGTTCCCTGGTTGATGGTTCAGACTCTGTGAGTTCCTATGAGCCAGGTTAGTTGTTTCTGTGAGTTTTCTTGTGATGTTCATGAGTCCTCTGGCTCCTACAATCATTACAATCATTCTTCCCTCTCTTTGGCAGGATCCCAAAACTTGGCCTAATTTCTGGCTATAGGTCTCTGCAACTGTTTCCATCAGTTATCAGAAGAAGCCTTTCTGATAACAACAGGGTAGTCACCAATCTGATCATAGGAAAAACGCAGTCCAGGCTACATATCCACTATTGCTATGATTCTTAGCTAGGGTCATCCTTGCAGACTCATGAAAATTTCTCTTGCATCAGGTTTCTACCTGATCCCAACCCCCCTCCCCCCAGTCATCTCTTTCACTACTCTCCTCCTTCACCACCACCACCCCCCAAATCCCTCAAGTTCCTATCTTTATCTGCCCCCAATCCACCCAGGAGATCTCTTCTATTTCCTATTCCCAGTAAGATCCATGCATCCCCCTTGGTCCCTGCTTGTTGCCTAGCCTCTCTGAGTCTATGGATTGTAAACAATATCCACTTATTAGTGAGTATATTCCATGTTTATCTTCCTTGGATTGGGCTACCTCACTCAAGATGATTGTTTTCTAGTTCCATCCATTTGCCTTTATATTTCCTGACATCCTTGTTTTTAACAGTTGAGTAGTACTCCATGGTATAAATGCATAACATTTTCTTTATTTATTCTTTGGTTGAGAAGCATTTAGGTTGTTTCCAGTTTCTGGCTATTACAAATGAAGCTGTAGTGAACATAACTGAGCAAGTGTCTCTGAGATATGATTGAGTATCCTACATGCCCAGTAGTAGTATTGCTGGGTCTTGAGGTAGATTGATTCTGAGAAACTGTCATATTGATTTCCAAAGTGGCTGTATAAGTTTGCACTCACACCAGCAATGGAATGTTCCCCTTACTCCACATCCTGTCCAGCATAAGCTGTCATCAGTGTTTTTGATCTTAGCCATTCTGACAGGTGTAACATGGAATCTCAGAGTTTTTTTGATGTGCATTTCCCTGGTGGCTAAGGATATTGAACATTTCTTTAAGTGTTTCTCTACAATTTGAGACTCTTCTGTTTTGATTCTGTTTTGAAGTCTTGCTTAGGTCTGTACCCCATTTTTAAAATTGAGATATTTGTGTTTTGAAAGCCTCATTTCTTGAATTCTTTACATATTTTGGAGATCATCTGTCAGTTGGATGTGAAGTAAAGAGCCTTTGTTGAAGATCTTTTCCCATTCTGTAGGCTACCATTCTATCCTATTGACAATGTCCTTTGCCTTTTAGAAGCTTTTCTGTTTCATGAGGTCCCATTTATTAATTGTCAATCTTAGTGTCTATGCTATTAGTGTTCTATTTGGGAAGTTGTTTCCTGTACCAATGTGTTTGAGGTTATTTCCCACTTTCTCTTCTATCAGAGTTAATGTAACTAGATTCAAGATGAGGTCTTTGTTTTAATCCACTTGAACTTGAATTTTGTGCACGATGGTAAATATGAATCTACTTGCATCCTTCTACATGTCCATGTCCAGTTATACCAGCACCATTTGTTTAATATGCTTTCTTTTTCCATTGTATAATTTTCCTACCAGATAGATTTTTTTAACCCGAGCAGTTCTTTAATAAATGTTTATATATCTCACAGGCTAAAACACAGTCCTATGAATATGGAAGATATTTAATCTTCGTTCTTTGTTGTTATCTAATTTGGTTTACTATATGAACATTTGAGGAATGTGACTGAATTAAGATTTTATTCATGAGGCATGTACATGGACACTATGTTGAATCCATACTGTTCTTATCATTGTATTCTCTGGCATCATTTATACAATGTAAAGAATCACATGTGGGTTGGGAGTTGACAAACCTTCTCTGCTAAGCAAGCCTGTTCCACTCAAGTTAAAACAAAAATGCAAATGGTAACATTGAAAGCCAATACTCCTTTAAAAATATTTATTACAGTTACACATGTATGTTTGTGTGCATATGAAAGAGGCAGAAGATACCTCTGAAGCTAGAGTTACAAGTGTCTGTAACCTGCCTGACAAGGATGCTCAAAACTGCTAGGTCTTCTGGAAGAGTTCCTGCTCTTAAGCACTGAGCCATCTCTCTAGCCCCTGAACTAATATTTTGTTTTTATTTTGAAGAAGCAATATACAGATTTCACCTTCTTTGTGATATTCATCACCTTGATGATTAATTATACTGTAGTAAAATTTCTTAAAATTCCTACTAGTTTCAAAATAGCGAGATATAAATTGATATATTATGAAGATTATAAAATAACTTGATAAAGATACAAGCAAGTGCCGGCCATTGGTGGTGCACACCTTTAATCCCAGCACTCGGGAGGCAGAGGCAGGAGGATCTCTGTGAGTTCAAAGCAAGCCTAGTCTACAGAACCAGTTCCAGGACAGGCTCCAAAACAATACAGAGAAACCCTGTCTTGAAAAACAAAAAACAAAAAAAGAAAGAAAAGAGAAAAAAAGAAATAAGCAAGTGTATATTATGTCAGAAGGAATGAGATGCTTTATCTATAGCACATGTAAGAAATAAATCAAGTGGAAAAGAACATAGGGAATAGCTCCAATTCTATCTCAGAACAATCTCAGGCCTTCATTGGTTTGAGAGCTTGGCAACCCCCCAAACCCTGGGGCTCAGTATCAAAGGTGACAGGAGAACATTATGCAGGGTCTGAGAGTCAGTTTTTGTTGTGGAGAGTAGGGAGAGGGGAGAACCTGGTGACACCAGACCCAGAAACTGCTTTTGTTAAAAAATAAATAAATAAATAAACTTCAGGTTGGGCATAAAGGCAAATTAACTATTTTTTTTTTTGTGACTTGGCTTCACAGTGTGTGGTGGGGGCTAGCTACTTTCTGAATTCCATGAGCAACAGACTTCCTAATGTTCTGGGCCTGATTTATGGCCCTGACTTTGGGTTAGGGGTATTTTCCTTTATCATATTTACAGTGATATAAAACAAAACAACTGAAAAATGATGAGCCTGAAGATGGACAGAAATTCTACCTAAATGAAAATAATAGTTTCACTATTTCTCCGCCTTCTGCGGAGAATATGTTTGCTTTGCTTTATTGTCCTTCCTTTGAATATTGCTACACTAAAACACTACTTTTACAACAGCAACAAAAACATACAAAAAAAAGACAAAAGTTGGACAAACTTCAAATTACATGGATTTTCCCTCTTGTATGTATATAAACTAATGACATAAATACTCCATGATATAGTTAAAGGGAAAATTTTTATTGTAGATATGAGAGAAAGAGAACAGCTAGAGGCATCTGGAAGAGTCCAGAGCAGAGAGAGAAAATAGTAAACTAAATAAGGCTAGCAGACTGGACCTTTCCATGAAAGAACCAGGAGTGTGTGTGCATGGGGATGGGGGGGGGGAGTGGTTCTGAGAGGGGAAGACAATGAGCTTTTGGACAAAAGAGAGGGAACAAAGCAGAAACAGGAAGTTTTTAAGGAGAAACAATAGCTGGGGGAAGGGAGTACAGGAGGAGGTGAAAAGGGCTGTGAGGCTAACAGGAGCTCTGAAGGATCCTGGAGACCAGCATGTTCTTTGGTATGCTAATAAGCACCACAGATAGCCATTGTCCCTTCTGCAAGTGATAAGGGAAATGGCTCCTTTGGTGGTAGGGGTAGTGCTGGTGTATGTGTGCGTGTGGGGGGGGGGAGGTGGAGGTGGAGGGGATCTGGAGTCACAAGTTCTTTTGGAATGCTGGCTTTTGTTTAACCTCCAGAATGAAGTTTACTTTAGACCTGACAGTATATAGATATGAACAGCTATACAGCTTTTAGTGAGACCAGAGAGATATGCAAATCTTTACAAAACAGCATCTTTCAGAGGAACTGCCATCCAGGACTGATTCTGTGTTTGTCTCCAGAGATACCACCTCATGGCTCCTAGGCTCAATTCTATTGCTCTGTGAGAGTATACACACCGAGCAGCTTCACCTTTTTATGTGTAAAATAACCCTGTGTCTGAATCTGGGCTTCTTGGGTGACTGAAGTTGGTTAACCTCAGCTTAAGAAATATCACCAAACCAACTACTTCTTTTCTGTTCCAGGTTCCAGAGGTTCTTTCTACACATTTCCACATACACTGCTGTTTGTTTTGGGTGAGGGCTAGGGGACTTTGGAGGTTCTGGAGGTTGAATTTGGGGCTTTATATATGTATTCAAGGAGAACATTTCACTACTAAGTTGCATCCACAGCCCTAGTTTTTTGTTTTTGTTTGTTTTTGTGTGTGTGTGTGTGTGTGTGTGATATTTTATTTTTATTTTTTTTCCAATTCTAGACCCAACAAAGGTGATGGTTCCCCCTTCCAGCATGGATGTCACTGTTGGAGAAAGCATTGTTCTTCCATGCCAGGTGACACATGATCACTCCCTGGACATTGTGTTTACTTGGTCATTTAACGGACACTTGATAGACTTCGACAAAGATGGAGACCACTTTGAAAGAGTTGGAGGGGTAAGTATCAATGTCACACTACCCATAGGAAAAAGCACACCAAAAGTTCTGTAAACTGACCCAAATTAATTTGTTTGAATTAACTTGGAAACAAATGTAAAGTTGTTGTTGAAGCATTTTATTTCACAGAAATCTAGGTTAATTCCTGTTCCTTTCTGCATCACTTATAAAATAAGTGATGTCATACATAGCATATATAACAAGTCTGATGTCAGGTTAGTTACTTACTACTGTGTGTGAAGAAGGAACCTGAAGTTCCTAGTAGTTATGTGGAGTGCCTTTTCGCTACATCTGCTAAATGACATGACTCAGTTTTGAACTTAACAGCCCAAGCTCCATTGCCATTCCATATAAGACACCAAAAAGTAGTTAATGAAGCATCTTAACTATAGTGTCCTTATATGTTTTCAGGTTGTCATACTCCTCTGGGCTCTTCCTTTTTTTTTTTGATAATTTTTTAAATTTAAATTTGACACAAACTTGTTTTACATGTCAATCCCAGTTCCCCCCACCAACTCCCATCCTATCCCCTTTCTGCTCCCCAGGGAGCAGACTTCCATGGGAAGTCTTCAAAGTCTGTCATATCATTTGGAGCAGGTCCTAGGCCCTCCCTCATGTGTCTAGGCTGAGAGAGTATCCCTCTATGTGGAATGGGTTCCCAAAGTCCAATCGTATATTAGGGATAAATACTGATCCATTATCAGAAGCCCCATAGACTGCACAGTCCTCCTAACTAACACCCACGTTCAGGGAGTCTGGGTTTCTATCCTAGAGCCTTCATCTATTAACTGAGGGAAGCAGATGCAGACACCCACAGCTAAACACTGAACCAAACTCCTGGAATTCAGTTGCAGAGAGGGAGGAGGGATTAGCAAAGGAGTCAAGACCAGGCTGGAGAAACCCACAGAAACTGCTGACCCGAACAAGGGGGAGCTCATGGACTCCTCTGGGCTCTTATAGGAGACTCACCATCATAAAGTTGGCACATGTTCTCTTGATTCTGCAAATAAACTGAGGTGATTCATCATCTCCATGGAGTCTGAATCTAAATGATTCAATTTCTGAAATGTCTTCTTTAGTACAATATATATTATCTTTGAATATGTGCCAAGAGAAGGCTAAATCTAGAAATAATTTATGTCTATCAGAAACGTTTACAACAATTATTTTTCTGCATTATCACAGCTCTACACTGTGATTGGTAATGAGTATTCACTCTGATGACCACTTTCTGGAAAGGCCTAATCAGAAAAAAACTGGGGCTATGAATTGGGAAGTCCTTCTCTCCCTCAACTGCCAAGGGATAGGATTGACTGATTTGCCCATTTCATCTCATGTGTATGTATCCCTTTAGGTGGAGTGTTAATGCCCTGAAGTTAACAACTCCTTCCATGGCATATATTGGGATATATTTTTCACATAACTGTTGTAATAATCCTATCCATTACACGCATACTTAGTTTGTTAGAGTTTGAGTTGCAGAACACTAAAAGAGATTTGAATGGCTGTCCTCTCAATTGTCCCAAGGATGATATCACTTTGGATACACAGGAGAGAAGTTAATGCATTACACCAGTGGGTGCCTCTATTCATTAGGAATTCTCCCTTGGAATATTGGTTGAGTAAGGCTGGATGACATTGCCAAGATTAACCATGCTGGACCTCTTTCATGTAGCCCAGCTTAGTGAGAGAGAATCTACTTCACTGAAGCATTAGCGGTATCAAATAATTTAAAGTCTAAAAATTTACTTAGCCCCATGCCTATCACAAAAGAAATACTTTTAAAACTCCAATGGCTGTATATTCTGAGAGAAAGGTAATATGAATTTTAACAATAACAGTATATGTTGATGAAAAACACTTCATCAACTAAATTGAATAGCTGCTTTTCACTTTAAAACCAACTTTGTAGGCAAGTCAATATGGAAAGTCTGATCTCAGAGAATTTCATGATCAGTAGCTAATTAGAATGGAATGATGACTGATGACTAAAAATGGTCCCAGGCCAATCAGAACTACCTAATAGCCACTATGTACCATTTCACCTGAGATGCAAAGAGAAACATCTTCTTCTTTTTTTTTTTTCCTTTTTTAATTTAAATTTGAAACAAAGCTGTTTTACATGTCAATCCCAGTTCCCTCACCTTCCCATCCTGCCCTATCACCCCACCAAACCCCAGCCCATCCCCTTTCTGCTCCCCAGGGAGGGTGAGACCTTCCTTGGGGAGTCTTCAAAAACATCTTATGCAACAAAGGATGAAGGAACACTTAGCATTCACCCAAGTGCTCTCATTCAACTGTCAGTAGTGGCACACACCTATAATTCCAGTATTCAGAGATCAGAAACAAAAGGAACTGGGTTGACAGTTTTTGGCTGCATAGTGAGGTGTAGCCCTTCTTGATTTCAATAGAAAGATCTGTGTAAAAAAATTAAATTAAAATCCAAAACAATTGCTTTCATTTGCTTTTCAGTTGAGAAATGCCTCTCTCCTCTGCATAACTGGTTCTGTCACCATGATCCACTATCACACAAACAAAGACAGGAAAATAGGTTAGGCACCAGTGTCACCCATGTTGATGTTGGGATATCACAGCTGAGGAGGAAAGGATGTGCCATGCTGAACTGTGAGCCATTTGAGTTTGTGCTTCCTGAGTGACCATAAGAAATAATGGTGGAGAGATGCAGCCTATTTGGTTTTGTTGGAAAGTTGTTTTGTTCTCTTGTGCTCCCCCCCCCCCCCCCCAGTGCTCTTTCAGAAAGAGAACAGAGACTACAGCTGGAGTAAGGGTTAAATATCTTTTGTTCTGTTTGGTAGGAACCTAAATGTAGATCACAGTAACAGTTTGATCTGGATATTTCTAAGAGAAAGAACAGCCTCACTCTGAGACTCTTACTTCATTCCTTACTTTAAACTTTTTTTTTTCAGTTTGATTGTAAAGCTATAAATTTCACTAAAATATAAGAGTACCTAAGACACAATCTTAGTCACAACCACGAAATTGTGAAAGTAGGTTGCTATGTACTGAAGCAAGTTTCTTTGACACTCATCCTCTAGTGAATAGAATGAATCACTGAGAAGGGGTAAATATTTCCTTAGTGCCACCTTAAAATCAACATAGCTGCTAACTTAAAATCAATATGGCTTCCATTCTAAAGTAAGTATGTCATCCACCTTAAAATCAATATGATTTACCACCCCTCTGCACACATTTCCATTATGAGGCTTAGCTTTTATTTACATCTCTATTTAAAGGGCCAACATGTGACTATTTTAGGTTCATAATACTGATTCCTATTACTTGCCAGATACCTAATCATTTATCAATCATCTTAATATATACATTAGCTCTTCAATCCTCACAGAAACCCTAAGAAATAGCTTAGTGATTATTTTCCCATTTTTCTTATACTGAGATGTGATCAGTATATAGTGAGTTTGGATGAGAACACCAGTGTTATCAATAAAAGAACTATCAGATAAAAAATATCTCAGCTCTTTTTGAATTAGATTTAAGGTCTTTGACATGACTGTTTTCACAAAGAAAATTGGCCCCGGCCATCACTAAGACTAGTTTAAATTTATTCCATGCCTCATAGTCTGCGAAGGGATTTCACATAGGTATCCAGTCTCATTTGATACTCACATCATGGCACAGTAGGGAAGGCATCTGTCTTTGAAAGGTCAATAAACTGAGAGGCAGACAGATTAAGAAAGTTAGATGAAGTCACACAGCAGGGATGGGCCCTAAACAACTAGGTCTCCAAACCACAGCTCTACCTTTGGGACATACTCTCCTGTTTCTTCTTTTAATCCCAATTGCAACAATTGGGGCTGTGACTTTTTCTTTGCCCTCAGTAAATAAGAGTGTGGCCTGTTTTACTGAAACAAAAGAAACTGAGAGGACTTGTTGCTTTCTTCCTTTCCTTTTCTTTCTTTCCTTCTTCTTCTTCTTCATTTTTTTTTTTTTTTTTTTTTTTTTTTTTTTTTGTTTTTAGTTTTTGGTTTTCTGAGACAGGGTTTCTCTGTGTAGCCTGGCTGCCTAGAATCCTGTAATACACTATGTAAACCAGGCTGCCCTTAAAGTCACAGATGTCTTCCTACCTGCCACTACCTTCTGAGTGCTGGGATGAAAAGTATGTGGCACCATAGCCTGGCTAACATGTTGCTTTCAAATAGGGCTAAGTTCATCCCTGGGGGAGAGTATATAATTATTATCACTAACAATGGTTGAGTCTGGAATTCAGTGGTAAATCCTAATCTGCTGAGCACAGAACCTAATTTCAATCCCCCAGAATTTATATAAAACCCAGGCATGGTGGAATATTCTTGGAATCCCAATGCCAAGGAGACAGAAATAGGCAGATCCTGTGGCTTTGTTTGCCAGCCAGTCTCATGTACTTGGCAAGTTTTAGGCAAATAAGAGACCTTGTATGAAATAACAATGTACACAATACCTGAGGTACGACACCTGAGGTTATATTCTCCACATAAACCCACCACATATATGCACCAGCATATACACCAATGTATACACATGTGTACATATATACATACATACATATGCATACACACAGAAAATAACAGGGATTGGAACTGACTGTGTTTTGCTACATATGTAACTTATAGAAAGTTGCCTAGCCTCTTTCATGTTAGAGTTTTCTCATCTGTAAATAAGCTAACTGCCTCAAAGACCATGTGAGAATTGAGTGTGTTAATATAACTAAAGCACTTAGAAAATTCAGGATGTATACAACATCCTACCATGTGTCATTCCTTATTTGAAGGAATAGCAACTTCAAAGTCTGTGTCAAATTCCTGTTCTGTGGTTTGGATTCAGAAAGAAGGGATCATTTCTAGTCTAACCCATGAAGTGGTCACTGCTTTATTCTCCAAGCTTCTCAGTATCCAGACGGTAAAACCAAACTCCAAGGTGGATCAGTCTAGCGGAGATACCACTTTGTATTTACCAAAAGTCATTTTCTGGTGAGCAGTGTTGAAATGGTTATGGGGCACACAGGCATCCATACTCGGATGTAATTAGTCCCATTCATCTGCTAATCAAACATGCATTTGGCATTTAGAAAACAAATTAGCACTATTCCACACTAGATGATTCAAGAGTTCCTTAGAGAGTCTGGCCTTCACAATCCTTTAATTCAAACCTGAGAGCAATCAAAATGCTGGCTGCAAGACAGGGTTCTGCAGAAAAAATGCAGATGCCTCTAAATGTAGACTTGCCTCCCCTTTCCAAATATAGAATGTCAAAGTCTCAGAATGCAAGCATGGGGCAATAGGCTGAGCGCACATTGAAGGGAACCTATAAGGCTCAATCAAAAACCATGTTGCCCAACTTTGAGTGATGCCAGCAGGGATAGCAGACTGATCCAGACACCTGAGCTCCTGTGGAAGATAAGCTCTTTGAAAACATTGGTGTTCTTATGTCTCAGGCTGGCTCACATAGTTTTAACAGCCATGGCTTGCATCACTAATGTTTTCATCAGCTGGTGTAAAATAAATCCATTAGTCATAGTGTCCTTCATGTGATAATGATATTTAGGGCTCATTAAAAAGTAATTGTAGCCACTTTCCTCTACTTTATCAGCAGGATTCAGCTGGTGATTTGATGATCCGAAACATCCAACTGAAGCATGCTGGGAAATATGTCTGCATGGTCCAAACAAGTGTGGACAAACTCACTGCTTCCGCTGACCTCATTGTAAGAGGTATTGGACTTTATTTATTTATTTATTTATTTATTTATTTATTTATTGCTTGCTTGCTTGCTTTTTTCCCTTTCAATGTTTCAATAACATGTATTCTACCACAGCAATCTAAAACCTCAGTGGTTTTGAATTGGGTTAAAAAGAAAGGCATAAGCTAACCATTGCACACAATGCTTAACAGGCTATAGTTTTCCAAACATGTATTTTTTTTTTTTTTCAAAAAAAGATGGATAACCAGAAAGTGCACCGCGTAAGCTCAGTTCTCCTACTGAAAATAACTCCTATTGGATGTCCCAATTTGACTACTTGGCTGACAGGATGCTCTAGAATAACCTTATATTAACCAAAAATAATTAATTATAAAGGTGATCCAGTTTACAGTTTTGTATTTCATCTGGACTGAACAACATTAGTGTTTTAGGCTAGAGGTATAACAGAGGCTTAAGTAAACTCATAGTTTTCCCCAAATTATTAGAGTTATGTTTACCACCCTGGAGACCATGGGGTCTGCGAGAATAGAGCTGATAAATGAGGCAGACTAAAGTCTCAGGCAATAGTCAACTTTATTCAGAGCATCAGACAACATATATACTGAGGGTTAAGAAAAGTTACCCAAGTAGGGTTTCATGAGTTCAGGCTGTCAACCACAAGGACATGCCACATGTGGCAAAAACATATTTCTCCATAGAGGCATGTGAATATTTAATTGACTACCACCTGCAACCAATAATGAGAAATCTGAATGAAGTAAACTCCCTTTTATTGGCCCAACCTGGGAGGAGCAGGAGAACACATTCCAAGAACAATTCCGTGTTTGAAAAACTGAGGTCGCAAGACTCTTGTCCTGTTTTCTCAGAGTACTTGGAATTCTCACACAAATCCATTCCTGGACTGTGTTCTGACAAGACTGCTCTGATTTTAAAATATGGTTGATAAGGAAGTGCTTGCTTGGAATGTAGTAAATAGGATGGGACTTCATACAGAATAAAGCCTTGATGAGACTCTTAGCAGTATTGACAGGAACTAAGTTAAAGATTTCAGCTATGGTCACCCTGAATGAGTCCACCAGCTGAAGAAAATTCCAGGCTTCAAATTATTTTATAAAAGAAATTTCGGGTTTTTTAGGTTTTTCCCTTTAAAAGAGGGGAGGTTGCATAGCTGCGGCCGTTTCAAACTCACAGCCCTTTTGCCTCGGCTGCTCAAGTTCTTGGGTTACAGATGTTTGCCACCACACCCAACCAACAGCAAAAACAAAAGGGGGACTGTCATTTTATTTCATGTGAACAGTAGTCTTTTCTGCATGTATCTGTTTACCATGTATATGCAGTACTCAAGGAAGCCAGAAGAGGGTGGTAGATCCCCAGGGTCTAGAATAAGAGATGGTTGTAGATCACAAAATGGATTCTGGGAATTGAACATAGGTCCTGCAGAAGAACAAACAGTGTTCTTAACAACGGAGCCATCTTTAGCCCATCAAAATAAGAGGGAAGAAGAAGAAAGGAGGAGGAGGAGGGAAAACAAAAGAAAATTAAAAACTTTGGGAGCATGTGGACCCAACAAGAGGTTTTTTAAGTCATCAACTTGCAGTCAAGCTGAAGGTGTAACTCCTTGGCACAACATTTGGCAAGCATACATTGAAGCCTTGGGTTCCATACCCAACTCTGCCAAAAAAATAAAAGCCAACCTGGAACATCGAAATTATCTCATGCCCCCAACTCATTAATCGGAATTCCTAAATGTTGGTAATGGGAATGTTTGGCCAGCCCCCTGAGACTAAAATGCAAACCCTGGGTCAGATTTGGAGTCAAAATGAATCTGAACAGACAGGAAATGAGGTCTTTTGAGAATCAATCCCAAGTATTTCTGTATTTTCCCAGAAAGATGTGAGGAGGAAATATAGAGGAATTAGCAACTCAATTGTCAAGAAAGGCTAAAGAGAAACTGCATTCCCATTATGCCTGCTATAGTCACCTGCTAATTGCCTAAAAAGAACTTGAGCCATGCCATAGAAAAAGGTTATATTAAAAAATTAAAAATTATATTCTCAACTCAGTAGATCTGCCTGCCCATAGAGTAACTTATAGAAATGTGTTTGTTTCCTTTTTAAAAACACACCAGAGCTGATCTGCTTTCTCCTTAGGGACAAAAGAATTTTGTTGCTGGTAATTTGTCCTCTATTTAATTAGGATAATGTTCAGAACAGCAGTTTAAAAACCAATAAATTAGACTAATAAATATTTAAATCAGTAGAACTTGAAGTTCTTAAATGATATTATATACTTCATTTCACAGAAAGTAGCACTGGATACCAAAAGGAATTTGCAAACGTAATCTAAAAGAAACTCTAGCCTAATGAGTTAATAAGGCCAATAAATTAATATGACATTTAAAGCCACAATCTTTCATTTTATCTCCTCTTGCTCTGTCCTTGCATCTTTTATGAATGTTGCAGTGGGGAGATGGAAATGTGTTTCACTACCCTGTACAAGTTTCCCTATTTGGAACAAGTGAGGGTTTGCATGTTGTCTGTGGAACCCTTAATTCACTGAACCTTTAATTGCCTACTTTACTTAATCTGCAACCATTTCATGGCTACTAGCAAGGCCTCTCTTCTCTGAGCAAAAAGTAGACACCAGCATCAAAATAGCTGTCCTTGCCACGTGACAAAAACATGTTATAGTTTGCTCGGAGGACCTTCTATTTATTTATTTGTTTATTTATTTTAATTTTGAAAGAAAGGTCCACTTTGACTAAAATGAAGTCAACACTCCCCAAGACCAGAACCATGCACTGGTGGGTTTAGGTGACAGGAAGATAAAAAAGTGAGAGGGGCCCCTCCAGTGGTCCATGCCACCCCTTTCTTTTCTTCCTACACAGTGGCCACAAAGGGGCTCAGATCCTTGCTGATGAGTCTTGGAGCTGTTGAAAGGGAACACTTTTCTGTGTGTGGTGGATTCTGAAGGCTCTCCAACAACATTCATAAAGAAAAGGGGTGGAAATATGAGGAGGAGAAAGCTGGCCAGACACAAAGGAACATATATTGTCTTCTGGACTTTACCTGCTTATTAGGATTAAAAGACCAGAGGTTACCTCAGTTCCATCTAGGTGGCATTAGACTGCCGGGCTGAAATGTCACCATAGAGAATTAATCAGCTCCAGCATACACATTTGCAGACATTTCATTCAGGAGTGGGGGAGAGGAGATAAATTTAGCCTCCCCTGTGAGTATATAAAAGTGATTAAAAAAAATAAGAAGAAGAAGAAGCAAAGACTGCAGGGTGTTGCATAAAGGTGAGAGGGAGTGAAATTTCAGAAGACACTCTTGCTTTGGGAATTTCCATGAACTCTTCAGCACTCCATGAGAGCTCTCCTTTTTACCTTGTCCCTGTGACACAGTCCAGTAGTCTTTTAAGAACATCTTTGATTGCTAAACTAGGGATCAGAAAATACCTCTAGGGAACCTCTCCTTATCTGCCCTCTCACCATCACCTTGTACTCCAGGGTGATGTGTAAACTAAATTTTTTAAAAAATGCATTCGAATGTCTGGTCATAGCTTCTAATACTGGCAAGTAGGAAAGTTCTGGGTCTTTACTCCACCTGCATTGATGTTTCACCTCCTAATTGTTTCCTGTCCCCCTCTGTATGATCTCCAGGCCTTCGTCTCAATATAACTTCCTCTCCTTCCAATGGTTTATGTACATGGAAGTAGGGAAGCTATAATCATCAGGTGAATAAGTAGAAAACTGCTCCAGAGGGATGTTAGATTCCAGCCCCATTTTTGGAATTACTCCGAAGAAGAGGACGGCCTTGTGACTTGAGAACTGACCATTTTCACTGTGGTCCCTCTGCATGAAAATGCATGCAGCCACTAGATGCAGTTAGGATGTTGGATGGTTTCCCAGTATTTTCTCTTAAAATCAAGGCATTCCATTATAACACTCATTATAACACTTTTTTTTTTTTTTTGCCTATTTGTGGTTTCAACCCCCTTACAAGGAATGGGAATGTGCCAGTTCACTAATTTTAATTTAAAGTTAAGTGGGGTTCTTGTTACCCAGCAGATTTTCCAAAAGGAGTGATGGAGTGTATATGTAGGTAGTTAAATAAATGATAGAGCGATTCAGTACCCCATGCAAGTGAGTAGATTATATACTCAGACATTTGAGTATTCTGTCCATTTCTGAATGCTTTCCTCTTTTCCAGGTCCTCCAGGTCCTCCAGAGGCTGTAACCATAGATGAAATCACAGACACCACTGCTCAGCTTTCTTGGAGACCTGGACCTGACAACCACAGCCCCATCACCATGTATGTCATCCAAGCTAGGACTCCATTCTCCGTGGGCTGGCAAGCAGTCAGTACAGGTACCATATTGCATTCTGAGGTCTGGTGTCTATTAGAGGCTTCTAGAATGAAATGGGAACAAAAGATGGAAGAGGCCAGGAAACATCTAGATCAACACAGCAAGCAGCAAATGATACATTATGTCTGTGTCTCCCGGACATGAACCAACTCTACTTTCTTTAATGCTTCCTTCCACATTAACTTCCATTATTGTTACTGAACCTAAACACTAGTATCTATGGAATTATTGCTATGCTGTTATGGATATTTTTATTTTCTTAACAAGCTTGAAACTATTTATAAAAATAAAATGCATTGATTACTTAAACTCACCTCTGTACCACAGTGTTCCACATTGGAAAAATAGTGGGAAATGCAAGCCTACAATCAGTGTTTGCAAGCCTGCAATCAGTAGGCTTGCAACGTTGATGCACAGCTGTCAAGAGCATAATATCTAAGTACTGTGTAGAGTCTTTTGTCTTGCTGTCTCCACTTGTATGTGTATTAATTTGGAGATGAAAAGGCATGGAAATGTTTTAGTCAGTTTCACATACTCTAGTCTGTGCTATCTTTTCCTTTTGCACCTTCTGTGTTAGACTCTTTGTCATCATGAAGATTAAGAGGGATAAGGATTTATTTTGGTCCATAGCTTTTGCGGTTTTAGTCAAAGGTTGGCTGGCTTCAATGCTTGGGGCTTGAAGGCAAGCAGAATACCTTGGTGGTCAGACCATGGTATCTTAGATCTGGAAACCTCATGTGTCTGAGAAACAGAGAAAGGAAGGGGACAAGGACAGGATGTTTTTCAAAGGCATACCCCCAGTGACACACCACCTTCAGCTAGACCAACCTCCTAAGCCTTTGTGACTTCCCAAAATAGTGCCAGTATTATAGGACCCAGCTTTTATCATGTGACCCTTGGAGGGGGATTTCAAGATCAAACTGTAATGCTGTTTTTACTATCAGTAGCAATTCACCATTAGTATAGTGAAATAATTCTCACACTCTCTTTGTTACACGAATTCACTCAAATCAGACACCAGTTGCTGATACCATAAAACACCAAGTCTTCAAAGATCAAAGCTGTTTTACTGTATTATTCACACTTCACATGTTTTCTACATTTACTGTATAATACCAGGCCCATATCTACTCCTTACAGCTATTGTAACAGTAAAATAAAATTATTTTATTCACACTTAAAGTTTGTTACTGTGCCTCTTTACCACAAGAGGCAAAGGAAGTTCTACAGAGATCTGTCGATTATCAGAGTGAAGACAATGATTCATTTTTCTTATCTTTCTTCCTAAAACATCTCTTAGAATCCACAGAAGTCAGTGTTTACAGACAGAACAACATTCCTGAAGTCGGAAAAAGGGATGGGGTGGGGGTGGGTGGGTGATGTGATCAAATTATATTATATGAAATTCTCAAAAAAATTAATACAAATACAACATTGCAAAAAATTGGATAAGTGACATGATTATATAAACTACATAAAATTGGGTCTAACATTTATTTCTGTTTCAAGACATCAAGACAATATAGCCATCCCTTAGAACTAAAGAAGTATGTATCTTGTGTAAGAGTATAGTTTTTCCACCCACCACCCGGTCTTGTCCCGCCACCGTGCCAGCCCCAAATAACACACTGAGACTCTATATTAGATATAATTTTGTTGGCCTGGTTATTTGTTTCTTATCGGCTAGCTCTGCCTTAATTATTAACCCATTTTTGCTGATCTATGTATTTCTCTTACCGGGGAGCTGGCTGGCATACTGCTTTCTCCCGACTCTCCATCTTGGCTCCTCCTTTGTACTTCCTCTTTCCTCCTTGTCTCCTAGTCCCTCCTATCTTGCTTTCCTATTGGCCAACAGTGCTTTATTCATTAACCAGTATGAGAAGCATATATACATAATGGCATCTCCCATCATCTCCTCTTTTCTGTCTAAAATAAAAAGGGTTTTAACCTTAACATAGCAAAATATATTATACAACAGTTATCAAGTAAGAATCACAGTTAACAATATTTAGTCCATTAACATTTAGCAAGATTTGAAGAAAATATTCCATCATCTATTTTATTTTTGTGTGTCTAAAGTCTAAGTAACTTATCTTTAATCCTAACTAATGAAAACTATAACCATAACTATCTGTCTTTAACTCCTTTAAAGACCACAGAAGGATAATATATAAGCTCTAGAAATGACAGAGACAACTCACTGCCTGGTCACCCGAAGTTTTTTTGTAATCTTTTATCTTCAGCCCATAGGCCATAGTGTGTTTGGCAGACTTTTTAGCAAAGCAGGAAACTTTAAACTGTCTTCTTGTATTGGCAGCTTGTCCGTCATTTTTCTCTGTGTCCTATAGACTGTCTGGCAGACTCTTCCATGAAGCAGGAACTCTGTAGCAATGTCCATCTTGAATCAGCAGTCACATTTCTGTGGGTCCTGCATGTCCAGTTTATACAGCATAAAGTCAAACAGTCCAGACAAGAGCAGTACCTTGTCCAAATGGCTAGTCTTGCCATATTGGAAGTAACTTTATAACGCATTTCTTCTATGTCTATCTTTCATCTTTTTTTCTGGATTAAGTGGTGTTGCCAGGAGCATTTATGTCTCACTGTCAAGAAAAATCCTAAACCATTTTAAATGCCATATTTTGTAGGTCTTTGAAAGATTTGAAGAATCCCTATCTATCTTAAATACATCTCTGTGTATCTTTAAAAACCTAACTAAACTCTAAGCTTTGACTATCATAGGTAATTATCTATAATCTGTACTACATTATACATTACATTTCTAAATGAGCTATAAAAACACAATACCTAAACAAAAGGAGAATATACACATCACAAAATTGACCTTAAATTGTATCAATAAATGAAAATCCATTCCAAAACAAAGTATTCATATCTATACCATAATCCCCTTTTTACCTTTAAAAAGAATATTGGTTGTGATCATTAACCATTTATAACCAAGCCCATTTAAATGAAAACAAACATTTGTAGACAATATTTGGGAATTTGGGCGTCGTTCTTTTCAAACTACTTCCTGCTGATAGGGGGCACTGTCATGGGGATCCTAAGAAGATGAAATCCTGGCTGTAGTCTGTAAGGCTGTTTTGTTTAATTGTTTTGAATGTAGGATCACCTGGTACTCTGTTTCATGGGGTCTAGTTTGTTCAAACCACATTAGTCTGGAAGGAATCCACAGCTTTTTATTTTTTGTGGAAACAAAAATGGAAAAACTTTTCCCCAGTAACTTGTCCTTAGACTTAAATTTTGAAGTCAAAGCATTTTTAAAATATATAAATTGAATTAATCCAGCAGCATTTTCTTTAACAGTTGTTGTTTCCTAAGCAGTCAAACAATACGAAGACAATATAATACCATATAGTATCCAGATTTTCTCTGAGCTTTTTATCTTTAAGTGGCTTTATTATTACTTTTTTTTTTTTTTTTTTTTTTTTTTTTTTTTTTGAGACAGAATTTCTCTGTGTAGCTTTTATCTCTCCTGGAATTCACTCTGCATACCAGGTTTACTTTGAAATCACATGAGATCTGCTTGCCTCTGTCTCCCGAGTGCTGGGATTGAAGGTAGCCACATTGGGTGCCATTTGTAAGGAGTACGTTTTTCCTCTGGCCACCTAGTCTTGTCCTGCTGCTGCGCCAGCCCCAAATAACACACAATCTTGCTTTGCAGAAACTCCCATTTGTCTGATTTCTTCCTCAAATGTCATCTCAGTGAAAAAAAAAATGAAATAATGACAGGAGTTGGGATTGGTAAAAGGATGAAACCCTAAGAGAAATGGCAAAAAAATTTATAAAAAGGAAATATGGCACTAGTAAGAATGAATGGAGGGTGATAAAAAGTGTTGTTATGATTGCTAGTAACAAGTGTTATGGTTTGACCTGGAAATCCCCCTCCAAGGGTCACATGATAAAAGCTGGGTCCTATAATACTGGCACTATTTTGGGGAATGACAAAGCCTTAGGAGGTTGGTCTAGCTGGAGGTGGTGTGTCACTAGAGGTATGCCTTTGAAGAGCATCCTGTCCCTATCCCCTTCCTTTCTCTGTTTCTCAGACACATGAGGTTTCCAGCTCTAAGATACCATGGTCTGACCACCAAGGTATTCTGCTTGCCTTCAAGCCCCAAGCATTGAAGCCAGCCAACCTTTGACTAAAACCAAAACAAATCTGTATCCCTCTTAAACTGTTTCTCCCAAGAACTGGTCACAATGACAAAAGAACCTAACACAGAAACAGGAAAAAGAAAAGAAATCACAGACTAGAATTTGTGAGACTAGAATTTGTGAAATAGATGTAAAACATGTTCATACCTCTTCATCGTCATTACAACAGGATAACTACAATGCCTTCCCTGGAAGTGGTGGTGGTGTTGGTGGTGATAGTGGTGATGATGATAGATGTTCCTAAAATCATCTCCATGTGTTTGTGGAGCTGAGTGAATTATCTTAAGCCCTCTCACCCAGCTTTTGATATCTTCCAGTTCCAGAACTTGTTGATGGGAAGACCTTTACAGCAACTGTGGTGGGTTTGAACCCCTGGGTTGAATATGAGTTCCGCACCGTTGCAGCTAATGTGATTGGCATTGGGGAACCCAGTCGGCCCTCAGAGAAACGGAGGACAGAGGAGGCTCGTGAGTACCACTCAAGCTATACAGTGTCTGTTCTGGCAGCTCCTGCTCCTTAACAAGAAACCTTGACTTCTTCCTATTCATTAGCTTTAGTGAGCTCTGTGTGTTCACACTTTCTCCCTTAACAGGTCCAGATTATACACCAGAATCTCAGCCTTGCGGATAGTGTGCTTGAATCAAGTTCTCAGTCCTCTACTAAGTCCACTATATAGCGAGAAACAGTATAGTACCTCTGCTTAATTGTTTCAACTCTCAACTCTTCTTTGGTTCATGTACCACAGGGGTGGGGGTGGGTGGGTCACAAATTGTCAAAGGACATTAGCTCAGACATCTTTGCTAGGATTTTCTTAAGACATAAACCATTGCAACAAGTGAAGAATGTGAATATACTGCATATAGCTTGCATGATGAACAGAGGATAAAAGTAATGTATAACCTGCTGGGTCAGTTACACTTATGAACTGGGAGATCCTATTGTGTGGTCTCTCTAGTATTTCAAGCCACAACAATAACAAATGATTTGTAAAAGTATAGCAAGATCTTAAGTAGACCAACAATTTCACCTTATTCTCAAAATTGATGAATAAAAAATCCATCCAGGTATGTATCATTGACTTTGAGGGGATATACCGAGTTACTAACTGCAGGCCCCAGCTAGCTATTCAAAGAGTCTGCCTGGCGTCCTTTACTTATATGATAGCATAACTAATCATATGCTTCTTTCCCCATCTCCAAAACTATAACCCAATTCTACCCCACCACCCTGAGAAGGAAGTGAGTCTCATTTCCCCTCTTTTACAGAGAAAACTGGGGATCAGAGAGGTTAAGCACAGTGAGCCAGGGGTCAACCTATGTCCACCACTTCCTTCAACACCCATCTCAAAGCTCACCTTCTGAGAAGCCATTAGCCCAGTGTTCCGCTGAGCAACCTGCTACTCCAGAACACAACTGCTCTTCTCCATTCTGTCTGCGACATCACTGTGTGTTGTCCAAGTTTCTCTGTGATATTTTGCATGTGTTCTCAACCTCCCACTAGATTGTAAGCTCCATGTGGGCACAGTTCTTTCTGCCTTTCCTTTGTTGCCACCACATGATTAATAAATGTCTAAAGAAGCTTGAGGGCAGATTCTTCAGTCCTTTCTTTCTCTTAGGTCTTTAGGTCCAGGGCTAACCAACTGGTCAGTAGTGACTGGTAACATGAATACTCTGTTGAACCAGAAACAGGTAATTAATAGAAATTTCCTTGGCACATTTTGCTGAAGCAGTACAGTTGTTCCTTTTTGTGGATGCTATTTCTGATATCCACAGGGCAAAGGGACATGTGCCCAAGAATTCGCTAACAGTGAGTCACCCCATCTGGGCAACTTTCCTGGTCCACATTTGCCATTAGTACCTGAAATAACTTGGTTTCTTTTTTGTTTCCTGCAGTCCCCGAAGTCACCCCAGCTAATGTCAGTGGTGGTGGAGGCAGCAAATCTGAACTGGTTATAACCTGGGAGGTAAATCCATCACAGGACCAAAGGGACATGCATTTGTCTGGGTTATGTTGTTATTTTCCTCCATATGACAAGAAGCCAGAATGGTTCCCCTCTGTTTTCAAGAAATCTATTAATGTCTATCAGGAAGTGAAGGTGTTTGGCCACCAATTGTTTGAAGGAAGTTTTAATTCGACTGTTCACAGGGGGAAAACAATCATGAAAGAGGAGATAACACAAATTTAAAAAAAAAAAAAAAAAGGAAGTCGGGTTCAGAGAAAACCAGTCTTTCTTTTCTTTCTGAATTGCTGCATGGCCAATTGATTTAAAACATCTGCCAGCTATAGATTGAGTGTCCCAGAACAATTTCCTAGCAGTTGGCTTTGCTGTTGGGCTGTGAGGTATTTCTTTAAACAACCTGGAGGAAGGTTAGTCACCAATTTATTAAAAATTGATTTTGAGAGAGGAGGTGGGAGCCTCAAAAGAGGTTTGAAATGTGTTCCAAAGATTTTAGACAATGCCCCCTGAAATCAAAAGCCTTTAATTCACCCAGAGCCCCAGCAGGGAAAGGAAAGAAATCTCTCCCTCCCTCCCAACTGAGCTCAAAGTCTTTCCCAGAGGCAGGATCTTGTCCGTGCAGAGATGGCCTCCTTCTGTGACTTCTTTTGTCTATCTGGCACTGAAGGAAAAATATTATTAGATGGTTCATAGTGAAAAGGTAATTTCTTAGGAAATCAATTGTGTGGCAAATTGGTCATCGTTTGTAATAGGCAAGTCCACCTCACCAGAGCCCAACTCTCCACTGTAGACCTTCATTTCATTTTTCAAGGTGTTGTTGTTCTAGCACCACATGAGTATCTCAGGCAGGTTAGAGGGCATCTCTATGTTTAAAGGTAGCTGAATATAAAGCCCCAAATAAGGTGTAGAGGGGCGCACCCTTTAATATTTGACTCAACTGAGGCAAGAACTGGGGAGTAACCTTTAATGTTTGAGTCAGTTAGGGGAGTTGAATATTTGAATCTAACTACTATACTTTCTGAGTACCACTTCCCTTCCTCCCCAGACAGTCCCTGAGGAATTACAGAATGGCAGAGGCTTTGGTTATGTGGTAGCCTTCCGACCACATGGCAAAATGATCTGGATGCTGACAGTGCTGGCTTCAGCTGATGCCTCCAGATACGTGTTCAGGAATGAGAGTGTGCGCCCATTCTCTCCCTTTGAGGTTAAAGTGGGTGTCTTCAATAACAAAGGAGAAGGCCCTTTTAGTCCCACCACATTGGTGTATTCTGCTGAAGAAGGTATGGCCATGCTACCTTGATATTCCTTCAACTCTCAAATGGTATTACAATCAGGGTGAATGATGAACTTGGAGTATGAAATACAGACAAGTGTACTGTAAAAACATTGGATTTTACACACACACACACACACACATTCTTAAGAACACAGAAACTCTGCCTTTGTGTTTACACACCAGCATCCCAGAAAATGAGAGACTGAGGCAGGTTAGCCAGTCTGAGGCCAGCCTGGGGTACATAGTTAAACCTGTCTCCAAAACAAAAAACTCAATTAAAAACTCTATCATATATGAAAACATGTGGCTGTCCATCAATTTGTTGCATTGCTAAGAACCAACCAACTTGCAAGTGCCTTGCCCTGTGTTATCTTCAGATCATATTTTTCTGTGTCTGTTAACTATTTATTGATAAACAATACCATACACCTATCTGCTATCATTCTTTTTAAAGAACCCTATTTTATGCTTTCCAGTGAGTATGAAGATGAAATGTTTCATTCTCTCTCATCACTTGTGTTTTTAAGCCATTTGCCCTGGCTCTGACTTCTTGGGATAGGGAAGCATGAAGTAGCTTGATTGCTTACATTGCCATTCACTCTGTCATGATATTCAAGGTCCTCACACATTGTTACTTCTCTGAGGAGGTCGTTGTGCTCAGAATTCCTCTCACATACACTTTGGGGTGCTTGGAGCTCACCGTTGTTGTTTTAAAGATGAGATTCAGAATTTAATCATACGAGAACACCTGAAAGTTGACACATTTGTTTGAAGTCAGAAAAGAAAACAACACATTCATCCTTTCTGCAGAGAAATAATTCCCATAGAGGCAACGGTTTTCCATGGCCTCTCCCCTGCCTCCCTTCCAACTCTCACAGCTCTCCCCTCTTCACATTACATACCACAACCACATGTGAGAGACTAGAAACTACCCAAACTTAATCTTCAGTCTGCTTGCATGTGCTTCAGCATCTCTTGTTCTCTGTCTAAACCACATTGTAAATTCCTACTCATTCTTCTGGCCTCACTTTGAATAACCAAGGTTTTCTGTGATTCCCTAGGCTTGCAATGTGGAGTAAGTTTTTATTTATGCCTTGTTTCTTGTGTATCATTTATAGCCATAACATTTGTAGGCCATGCATGTTTCTCTATTATAACATTCATGACAACATATTTAAAATTTTTGTTGTATATTCTCATGAAGGAAATTGTTTCCTGAGGATGGCTGATAAGTTTTCTAGTGTATCAAGTGAAATTTCTAAATTTTTGAATTAACATATAAGCAGAACCTTATATTGTTACGTGTAAATGGAGATCTCCGTAGCCAATATTTCCTGGAGTGTGCAAATGCAGGAGTATACAAACTGCATTTGTTTTTAACAGGAGTCTATTATATGATTTGGTTTTAACAGGAGTTTATTATAGCATATGGGGGGATACTTAAGAGAATGAGAATGGTGCTACCTAAGGTAAGATTTTTGTGAATGTTATTATTGAAGTTATATCCGAACTAGGTTTTTCAGTAAGGACAGTATTGAAAGAAGAGTTGCATATACAAGTGGTGTACAACTCTATCTGTAAAAAACAGCTAGAATTTGAGAAACCTGTGGTTCAGTCTGCCGTTTGCATCCTAGGATACTGAGCTCCAGAAACTATCGATGACTTGTCTAGGATTTTAAAGCTAGCCATATAGAACTAACTCACCACCCAGCTTCCTTGCATCGTAATTCAGTTAACTGCCCTTGTTTCTTTCTCTCTTGTTTTCATAATCGAGCAACTGGGACTCTTACTTAACTTAATTAAGAAAGATCTACTTGAAAGAATTACTGACCAAGAAAACGTGTTGCTAAACTTGGTCTTAGGTCACCTTAGTTCCACTTACCTCCAGGGTAGACATTTGTAAGACTTCAGAAGTGTCTCTTTCCTAAGCAACCCCCTGCACATGGTAATTAGTTATTTTGGAAAGATGCTGTGTGTCTCCCAGGTATTAAGGACAGTCCTATGACCATGGCTTCTTTCTGCCTTTTAAGCCCATTTCTAGAAGCTTGTTGGGATAAAGCTGACTGGTTAGTAACTTTCTGAATTCATTTGCAGAACCTACCAAGCCACCAGCCAGTATCTTTGCCAGGAGTCTTTCTGCCACAGATATTGAAGTTTTCTGGGCCACCCCCATTGGAAAGAATAGAGGACGGATTCAGGGCTATGAGGTAAGCTAGAGACATGTGCATTTGATCCGTATCTCTCAGTGAGACCTCTAAGACATACTCAGTGATGGGAGAAGACCCATGCCACCCAACACAGGTCTCTGTTCTAGAGGCCTGGTTATACTATACCATTAATAGAAGCACCAAAGATCTACTGTGAAACTAGACTGCCCTTTGTCCATGCTAATTCTCAAGTTTAATATTATATTTTCATGTGTGTATGTGTGTGTGTTCATAAACCTAAGATTTATAATAGAGTTGGCAAAATGGGCTTAAATATGATAGGGATAGAGAAATGGCTTCTGAAGTTAATATTGTTCAATGCTCTTGTAGAGGACTTAAGTGTAGTTTCCAGTATCCATGTTGGACAACTAAACAACTACCTATAAGTGAAGATCCAGGGGATTTTATGTACTCTTCTGGCCCCTGTGGGTACCAACATTCACATGTACATATACACACAAACACACCACACTCACACACACACACAATTTTAAAAAATGAAATTAAATCTTTTAAAAGATTTTCTTTTCAGTCTTATATACCCAGAATCACCTGGACTCAAACCAAAGGTGGGGGAAATAAGAGAAATATCCATTGATGATTCACCAGACTGTCCATGTCAGTGGAAAAATAAGAAGAAAGAGGAGATTTTCTTACTGTGGATAATTTTTCAGATCATGTGAATCTCCTAAAATCTCTGTCCATGAATTAATATAGAAATTTAACTACATCATAAGGACTTGCATAAAAATATTATTACCTGATGACATTGGAAATAACCCCAGTAGTTGTGATTTCCAAGACCTTTCTTTTTATTTTCTCAGGTAAAATATTGGAGACATGATGACAAGGAAGAAAATGCTAGAAAAATACGAACAGTTGGAAATCAGACATCTACAAAAATCACCAACTTGAAAGGGAGTGCACTGTATCACTTATCTGTCAAGGCATATAACTCAGCAGGGACAGGACCCTCCAGTGCCACAGTCAATGTCACGACCAGAAAGCCACGTAAGGACAAAGTTGCTCAGAAATATTTTGGGGATTCATCAGACATACTCCAAGTTCATTACCTATCCCCACCTCCCAGGGATCATTTGCATACTAATTGGTATCATTATATGGATTCAAAGGCTCCTTAGCATTTTAACTGAACCTTTCAGAATACCATGCCAAATTCATTGCTCCAGAGGACAGAAAGATAAATGTTTTTCTCCTCACTGGGAAGGACTACTTCTTTTAGCTATAAATGGTAGTCGACCAACTGAGTCTTTTTCCATTTGCAATGCTGTATCTCGTCAGATTTCAGTGACCTTGAAGACACATATTAGTGCAATCGCCCATTAAATTGCCTCTACTCTAGAATTCTAGTGAGGAGACATTCCTCAGAATCTATTGAGATTTAATAATCTGTGACTTCGTCTATCTTAATTTTTTTTTTTTTTTATAGCACCAAGCCAACCCCCTGGAAACATCATATGGAATTCTTCAGACTCCAAAATTATCCTGAACTGGGATCAAGTGAAGGCCCTGGATAATGAGTCAGAAGTAAAAGGATACAAAGTGGGTAATTTCTTTTTGCAAGCACACCTAATCCTGCTAACAGCAGGGAGTCTGCCTTGCAGCACACGCTCCATTTTCTCACTCTTCCCTGAAGTCACTCCTCTGGCCTTTTCAGGAATCTCTCCCCTAAGGTGATTTGTCTGAATTTTATATGTGCTATGTGTTAACTTTTCAGGGTTTAGACCATCATCTGGGTGACCTGTTTTTTCAAATAGCTGAGCTAATCAGCTTGGAAAAGAGAAGAAAGGTTTAATTTGGTTCACACTTTCTGTTTCAACCCATGGGTGGTTAACAGCTGCTTTGTTTTTTGGACCTCTAGCAAGGCAATATATCATAGCAGGGAGATGTGGTCTATGGTGGCCAGGAAGCAAAAAGAGAGAACGAAAGAGACTGGGATTCCATTTTGCAGCACCCTGCAAGAGCAATCACAAAGTCTGGCTCTTGTAGGTCCCACCATCTTCCAGTAACACTACAGGCTGGAGACAAAGTCCTTAACATGTGGCTCATGGTTCCCACTTGGGAACATGTACACAAGCTACAACTACGTGTAAACTTTGGTTAGGTTTATATAGTCTTGGTCAGAAATGCTTAAAGACCCTGTGACTGGAACTCTACAAAATCCCAACAAAACAGCCCTTAACTTTTTGTTCTCTCTCCCCCTATCCCTCTCTCTCTCTCCCCCTCTCTCCCTCTCCCTCTCCTTCACCCCTCTCTCTCCCCCCTCTCCCTCTTTCTCTCTTTCTCTGTGTGTGTATGTGTGTTTAATCAACAATATTAACTGCCTAATGCCATTCCCATTCCCAATCTTGTTTTCTTTTTTTTCTTTCCCCTTCATTTTTTTTTTTTTGTAAGCGAGAAAACTGGAACAGTACACCAAATCTAAAAAGTCATGTTTTTTTTATTTATTTTTTATTTATTTTATATATCAATCACAGTTTCCCCTCCCTCTTCTCCTCCAAATCTCTCCTCAATTCCATTCCTCAAAAAAAGGGCAAGCCTCGAATGGGAGTCCACAAAGCATGGCATATCAAGTTGAGGCAGGACCAAGCTCCTCCCCACTGCATCAAGGCTGAGTGAAGTATCTCACCAAAGGAAATAGGCTACAAAAAGCCAAGTCATACACCCGGGACAGATTCTGGTCCCACTTCTAGGGGCCCCACAAACAAACCAAGCTATATGACTGTCACCCAGATGCAAAGGGCCTAAGTTGGTCCCATGCTGGCTCCCTCTCTGTAGGTCTAGAATCCCTGAGCTCCCACAAGCTCAGATCAGCTGTTTCTGTGGGTTTCCCCTTCATGACCTTGACTCCCCTTGCTTAGATGATCTCTACTACCTCTCTTCAACTGAACTCCAAGAGCTCTGTCCAGTGCTTAGTTGTGGATCTCTGCAACTGCTTCCATCAGTTGCCGAATGAAGGCTCTATGAGGACAATTAGGGTAGTCATCTATTTGATTACAGCAGAAGGCCAGTTCAGGCACCATGTCCAACATACTGGGGTCATCCTTTTGGAATTACTGGGAGTTTCTGTGGCACCAGGTTTCTCCCTTACCTCATAATGTCCCCATCTATCAAGATATCTCATTCATTGCTCTCCCTCTCCATCCTTCCTACAACTTGACCATTCCAATACCTTTGCTTGTTTCTATAGATAGCTTTCCTTGTAAGAAAATAGACTGAAAATGTTGTTTGTCAGATCATGTAAATGCTGGCCTGTCTTCAAAGAGAAAATGAACACACACACACACAGCTAAAAGATGGTGTTTTATCTAGTGGAGCTGGATTTTCAAAAGTCTCTGATCTGTCTGACATGGAACTAATTCAGGTCCTCTACAAGAGCAGTATATACTCCTGATGTCTAAGCGATCTCTTTTAGTGCCCATTGCCACCTGAAGTTGGGTTAAAACAATTGTGTTTAATTTTTACTATTTTATAGTCTTCATTTGGTCAAAATGGGAAATGTCTGTTGTTATAATCCCTGACAGGTCACACATGGATGACTTTGTCACCTGGCATGGCTTTGCAAAGCTGGAGGGTGACCAGAGATCATTTATCCCAGGAGTCTCTGTCAATGGGGAACTTGTGCTTTCTTCCAGTGTGGCCATCTCAAGGCTAGACTTCTGATGATGACTTTAGCTCCACTGAGAGAGTAGAAGCTACATGTTTTTTTAAAGCTAAGGATAAAACTAGCTACTGTAAAGCCAGCTCAGATTCAAAGAGGGGAGGGTGGGGAACACATGTTTAAGCAATAATGTATCATTCTTATGTGAAGGGTCTGTGTTCAAGGATTAGCAGGGTTGGTGGTCCAGTTGTGTAGGCCAGATGACACACTGAGCAGACTGTGACCAAGGTCCGGTCCCAACCTCTGTGAAGATGAAGGAAGGAACTGAAGATGTTTAGCTGGAAAAGAACAAAATTCCTGGAAGCATAATAAGCATAGAGACTTAAATAATAAGAAATAGAATTCTCCATTTTATGACTCCTAAACTCTTTGATTTCCAAGCTCTTCTCCTTGAGGAAATTTCAAAATCATAGCCCTGGTTTTATAATCGTCCTTAAGTAATGAAAACAGTGTGTGTGTGGGGGGGTGGTTATTTGCAAGAAAAGTCATTTTTTTTCCTTTTGAGGATTATTATATAATTACTAGCAGTCAAGAGCATGTCCACACAGCCATGGTGATGATAGTTTATCAAAAGCTTTACACAAAGTCATTCATTCTGAATCTAGACTGGAAGCAAAATGTCCTTAACTAGAATGCCCCATTGAATTTACCTCTCTGGCATCTCAATGATTAGTAGTATAGTGAATACTGCTTACCTCCAACAATGGAGAAAAGTCCATTTTCCCTTTGAGCTGAGTCCATTCTTGGACAGCTTTGGCTTTTGTAAAGTACAACTGAGCCAAAATTTGCCTTCCCAGAAGGCATGTTTTTCTCCATATAGGATTTAGTAAAACTATTTTTATTTCCATAGAAATAGACTAAACTATGTGAATAAATTAAAACTAGGACATTTAGTTCCCTTTCTGATTCAAATATCAGCTCAAATGAGGTCATCTTTTATGGCATCAGGCAGGCCATTTGTATCTTTTGGAGTTAAGCTATGAGAATAAAGAGCAGCCCCTCTGTGACAGCAGGGTACATGTGGTAGGTATCACCCATAGATGATGTCAGGTGTGCACAATGCTATGGAGACCACATGTAGTGGAGGTGGAAGAAAGACGGACTGGCAAGGAAAAACCATACAATGACACTTTCTGTGTCCCTGATTTCCAGCTCAACACCTCTCCTTTTAAGGATACAGCTGGGGAGCTGGACTCCCTATTCCTCAGTTGGATCCCCAGTACTCTTACATACTGAACGCTCCATATGCATGTGAATGTTTAAGGATATAAATGTATAACTGGTTTCTCCCATGATATCCCAGATAGACGTCACTTTTAGAGCTGGGGTTATAAAAGTAAAATATGGATCTCTTAGCTCTGAGAGAGATGATCCTTGGTAGAGAGCTTGTCTCATTACAAAAGGCTCTTGCTTATATCACAGTCACACCTTAAAATCACTTTCTTTCCTAAACACTAAAAAGGTTGTACAGTAAGGAGCTTTTCACTGTGATTTTTGTTGTGTGGGTCGAGTTAATTCCTGTTTAGGTAGGGTAGTCTCAATAAGGAATGGATTTTAGAGTATTTGAGTCCCAGATTATCTTATGAGTTACTTATGGCATCAGTTTATTTGAGGAGGTGCAGTAAAGATACTGCTGACATGACTGATCCAGTATTAGGAGGAAGGTTTTTATTGCTAAAAAGACAGAGCATATCCAGAGGCCTCTGGCAGAGTACAGAGAGGAGAAAGCAGATTAGACATGGCTAGGTCTAGAGAATAGTGGAGATAGTAAGATAGCAAGAGGTAGAGAATGGAGTATAGTGTGAGAGAGAGACAGAGAGAGAGAGAAACAGAGAGAGAGAGAGAGAGAGAGAGAGAGAGAGAGAGAGAGAGAGAGAAGAGGGAGAATAGCAAGAAGTAGAGCAGTGGTTCTCAACCTTCCTAATACTATGACCCTTTAATACAGTTAGTTCCTTATGTTGTGGTGACCCCCAACCATAAAAGCATTTCGCTGCTACTTCATAATTATAATTTTGCTATTGTTATGAATCATAATAGAAATATCTGATATGTAGGATATCTGGTGTGTGACCCCTGTGGAATCTCAATCTATAGGCTGAGAACCACTGAGATGAGGGAGTGTGTGGAGTGGACAAACCACTATAAAGAGGATGAGTAAACTGCCAAAGTAAATAAGTGAATTAAGCTAACTGAGCCTATTCAACAAACACTCTAGAAATCTGTCCAAGATTCTTAACCATTTTACCATCAATAACTCCTCAAAGAAGAAATTTCTAGAATCTCCTATGTCTATTAACCCTAACTTGAAAGACACAAAAATGTTTGAAAATAACATCTCTGGAATAACCAAACCTGTGATCCAAACACAGCAGTATGGAATATGATTCTGACCCTTGCCACTTGGTTATTTTTACTGGCAGCTGGTGGAAATAACGCATTGCAAAGAAAAAGGCATGAGGGAAAGAAACCAGAGAGACCCAGGGAGCAAACAGGAGAGATATGCCATTTTATATAAAGGCCAAGGAAAGCTATGTCAGGGGTTATATCATAAATAGCCTTTGAAAGAAAGGAGGAAATGAGACAGGCAGCTCTCTGGCAAAGTATGTGGACAGAGGCATGAAGGTCCAGAAGTGGACATATGTCAGTGTAACAGAATGTGAAATATTGTTGACTATAGTAATACACTTTGTGACTGTCCAGAAACTGCAGTGGCTTTTTTAGCTCCAGTTGTTGCCAATGAGAAGTATAGACCAGTGTTTTGTCTGTGTGTGTGCTACTGTAACACAATAACTGAGGCTTGTTAGTTTATCATGAATACAAACATATTTCTTTTTTTATTTTATATAACCAAGTCCATTTAAATGAAAACAAACATTTATACACAATATTTGGGAATTTGGGTGTTGTTTTTTCCAAACTACTTCCTGCTGGTTAGGGGCACTGTCATGGGGGATTCAAAGAAGATTCAGAAATCCTGGCTGTAGTCTGTCAGGCTGCTTTGTCCAGCTGTTTTGAATGCAGGATCACCTTGTACTCTGTTTCAGGCGGTCTGGCTTGATCAAACCACGTTAGTCTGGAAGGAATCCACAACTTTTCATTTTCTGTGGAAACAAAAATAGAAATCCTTTTCCCCAGTAACTTGTCCTTGAACTTAAATTTTGGAGTCAAAGCATTTTTTTAAATTTAATTTATTATTTTACATGTCGATCCCAGTTCCCTCTCCCTCCCTCTTTCCCTCCCAACCTCCCTCCCTCCCTCCCTTCTTCACTCCCTTTTACCCTCTCTGCCCTCTCACATGCACTCTAACCACCCTCCCATCCCCCCACCCCAATTCCATATGTAGGGGAATGTCATCCAGTAGGGGTCATGTAGGTCTGACAGGTCATGTGAAGTAGGGACTAGGGCTTCTCTACTGTCTCTAGATTAAGGCAATTATCCCTCCATGGGGGGATGTGTTCACAAAGTCCTTTTGTGCTCCAGGGATACATCCTGGCTCCACTGTCTGAGGTCCCTTAGACTGCTCAGTCCTTCTGGCTGAGAACCATATTCAGGGGGACCTGAATCAGTCCCATGCTGGCTTCCCAGCTATCAGTCTAGTGGCCTGTTAGCTCCTCCTTGTTCAGGTAAGCTGTCTCTATGTGTTTCTGCCACCTGGTCTTGTCCTCTCCCTCTGCATCTGAGTTCTACTTCGACTCAGTGTTTATGTATGGGTGTTTGCTCCTGTTTCCAACAGGCATTAGTTGAGGGCTCCATGGAGAAGTTAGTTGTTGATCTCACTATCCGGGAAGGGCATTTATGATAGCCTTTCCACTGAAGCTCAAATTGTTAGTTGGCAGCAGTCTTGTAGTTCTCTAGACCTTTCTTTGTGTTCAATTTTATCTTCAAACCAATATTGGTTCCTCTCTTTTATACTCTCTCTCTCTCTCTCTCTCTCTCTCTCTCTCTCTCTCTCTCTCTCTCTCTCTCTTTCTCTCTCTCTCTCTCCTGTCTTCTATTCCTAACCAGGCTAAATCTTCCTGGTCGCACATGTTTTCCTTTCCTCCCCCTCGTTTCTTCCTACTTCTCTCTCCATTCGCTGCCCCCCCCCACTTCCCCTGAGCTCTGGGGGACTTGTCCATTACCAGTTCTGTGAAGGACTTTATATGAATCTCTTAGAATACACCTTGTATCCTAGTTCCTCTGGTGGTGTGAATTATAGGCTGGTGATCCTTTGATCTAGGTCTAAAATCCATATATGAATGAGTACATACTGTGTTCCTATTTTTGTGACTGGGTTACCTCATTCAGGATGGTTTCTTCAAGTGCCATCCACTTGCCTGCAAATTTCAAGATACCATTATTTTTTTCTGCAGAGTAGTATTCCATTGTGTAGATGTGCCACATCTTCATTAACCATTCTTCAATTGAGGGGCATCTAGGTTGCTTCCAGGTTCTTGCTATTACAAATAGTGCTGCTATGAACATAGTTGAACAGATATCTTTGTTGCATGGATGTGAATCCTTTGGGTATATGCCTAAGAGGGGGATTGCCGGGTCCTGTGGTAAACTAATTCCAGTTTTCGTGAGGAACCGCCATAATGATCTCCAAAATGGCTGTATGAGTTTGCACTCCCACCAGCAGTGGAGGAGTGTTCCCCTTTCTCCACATCCTCTCCAACATAAGTCATCACTGGTGTTTCTAATTTTAGCCATTTTGGCAGGAGTAAGATGGTATCTCAAAGTTGTTTTGATTTGCATTTATTTCCCTGATAGCTTGGATGTGGAGCATTTTCTTAAGTGTCTTTCAGCCTTTTTGATTTCCTCTATTGAGATTTCTTTCTTTAGTTTTGTACCCCATTTTTTAATAGGGTTATTTGGAGTTGTGTTGACTAGTTTCTTGAGTTCTTTGTATATTTTGGAGATCAGCCCTTTGTCGGATATAGGGTTGGTGAAAATCTTTTCCCAGTCTGTGGGCTGCCAACAAACATATTTCTTAAGCTGGGAATTTCAACATGAAAGTGTTGACTTACAAGGACAGTCTTCTTTCTCCATCCTTATAAAACAAAAGGAAAAATACACACTCAAGGGGGACAGGATTCCTACAATAGAACCAGTCCCACCATGAAACTTGAGCTCTCACAGTCCAGGAACATTATAACTGAGTAATCATCTCTTAAAAGTTCCACTTTTCTTGTTTGAGACAGGGTCTAACTCTGTAGCCAAAGCTGCCCTGGGAGCTCAGCTCACTATGTAGCTAAGCTGGCCTAAACTCACAATAATCCTTCTGCCTCAGCATCCTAAATAATAGGACTGTAAGCTTAAGCCACCATGTTCCACCTTCTTAAATTGTTACAGTAGCAATTAATTTTTAGAATAAATTTTAGAGGACATAAACATCCAAAACATAGTAACCACAATGGCCATATCTTTGAACAATAAGGATAAACCTTCATGCATAATTTCTTAGTTCATAAAAGTTGGCATTTAAAAAAAAATCAGACACTAACTTGGCCAAATAAATTTCAGAGGTTCTTAGCCTAGCCATGGAAAGCTGAGCTGGGTCCAAAGAAAGGTAAGTGCACTGCCCACCCATTCCCCAGCCTCCAATATTCCCAGAGTCAATCAGACACAGCAAGGAGTCTAGTCAAGCTGGAACTAGTTTTATTGTCCCATTGCAGGTATCTTTTAAAGGAAAAAAACACAGAGCAGGAAAAGAGCCAGCCAATGATTTTTAAAAGTCAGTGCTCTTATGCTTTACCTAGTGAACAGGAGCTGTTCATGCAGTAACCTCATCTAGTTCGATCTAGGCAACCAATTAGCACATTTTGTAAACAACTTAGGTCTTGCCCTCTTGACTTCCTCTCAGTACCATCTTTGACTGGCTCATGTGCCCTACACAAATAATACATGCCAGCAGCATATGATCCTCAGGCTACATCTTCTCTGACTTTAGTTTTTACATTTTATTTGTGTGTGTGTGTGTGTGTGTGTGTGTGTGTCTATGTTCACACACACATATGCATCTGTATACCCACATGTATATAGCATGCCTGAGGGACAACTTTCAGTAGTTAGTTCTCTCCTTCCATCATGTGAATCCTGGAGATCTATCTAATCAAGGCCATCGGGCTTGGTGGCAGTTGTCTTTACCTGCTGAGCCATGTGTTCTCCTACCCCCCCCCCCACCTCTTTATTAGTTCACTGTCTAATCCCCTTATTTTGAATAGATGAAGAGAGAGACAAGGAAGGGAAAGCAATTTGACCTGCAAGTGGAATCCAAATTGAACTACTCTGGAGTTGAGCTACTCAATATTAAACATGGAGTCAATCACTTACTTGTTATGGGACCACAGGGAATTGTCTACTATCTCCAGGTCTCAGGTTCCCATCTCTGAGGTCAGAATAGGAAATAAGCTTAGCTAGGGAGATGATCTATGTAAACTTTTACAAGTAGAAGTGTTCTGACACCAGAGAAGCAAAAGTAGTCAGTTGTTATCATTATTCCCAGGAATCTTCTTTTTCTCCCTGCCTGCATTATATCAGATATAATAACTGCCTTTGAGTCAAACAGCTGTACCAAGTGTTTGGTGTAAATAAAGCTTTTGCTGTCCTTTATTTAGGTGCCACTGCATTCTCAACTATTACAAGACTGATAAGCAAGGTTGATTTAAAAAAAAAAAAAGAAAGAAAGAAAGAAAAGAAAGAAAAAAAAGTCTGCTTTTTGGAGGAAATGTTTCTTTTGGATTTATACTCGAAACCAGTTGTATTCTCTGAGCTCTTGCAAGGACCAGAAGTAAATCAAAGAAGCAATTTGTTCTTCTGAGCCAGATGTGACCTTGCATCCCATCAGTCAGCCCATTCTCCTGGAAGGGCTGGGATGAGAAGCTGGTGGCTGAGGATTTATTGGTGCCTGATTATTTGCAAAGGGATACCAAGCCTGGCACAGCTGATGTGTCCAAGTGGGAAAGGGGAGGCCTTGTGAATCTTTTCACCTTAAAGAAATTGTGTTTTCCACCTTGTGTTAGAAAGCCATACATTAAGGTGATAAAATGCCAAGAAACAAATGGGATCTTAACTATGTTAAGGAAATCTTGTGAATTTCACTCATGTTTGTTTCTGTCTTGCAATAGAAGACTGACCATATGTTTCTGACCTCAGTAGATCAATATTTTTAGGGGTCTTACGGATACACAAGCTAGTCCTGTGGTCCTCAAACTAGCATGCCTGGTCTAGCAACATTGCTGTAGGTGTAGGTGAAGAACTTAGAAGAGAGGGAGAAGTCCAGGACTCAGCCCTGACCCCAACAACCAGAAAAACTAGGGATGCCCTGAACAAATGATGCTTTAAGTATCTTGCCTGGTAATTCTGAGACAGGGCAAAATTATGCTCTACCCTTCCTCCTCTGATGAGAAATACAGATTTAGAGCATCAGTACATGTCCCAAAGCATCCAAGGCTGAGGACTACATCCAGCTCCATTTTTTTTTCTCTGTGGGAAGTTGGAGACGGTAGGACGTTTTGATTTATGGCTTAGGAATCAGCTTCCTGACACTTCTCCATGGTGTGAGGACCCTGGGCCACAGTGTTCTTATCTATGAAAGGGCATAAAAATACCTGCATTGTGGGATTGTGGTGACAGGGACATTACCTACAAGAGTCAGAACCTACAAGATAGTTTTTCTCATAGTTGTCACAGGACACACAATGGCAGGGGCATGTTTTTATTCATTTATATTTTATTCCCTACTAGGTTGAGGTCCATCAGAGACCCAGGCGAGTGTGTTTTCAGTAAAACTAGCCAGCCACTTCAATAGATAAATTACAGTCCAAACTCAGCATCTAAGAGGCCCAGGAAGGAAAACAAAGGTGCATGAGTGGGATTGTTCAGAACCACCACACTTCCAGATTGTCACTGATTGCCTCTTCTATGAGACCTTTAAAAGGGGTCCCAGTGGGAGGGAAAGTGGAGAGCTCACTGCTCTTGCCATTCAGAAGCCATCTAGTGTTTAGAAATGTCCTCTTTCAAGAAGATTCTTGATAATAACAACCTTCTGGGTGTCTCTTGTGCTTGGAACTGCTATGTGTGCTCATCTTGTTGCACTTAAGCCTGCATAGATATACTTTATTCTTTCCAAAATAATATTTTTTATTGATTATTTGGAAATTTCCTGCCATGCATTCCAATAACACTCACCTCCCAGGTCTTCCCTCCCTCCCTCCTTCCTTCCCTTCCTCCCAACCTCCCTCCCTTACCAGAAAAGAAGAAAATAAAAGCAAGTCCAATTTGTGTTGCCTATATACTAACTGAAACATGTTTAATGCATCCATTGAACCCAGTTCTTATTGCATTCAATCTTTATAAAATCTTGGAAAGTGGCTGTTACTGCCCCCCATTTTACAGTGGAGGGAAATGAAGTTCTGTGAGGTGAGATAAATGACTCAGGGTCACACAGAACTAGATCTATTCTGATGCCAAGACTCCTAGTGTATCACCGACTCTGCATCCTTATTCAGACTTCTGTATTTCAATGTCTGTTAGTTTACCCTCCCGAAAGAGTAGCCACATATGCTGCTCTCTTTCCCACTTGAAGTAGCATTTGAACTCTTCCCTCCATTACATGGCAGCAGCAGACATGACCCTCATCATAAAATAACCTTCTCTGCGTGAGCAGGCTGTCAGAGCATTTCTATCACCTTACATTTAGCTCGTACCTAGATAGAAAGGAATAAAACCATATCTTTGGGCATTTGGACAGCAAATGATACCTGCTCTTTCCACATGGGCAGGTCTTGTACAGATGGAACAGGCAAAGCAGCACATCCGTCATTGAAACAAATAAAACATCAGTGGAGCTTTCTTTACCCTTCGATGAAGATTACATCATAGAGATCAAGCCATTCAGTGATGGAGGAGATGGCAGCAGCAGCGAGCAAATCCGAATCCCAAAGATATCAAGTAAGAATCCTTTTCTTGCC
Source organism: Phodopus roborovskii (assembly GCF_943737965.1). Lineage (NCBI taxonomy): Eukaryota > Metazoa > Chordata > Mammalia > Rodentia > Cricetidae > Phodopus > Phodopus roborovskii. Next base: position 10,124,437 of record NW_026126576.1, read on the forward strand.
CTTTCCCCCTTCCTACTGTGTCACTGTCTTAGATGACCCAAGGCTTCAAAGAAATTGAGCTTGAAAAGAAAAAGTTGTAATTAAGACAAATGACAGGAGCCCCCTTCCTCTCATCACTGATGTTTCCTGAGTGCAAGAAACTTCATGCAAAACAAAACAAAACAGAAACCTTTGCCTAGTTTTCATGGATTTAGTCAGTAACCAATCAAGAAAGTATGTGAAGGCTGTCCCACATAAGTCATTTAGTTCACAAATACATAGTCCCCAAATTATGGCTTCCAAAGATAATGAACAACACATTTATGAAGAATAGACAAGAATGTTTGATTGTTTTCTTGTTCTTTTAGACAGGGTCTCACTATGTAGCATGACTGATCTGTAATTTTTCTATGAAAACCAGGCTAGCCTTGAACTCACTGGGATCTACCTTCCTCTGCCTCCTCAGTGCTGATATGAAAGGGATTAAAGATGTACAACACCATCTCCTGCCAAGAATTTCTTAATAAGGCTGTAGTATTTTATTCCCAGAGAACTAGTATAATTCAGTTTTGAGTTGGCAACATTTAGAAATTAACATGATACATTTTGATTGAGTATATGTAATCTACATGCAAAACACATATGGCTATATATAGTTAATTGTCTCCATTTAAAAGGTTGTTAAATAGTATGTGAAAGTAACCTTTTTGAGAAAATGCATTCTATCTTGTTTTTAAGTATCATGTTTATGAATATATCAACAGCATACTACTTTTGTTGTAAGGTTTCTTTTATTTTAATAAGAGGAAAATTCATGAGTAAAAAATCAGAATGATTGGCAGCAGCTGGTGACTGGAGGATGGCTGCTTAATGAATATTTGTGTATTTTTTAGCATGATTTTAAAAGCATCCAGAAAGAGTAGTGCTGATTACACAGCATCTGAAAATACTGCCAATGGATTGTACTTTTTTGTCTTTGTTTTGTCAGGCAGGTCTTACAAAGTAGCTCTGGTTGGCCTGGGACTGGGTATGTAGAGGAAGCCATCTTCCAACTTGTAGGAATCCTTTTGCCTCTGCTTCCTAAGTGCCAGGATTATATTAACCAAAACTATCTGAGGTTTGTTCTTTAGCTTACATGGTCCTTTTGTTTGTGGAGTATTTTATAATGGTAACGAAAAGATTATAGACATCCAGGTTGCTATTAGATATAAAGGCACATAATTTTTGAGCTTTTGGATTTGAGGTCTGGATGTTAGAGGATCAATTCAGGCTCTAATTAAACTTTCAAACTATCACTGGAAAGATGATATTTTAAACCAAGGGTGACATCCATAACATTGAGACCCTAATTTTAGTGCTAGACTAAGTCTCTGTTAGATGTTCATCATTTTATTTTTTTAGAGGAAGAAAAGGCTAGTTTGTGTTACAGTAGGAAATGATAGCAACGCAGTCATGAAGCAATTTTGATGGCTTCTGCCAAATTTATTAATTCAGAAGAGTAAAGAGCTCCCAGGTCATTTTACCCACTCTCTAATTTGCCTTTCATTTAATAAGGATTCAATAGGTACTTGTCTTTTCAAGAACAGTATGGGGTGCAGTGGGAAACATACTTACACAAGTGTGTGTGTGTGTGTGTATGTGTGTGTGTGTGTGAGTGATATATATATAGCTAATATATATTGTATGGTTAATATTATATATATATATATATATATATATATATATATATATATATGATTAGTGGACTTCAATGGCACTGAACTGTATTTTTTGTTTGTTTTGTAGGTTTTTTGTTTTTTGTTTCTTTGCTGGGGGTGGGGGGTCCTCACTAAGTAGTTGCCTTGGCTGGCCTGGAACTAGCTATATAGACGAACTAGCTATCACCAAACAAGGGCTCTGACTTCCCCCAAAAGGAAGCCAGCTATGGAAGTAATCTCCAGAGCACAACAACACACGGTTGGGATTTATTTATCTCACTCTGCTTAAATCTTCCTAAAAACTTCTTACTGTTGCAAAGATCTTCCTTTTCCTCACTGATACTTCTTGGTCTTACTCATTACAGGAATATAAATAGTGCCTGGATAGTGATGGCCTGGGTTCTAGCAAGCAGAGAATATCTTCCCTTAAAGGGAGTTCCATCCTGTCAGTTGGAGAGATCAGACTGCCTTAGAAGAACCCAGACTGGCCATGGGAAAGCTTTTACTATGAAAAATGTGCAACCCATATGAAAAAGTTTGTCTACAATGTGATTTTTTGTCTGAGCAAAAGAAATATATTTAGACAAACATGGTTTTGATTCCCAATCCAGCCATTCACTTAGCTAGCAATCTTAGACAAGTTAGTTACCTCATCTCTTGGGAGCCCAGTCTCCTCATCTGATGAATTAAACACTGACAATATCTGGTCCAGAGAGGGGAATGTAATAGTTGAGTGTCACAGTGTCTACATGACACAGAGGTCGAATTTCAAAGGGAGTATCAGTCACATCATGGACATACTGACCTGTATCAGACATGTTGCTAGTAATATTGAAATATTGACCACACTGAATATGGACACCATCAATTTATAAAAAGAAAAAAATCTAATGAGAATCTGTAGGCTATTCCCTAACATGTACCAACCCCACAGATAGGTCATCATGGAACTGGTGTTAATGAGTCATTGACAGGGAATCATGTAGTCAGAGCCAGCAGGAAAGCTCTGTCAGAAAAAAAAAAAAACAAAAAAACAAAAAAACTTACGTTGCAAACTGGAAGACTTAAATATGAACCCTAGTCCATGTTTAAAAAGCACACACACCCTTGTAATCCTAGCACTAGGGAGGTAGAAGCAGGAAGATCCCTTGATGAGTTCCATATCAGTTAGAAACCTGGCCTCGAGAAAGCAAGTTGGATGTCATCCTTCTAAGGAGGTGACAGTGTCCCTCCATATGCATGCACACATGTATGCACACATACCTGTGCAAACAAGTGTTTCTACACATACATACACACACAATAAAAATAAAAGAAATAGCTAGATGATGGACAGTGTGATTCTTGTAGAACCCAGCCAGACATACTGTTTTGGTAAAGGCCTGGAGCATCTCTTTTCTTTGTGTACAGGATGAGACTCTTTTAAATGAATTTGTTCTTTCTTTTTGCAGATTCCTATGCAAGAGGATCTGGGGCTTCTACCTCCAATGCGTGTACATTGTCAGCTATCAGCACAATAATGATCTCCCTCACAGCCAGGTCTAGTTTATGACAAAAGTTATTTAAAGGACTTGCTATTTATAATATAAGCAACATTTAGCTAGTTGTTTTGAAGACACCCAGTACTAAGTAATATTGTTGTTCAAGTACATCTTATTACTGGAAAAAAAATGTTTTTTGCTTCGTTAGGAATGGCATTATACAATACTTCCTCAAAGCAAATCTAGCTTTGTCTGAAGTTTCTTGGGAAACTCTGCAATGCACTGAAAACATCTGTAATATGATGTTACCAAAGCAGTTTACATATGTCCTTATATGCATATTTTTTATTATATATTTAGTGTTTTATAGAATTTTTTAAAGTTAACATATAATGTAGATATTGGGTTTTTTTTTCCTCTGCTGTAAAATGTTCTGGGCAACACAACCACACAATTATGATTTGAGACGATTTCCTTTATGGACAGAGTTTGAAACTCATCTCAGTAAATGAATCACAAATGACTTGTACAGTTTTACAAGGATCTAGGGACAGAACAGCTGGAGCCTGGGTTTGTAAGGAAAGGCTGCTGTACATAACTTACTCCTTGACTGGTTAATGCATTGAATTGAGTCCCTTTGACATATGTGATATGTTTTCCCACCCTGTTGTGAATTTTGTTGTTCAACACAACTTGAGATGGTTTCAGGAACTACAAATCTCTAAAACCAATCTTCCCAGATCAAGAGGCACCTTGTGCAATCCTCCCATCCCTGAACTTAGCATCGTGTGGTAAGACTTTATTTGAGCATCATCTTTGTAGTAGCATTATCTTAGGCACTGAATTTGAAGTTACATACCCTGTAGTAACAGAGACAAAACGTTACTATAGTCAAACAAGTCTTTCATGGCATAAAAGGTAATTTTACTCTTTAGACATATCTGTTTTGAATGTAAATTTTTTAATGAATAATTCTGTCAATGAGTTTATAATTTCAAATCTTCTTATAGATAACATGAGTAACTGTAATGATAGAGTCCTTCTTTTGAATGACAATAACATATGTAATTTGAAAAAAATTTCCTATTTCAGCAAGTAGCTGCTGCAAAGAATTTTACATATGACTCTATAAACTTTCAATAGTACAAATGAATTGTATCTTGATGTCTCCCCTGTTTTGCAGTAGCTAGTCTGGTTGCTTCTAAGCTTTACATAAATCTTAAAATCATACAGTGAAAGATGGCAATATTGATAAAACCTCATTCTTATGAACAGAACTCTTTGTTATGATGGGGGATGTTTTGTAAGCTGACAAGAGTGGAACAGAGAAGGCAATGAGATTTTCTATAACACTTCTGACATTCAAACACAGAGTCACCTTTTTCTTCTTTCTTGGAGAGCTCATGATTGCCTGTAACTTGTCATTTTTGCTTACACATAACATAGCTTTTCAACCTTCTAATTATATTCATTCAATAATGTTATAATCAGGATTACATTTGTGTGAAAATTAGGATGGTAACAGGGAAAATATTGTCAGTATTTCAGCTGCGTTCCTTTCTTAGTTTGATATGCTTTACTTCTATGTTAAAATATGATTTAAAAATCATATGCAAAAAATCAACATAATAATAAAATGAATGAAAAAAACCTGATACCCCAGGTAGTTTCCAACCCCAGTGTAAATGATATCTACCAGTGATCTAGCATATGTAATCTTTTTTAAAAATATTGTTAATAAATATTCTGTCATTTGTAAAGATATCTGCCTTCTGGGAGCATTATTCCTGCCTGCCTGTCAGGGAATTTGTTAGCTTACCCTTGTGCTAGTTACAACTGGGACCATAGGGAAACTCAAAAGTCTCTAGCACTGACCCAAAGCTACGTGACCCAATTCCAATGATGACTTTGGAATCGACAACCCTTAAGACAGCATTTCAAATCTCCCTTGGAAGCAAAGAGAATCAAAATCAAGTAACCAATGTCTTGAAATAGACTAAAATATTTTTCTTGGCTAGCCAAGATTTTTAAAATTTGATCTGTTATCTGTTGTTTCCCTACCCCAATCTTAAAATCTCTATATAAAACTAAGCATGTAAGGCCCTTCTTAGTTTAAGTCCCTTACCCCTATATCAAGCCACACTGAGCCCTGCTTGCTTTTGGTCTCACCTCTGTGCCTTTTGGTCTCATGGCTGTTCCTCCTTGAAATGTTCTCCTCTCTCCCACCCAAATATCTACTGTCCTGGGGCACCTCCTACACTCCAGCTCATCTGTGAGATCTTTCCACATGCCTGTCCTTGTGATATCCTTCCTCTGAATTTGCTGCAACCCTTCTCTTCATTTGGTATTTCACGAGGTACGACTTTTGGAAATCTCTTGTACTGTTATCTTGCATTTGAACCTAACTCCTGTATTGTTATTGACTTTTTCTTATATGTATGCCTTGTCTTCCCAACTAGATTGTGAGCTCCTTGAGGGCAGGGACATTGGTTTTCTCTTCCATGTACTCTCCATAGTGCCTAGCACAGTGCCTTGCAATAAATACTCATTGATGAATTGATTGAAGGGGTCTTTGAAGTAGCATTTTGCATCAGTTGTCGGCCTGTGTGCTATATAGGAAACCATGCAGGAAGGACTACTTTGGTGATGTTCTGGAAAGGACCAGTGGCTTCTAGTGCTATGCTTTGATGAACTTTCTTCATCTCTCAGCTTTATCATCTGATAGTGATTCCCTCAGTTAGCTGAGGCCAACCGGACTGAAGAGTTTGGCAAGCACCACCTTCACCAAAACTTGTCTTATTTGTTGGCCTCTGTGGTTATTGTGGGTAGGGGCCACTGTTTGAAAGCAACAAAAACAACTCTCCTACTTGGACCAAACAGAAAGGAACTAATTAACATCACATCACAGGATGCCCAGGAAGTAGCAAAGGTACAAGCCTTGATGAGTGCTCACACCCAGCTTCTCTCGGGAGTACAGAAACCTTGCCAGGTCTTTTGCTGTGTGGTTTAAAGGATACGTTGACTACGTTTCTGGGTTTGATGTCATTCTTCTCAGTGTGCTCCTCACTTCTTCTGGAAGTGTCTGATCATACAAGCTCATACGAGCTGATCAACCTGCTCACACTGATGATCACTCACAGGGACAGTGTATTAACCCAAGAGTTTAATGATGTTTCTAGAAGGCAAGAGAATAGCTGTTGGGAGGCTCTAAACAAGAGACTTTCAACATATAGTCCACCAAAGAAATGTCCCAAGCACTACGTCCCACTCTTACAAGCAGCTGGGGTGTGCCACTCCTTGAGGGATACTCCCAAGGAAGGAACACTAAGCAAATTTGTTTTCTTTAATCCTTTCATGTTCTTTTTTGTGCTACATTTCACTGAAAAAAAAAATGGGTCCCATCAGGGTAACTAGCTTTTACTGAGCTAAGGAGCCTTCTATACAAAACAGTTCCTTTTGCTGTGGCTGGAAGAGTAGGCTAAAACTTTGACTCTCAGGTAAGCACTGAATTCTGCCAACCAATAACATGGGAGCTGCCATGAGCTTTTATCTTGAAACAGAATGCCTGTGGCTATTTTTACATCTATTAGACTCTTGGTTACCTTTTCCCAAACTCTTTTACCTTCCCTGTCTTGATACCAATATGCTCAAGAAACATTGCCTTTACAAGAAGTCCATAATTGACTACTAAGGGTCATGGGGTTTATGTAATATCAACTAACAGGTTTTTTTTTAATTGTACTATATTGCATCCTTCCTTCCTCCATTTCACATTCAAGGCTTAAGTGCATGTCCTTGTCTTTAAAATTATTACTCAGTTCTCACTGAGAATGTGGTCAACCATAGTGACTTGAAATACAGGCTCTTAAAAGTAAGGATTTCTAGTTAAACTGGAGACATAGAAATATTATTCCATCACAAAATGCTAGTCTCCAGGCCTTCACAAAGGCTGCCTAAAAAAAAGGCTAATGATATGTTTGTGGAGTCTACCAGTTTGGGGTGCGTTCCAACAAATGCTGTGTCTTACTTTGGATTATCTATAGGATGTTCTGGGTGCACAACTCTCCAAACATTAATGATTACTTTTATAAGTTGTCTAGGAACATAACAAAATATGTAACACTTAATAATCTTACTATAATAAATAGAATATAAATTAACACTAAATATCAATATCAATGTTTATATAAAATAAGGTACGCAGGAGGTTCCTCATTCAGATGCCTGGTTTTTCACAAAAGTCACCTTCAGTTTCCGCACATTATACTGAACTGTCCAATTTTCCCTAGGGCACATACATGATTGAGCCTGTTTCTGACATCCATCCCTCTGTGGCTGGTATTTAAATCATTTGTCAATGGAGGGACATCATCTGTTGCTATTTCCTGTGATTCCCAAGCCTCTGTCACACTATGATCACTCTGTGCAAGGCAGGCTGTCCGGTGTGTGAGCAGATCCCTTTGACCTTTGTGCTAAATGGGCCATGAAGAGTAAATGTCCAAATTCCACAATTCGAGTGTAAATGTGCAGCACTCAGCAAAGTTCACAGTTCAAACAATATTGGCCTCTGTTCTTTATCTGCATAGTCATGGTCAGATAGAGAGTAACAGAGCTGTAATAAAACTGGTCACACAGATAAAAGCCTTAAAAAAAAAAAAAAAAAAAAAGGTCAACCACATGATAGATCTGAAAGTCTAGAAACTATAAGGCTGAGGTATTTAATATGACACTCCCTGTCTATGTCAACTGGACCTTCTTTAAACATTCTTTCCACTTGTTAGGAATAACACCAATTATGTGTGAATATAAATATGCCTTAGTGAAATTTTAATTTCACTAATTTAAGTGAAAAAATAGTGCAATATTTAATCCTTTGTTGCTGTTGTTTTGAGACCAGGTCTCTCTACATAGTCCTGGCTGTGCCAGTATCCACTATATAGATCAGGCTGGCCTCGAACTCACAGATATCCACCTCCCTCTGCCTCTCAGGTGCTGGGGTTAAAGTCATGTGCCACCACATCTGGATGATACTTATGTTTATGGTTCTCAAAATGTTCTTTATGCTAAGAAGAAAGAAGTACAAGTTTCTACCATTTTCATTAATGAAATGTATGCAAATAGGATTACCAGGAATCCAGAGTGACACAGACCATTAAAAAGCCAGCACTAGAACTGAACTCTTGATTCAGTACATTTAAATCCCTTGTGATTTGAGCTTGTTTTATGTAGCTATGACTAAAATGCCTCTAAAAAATTAAAGGGAGGAAATAATTATTTTGGCTCATCATGGAGGTAGAAACATCTGCTGCCTGCCTTAATATGACCAGGGAACAAAGAGGAGAGATTAGGTACCAGGTAGAACCTTTAATGGCACATCCCTAGTGACCCACTCATTTCAGGTAGGCCTAACCTCTTAAATTTGCCACCTCCCAAAAATAGTGCCACTAGTTAGAGGCCAAGCATGCAAGACATAAGGCAAACTGGGAAAGGCTTCATATTGAAGTAATATACCTAGACATAGGAATTTACTAAGAAAGACAACAGGTTAAGGCAGAATCTAGACCCCTAAGTTCAGCCAAAGGACAGTGTAGGACACTGAATCAAGAAAGAGGGAGATACTGAAATGAGAGGAAAGGGTATCCCAGGTGAGGGCTTGGGGCAAGGTGTACTGCAATTCAAAGAAGAAAGAGAGGATAAGGTCTGTGAAGGGGGCAGGTTATAATTAGGAAAGGACTGTTAACTACTCTCTGTGTACCAGGGGATGATGTAGGCATGGGAACAATATGGGTGGGAAAGGCAAGGAACCTGTAAGAGTATGTTGTGACAATAGGATGTATGGAAGGACACAATTCCTACAGAGAGAGTCCACATGGATTTTGTGTGGTGATTTTTTTTTTTTTTCACTCAAAAGAGGTCAAACAGGTATGCTTAGCTTTCTTCTACTGGAAATTGTTTTTCACTTGCACTTGTAACATTAACCCTTCACCCTTAAGCTACCATAGCAGTACTGCAAGTTCAGGGTACCAGGTAAAATTCAAGAGGTCCAGTCAAACTTGGATTTCAGAGAAAAAGAATGAACGGCCTCCTTTTTAAGCACAAGCATGTTACATGCAATATTTATTTGAAATACAAATTTTGACTGATGCTCCTCTCTATGTGCTAAGACTTGCAGGGAAGAAGATGCAACAACTCCTATGAAGTTACTAATTTTTATTTCAAATTTTCAGGGGCTTTGCAATGTCTGAAATTGATGGCTCTGTGCTGGAAGCACGAGGCTTGCTAATTGGAGCACTGCTTCTTTGGCCTGTCTCTTCTCTTTCCTTGGATGGTGCAAGAGTGCACGCTTGCAGGCATGCGTGAATGTGCATACATGCATGTGTGAGTACTTTGCATTGGGAGAGCCAGGACCGGTGGATAAGGTTCCTCTTACAGCTGCCACCAAAAGACTATTAAGACAAAGGTCCTTTCCAAAGCAAAATTATAAGGCAAGGAGGTAAGAAGGGAAAGGAGAAAATTCAAGGAATAATTTCAAGACTTATATAAATGATCTTCTTGCCAAGAATATATGTCATGCAGCTAGTTTGTCATGCAGCTAGTTGGGAAATAAAGATTTATCAATCTTTAGGATAAACTATCTGAAAACAAACAACTATCGATTCTATTGAGAACAACTGTTCTTATTATTGAACACTCAACAGATACGAGCTGGAAGTTGTGCTGGCACCGAGGAAACGGAGATAAAAAGGCAGAAGACCAAAAAATGCACGTATTTGAAATATGGCATAAAAATAGGGACAGAAGTCCTGCACCTGTGTGCTCATGTGAAACCAATTAGTAGCACATTTAAGTCCAGGGGAACAACCAAGTTTTTCACCAACGGAACTAAAAAAAAAAAAAAAAAAAAAGTTTTTTATTGGACTAAACATTTTTTCAAATTGGTTGTGTTCCAAACAAACTGGAGAGGAGCCGCACACACTCTTGAGGCAACATATTTGGGGTTCATTAAGCTTTGTACATGTAAAATATTAGCCCACCTATGAAACCTAGCCCACTGGTCCATTTTCTGCAAGTAGATATGAGGACACAGCTTTACCCATGCACACCTTGTGTCATATCAGAGAAATGAAGCTGCAACCCAATCCATTTGGTCCTCAGAGTGGGAAAGCTTCCAAGTTAGCTGCCTTTGAGCTGTAATACTGCTGTGTGGCTTTGTTGTTTTTCTTCACCCTCTCTTCCTCCCCCTCCTCCCAGATTTACGTATTCTTGCATTTTTATCACCTGGTAGGGACCAACATCTGCTTTTAATTTGAAAACAAACAAACAAACAAACAAACAAACAGATGAAGTTAATAACACATGTTCGAGTTGAAAAATAAAAGCACATTAGAATTTCAGCTTAACACACCTGGGCTACTTCGTGTCCCTGATGCATATGCTAATTACCAAAGGATTAGCAAAGTTGGGGGAAGACGCCAGTGCACAGGAGCTCGCTTCTTCTAATGCTGGAGCTTGGGTACCCCAAGTGCACACTTGGAATGGTGCCAGCAGCTGGCTATCTGCAGATCAAGTGAGTGATGTCAACTATGAACTCTTACTACATTATTTGATGGTTGTTTTGTTTCTGGTGTAATCAGACAGCTTTTAATGTGAGTCTGAATTAGAGTTCGAAGTAACTGTTGAATATTTCTGTCTCTTTAGTTTTGCTCATCTCAGCAGCCACTACATTCCTACTGAGGGCCTATGTAAATAACATAAATAAGGAACTGCTCTTGACCTCAGGGTATTTACACAACAAATAAGAAACAAACAGTTGAATGGTGTAAGAATTACACAGAAGGCAAACATGCAGAGCCATGTCAATCAGATGAGGAATTGGAGACTTTGATGTGGCAAAGGGCTAAATCTTAGAAGATTCAGGGTTGACAAGAAGGAAAAAAGAACCAGAAGGCCTCTGCATGAGGAGAAGCGAAAGACAGCTTGATGCTTACAGACCAGACTAGAGTTAGATTTTTGCACAATTTCACTGGAACACTACAGAGATGCCGGGGAAACTGCTCTTGATATGATGAACTTTGATTTAGTTGGGCATCCTTTAGGTTTTTGGACAGAGTGATAGAGGAAGATATGCCTTGAAGAGAAGGGAAATCCTGGCGGTCAGGAATTCAGTTCAGAGGCTCCTGCAAATCAGGTAGTGGGAACAGAGAAGGGGGGAGGGGAGATTTAAGGTGGAATTAAAAATAGACCTCTCTTGAGTTTGTAGACGTAAATAAATCAATGTCATTATCAAAGGCTTCCCATCTTGGACCACATTTACATTCATAGCTACTCGCCAACACAGGATAAAGCTGAAGGAAGAAATTGTCATTTCACTCAATTTGAAATTCTAAAGAAAATGTTTTTGAAAAAGTTTGTATTCTGGAACTCCATGTGTGGGACATGAAAGCTCCATAGCTTTTGTCACAAAGATCCTAAGGGTGACACTATGTCCTGTTTCAGTTAGGCTCCTCATCTTTCCCCAGCCATCAAAGGTTGTTTATAGTTCTCCATTCTCACCAGCAGTCTGTTTTTTCTTTAACAAATTAGCACCTACAGTTTATGAATTCCAACAGCAGATGGTCCGGACACATACAAGTCTCACCTCGAAAATGGTTGGATTTTTAATCAGAATGTTCTTTGCCCAAGTGGCTTCTTCCCCAGCAGGCATAAGTGGCTTGAGGCCTGAGGCATATCAATGAGACACAGGTGCTCTGGCTGTTGCATACACAAGCTTCATCCCCAAGTCTCCTCAAACTCCCCTTAAATCACTCACTGTGAATTCCAAGAACAAAGGAGAGGGGTTGGAATAAACTCTTTGTTGTAAAGGCTGTCTTAGAGAGCCTGTGTTTATCAATATGGTGGATGTGAAAGATCTAGGGAGTGGGTTCCTGTCCTGTGCTGGTGGGATTCAGTACTGTGACCTCAGCTTCCATCAACCACAGGTGTCTCCTGGCTACTTCCAATTGCATTCCTATTGGATACCAGTCTTTCATTTTATTGAATTGTAGGTCTTGAGATATGTGTGTGTGTGTGTTTAATGTCATGAGTGTTTTTGCAACATGTGTCTGTGTACCACTTACATGCTAGTGCCCACAGAAGCTACAAGTGAGGTCAGATCCCCCTGGGAAAGTTTTAGATGGTTGTGAGCCAGCCACCTTGTGAGTGCTGAAAATCAAACCCAGATTTTCTGGAGGGGCCACCAGTGCTCTTAACCTCTGGATCATCTCCCCAGCCCGGGGACCATGTGTAATTCTTAATGGTTAGGTACTGTTCTAGATGCTGCAAATAAAAAGATGCATCTTGCATGCAGAAGGCTAGTGCTCCTGGGGCATATGGTCAAACAAGGAGGCAGCTAAACTGTTTGGTACATCTTCCAATACCTTAGGCTCACAATGAGACTCCAGAGGCATGATCTACCAACTGTTATAGAAGCCTTCATGGAAAGGATAATGTTGGCTATGGATTCCCAAAGAATGATTGCATCAAGGAGAGTTAAATCTACACCATACTGGTAGGGCTACATGAACTACTTTGTGCTCCTTATACATGAACCAAGATTAGATGCTAGCGCCAGCCTAGGGATGGGAGGCAGAAGATCCGTGAAACCCAGAGGATTGCCAGCTGCTAGGTCTAGGGAATCCACCCTAAAATGAGACCTACACATGCAAAATGAACAACTGCCCTTATATGATGGCACCCCCCCGTTTTGGTAGAGCCTTCTAGGTAGAGGTAAGTTTCCAAAATGGTACTTCTAGGCTGCCCTTGCAAGATGAGAGGAAGAGAATTCTTGCACTTGGTTGTTTCCATCCATTATTCTTTAATTGGGTAGCTTTGAAATTGTGATGTTCATAATAATTTATCGAAGTGTGGTATGCAGACCATCAGCATTAAATGTTCTTGACAATTGCTGACCATGCAAACTCTTGACTGTCCACCCAAGACCAGTGCCTATTATAGAGATTCTTTAGAGCCATTTTTCATAGATTGTTGGTCAGTTAGTTATCAAATAAACATTTTTCCCACTATACCAACACTCTCATGGGCCTCAACCTCCTGGTCTGAGCTGTAAAGCAAACTTCAGCTTTCCTTTCTATTTATTTACTTACTCATGCATTTTATATATGTTAGTGCTCTGTCTTCATGCACAACAAAAGGAATCTGATCTGATTACACATAACTGTGAGTCACCATGTGGTTGCTGGGAATTGAACATTGGGACCTCTGGAAGAGCACACAAGTGCTCCTAACCACTGAGCCATCTCTCTAGCTCCCACATCAGCTTTTATGTGCTACTCTCCTCTGTGTTACTGATGTCTGCTGAGTCTGATATTCAGCGCATTATTGTGCCCTTTCCTGGCTAGTGACCTCTCTCATCCCCAAGTACTGCATCTTTAACATGGGAACTGTAATATATATGACTGTGACACAATGCAGAATTAAGACCAGAGAGACAGTGAAGAAATCTACTATAGTACTCTGACCTTCGGAGAAGATCCAATATTGGCAGATGTCCATGACTGCTCTACCTTCCATTCTGAGCACAGAATGGTGGATGGTTACGTCCTAAATCAGAAAAGCCATATAAGAGGTATTTGGTACTCTTTATACTCCTCACCCAGAGTATTAAAATTGACTAAATCAGCTCCATAAAGTATGTAAAAGTGCGCCATAATGTAGATTTTAAGCATCATCATCTCCTTCCATTGTCTCAAGCTCCTTGTCCCAGGAATATATAAAGCCAACACCATTAGGTTGCCTTCTACTACTAATTATTCCTCCTCCTAGAGTATAGTTGTCCTTGCTTCTACTTTCAGCCCATTGCTCAACACAAAGACCTATACATATAGCCTCTATTTGAAGACATTGAATGCAAACATCTCTATAGCAGTGTAATGTGTATTGATATGGCTTATAGGAAACCCTAACTTAAGATAATAGGGTTGAGCAAGAACTAGTTGACCAGCAAGTTGCCATGAAGGCTCTTACATCAAGCATCACTTCAGAAAGTACTTTCTAGATCCAGCAATCACCTCCACAGCAGAATTATGATCACTGTCTCTCTGAGTTTATTTCCATAGTACCAAGGAGTCCTTAAAGAATGTGACCCTTAAACAAGTTCCTTCCTGTCTTCTCTCTTAAGAGGGGGTGATATTTCTAGCATGTGTGCATGTCTGTGTATGCATGTGTGTGTGTGTCTCTGTGTGTGTGTGTCTGTGTTCATGTGTGTAGATGTGTATGCAGGCCAGAGGTCAGTGTCAGGGGTACTCCCCAGTCACTTTCTACCTTACATTTTTGAGACTGTATCAATCACTGAACGTAGAAACCACCTAATTGCTAAACTGACTGGCCAGCATTTCCCATGGAGCTTCTATGTTTCGCAGAACTAGGATTATGCACACATGCTGCTTTGCACTGTTTTGTTGCTCTTTCCTTGGTGCTGGCTGACCAGTCTCAGGTCCTTATGCTTCTTCACCATCTCCTCAGCCCCAGGCATGATGTCTTAGTACACATTCTCGGGTAGTTTGTCATAGATGCTTCCCAGGACAGGTATATATAGAACCAAACATATTCTTCGTTTCTACTTCAACATCATATCATCATCCCACACCACATCACACATGCACAGTTCTTGAAAGAAAAGTATTCTAGAACTCAGAAGAGAAGGAGCACCATGAAATTATGGCTCCCACTTGCTGTGGGAAAGACAGTCTTGAATTTATGTTCACTCTGGATGGGTTCCACTCTTTCTTTCTGTCACTGTAGTTCAAAGTGCTACCATAGGCAGCTCTAACCAAAGTAAATGTGTGACATTAGCTTGAAAAACTGTCTCCTGTGCAAAGCGTTCAAGGTAAGTCATGCAAGTTGTAAAGACTGGCCTGTATAACCAGGCCGGGTGATACTTTGTGCACTGTGGGTGGGAAAACAAGGCCTGTATTCAGATGGACCCATTTTCCTGCTGTCAACAAGGGGACTTTGATGAGGTTTGTCCCCTGTTAAGAGATGGGACATTGGAGACTCGTGTGTTTGGATGTATTGCCTCGCAACCAAATTGAATGTTATCCATTTGCAGTCCTTTCTTGCCAAGAAATATCAGTCCTTGCTTTTATAATGGAGTCCTGTATAAATTCTATTCAGAATGTTGCAATGCCATCAAAACACGGAATTTTCCATGACTTCAAATCCAGCTTCTTCCACACAACTTACAACTTCAATTTTGGTTTCATTCCAAGCAGCATTCTGCAAAACAAAGTATCTTCCTTACATGTCTTTTAGAGAACATCTCATCTCTTTGATGGTTTTTGTTTGTTTTTAAAAATTGGTTTGAAGTAACTTTTATATAACACTAGTATCCTTAGCAAATAAGAAAACTTAAATGGGAATGAGAAAAACTATCCATGGACTTATCTTACAAATATATCCTACTGCTTTTCCTCAGCTCCTTTCAACACATAAGGTGTTCTTTACATTCATGATGAAGTAACAGGGACACACAGCTTCACCTTTATAAAACATATTACTACTACTACTACTATTGATGTTCTGCCAATGAGATATGTCCCTCTAGCCATTGCATAAGTGTATGAATTATTTTCTTTAAAATGTCATATAATATTTTAAGTATATTTTGTATTTTGGGGGTCATGGTTTTGTTCTGAACCCAAATCCTTGTACATGTTAGGCTGATATTCTCCTCGGGAAATACACTCCCACTTGGATGTAATCCATTTTAATATTTCTATCATATTCCACTCACCAATTGCAATAATATAAATTTGAGGCTAAATATGTAGTTCAGTTGGTAGAGTTCTTGCCTAGCATGTACAAAGCCCTGACTTGGATTCTCAGCACTAAATAAAGCCAGTGTGGGGGTTGTTGTCTATAATCTCAGCACTTAGGAGGTGAAGACAGATCAGAAATTCAAGGTAATACTTAATTACATATTCACTTTGAGGCCACCCTGTGCTACATGGGACCCTATCTCGAGAAATGAAAAGATTCTAGTAAATTCGAGCATTTATTTTTAATCTAATTTTGGATATAACACATTAAAAAAGCTAATAATAATTAGAAACTGTTAAAAATATCACTTATTTTTCCCCATGTACTCATCCAGCATATTTTTAACATCCATCCACTCTAGATGTGGTGTTATATATATTGGATGTCATCTGAGAAACACAGCAGACATGCTTCCTGAATGACATACTTTATATTGTTTACAGTGGGCATAATGAAGAGAAGAATTCTCTCTGGTTACCACTGGAAAAAAGTCAACTTGAAACTCATCTCTAATAAGTTTGAAAACTCAGAGTGAAATCTAAACAAAAAACCAAAATGTTAACTGTCTATTGAGTGTTGTAAAATAATCTCTCAGCTGAAGTCTGAAGAAACAAAAACTTGCCTAGCAACATTCCCAGGATGACTGCAGGCTTCCAAGCCCCAATGCCTTTGAGCATTCCTACCAAGTATGGAGGTGCAAGTCACAGTGAGCCCCGAGATCCATTGCTTTGCCTCTGTGTGTTCAAACGAGTGTTCATGATGTTATTGTTCAAACTATGCAGTGTAATAGCCACCCATACAGCATTTGCAATGTGCTGATTTGAAGTGATTTTAAGAGGATTTATACTGTGGTGCAGAATGTGTAGAGTCTGAGCAAATATTGTACCACTGTGCATCAGGGCTTAAATATTACAGCTTTCAACATCTACAATGGGTCTTGACACATTACCCTCACAGGGAAGGAGCAGCTGTCAAAGCAGAAAGCTTCATTTTCCACTAGTCAGGTACTTCCCAAGGGGCATGGTGCCCATAGTACTAATGGACCTTATTTTCTTGAATCAGTATCACCGTGGGTAGAATGCATGGCTGGAATGCACCGCTGCATGTCGCCCAGCTGTGGTCAGCTCTCTACTTGCTCACATGCCATCTTAGGTTAAAACCTTAGGCCAGAATACTGGTAACACCATACACAACTACATGTTTCAGTCCCTACTTCTCAGTGCCTGTCTCACCTCCTCTCTCTTTCCCACAATCTTTCATGTAAAACTCTGTAATGGGGACACAGAGTAAGTTATCCTGAGAAGCCAGGCAATGCTGACATTAATCCTTTGCATACTCTGAAAGCAGCCTGTCTATCCCAAGTCATTATTCTACACACATGACTTGACTTTAATTAATACAAACCAGAAGCTCAGAAAGTAAGCTCTTAAGCCAGTTTCATCCACCAACCTCAGAATATTAACAGAATCCTTCCAGGCTCTATAGGGAAATTAGATACCAGCCTTCAAATGTTCTATTAAGAGAACAGGACAAATGACTGAAGCGTCAAGTTTAACTTTAGTGTATATCCCTCAGCTACAACAAAGAGGAATGAACAGTGCACATTCAGAAGAACAGAAGCAGATCCACACAGGACCTGCTCCTTTCTGAAGAGCTATAGATACACCAGCGTGGGTGGGCTGTTCCCTCAATGAAGAATACAAGGAACAAATACAGGGTATCATGACTCTCTGGCCCACCACAATTCTTTACTTCCGTAGTTTAGAATCATATTGCCTATAAAGCATCCCAAAGTAATCTAAAGAAAATTTGGGGCTTACTGAAATTAACCATTTTGATGAATTTTCATCAGCCCATTTTTTCCTATAACTGGCCATGAGATGCTTCATCCACATCTGCTGAAGAAACTTCTAAGTCTGTTAAAAAAAAAAAAAATCATTGATCTAAACTGGAGGTCAGTGAATAAAGCCCAGTCTGGCTTATTACCTCTTTTTGTATTCATTAGCACACATTATATGGACACACTCCTCATAACAAACAATTCTACCTTAAATGTTTATTATGTCTTTATAGGAAGAGTTTGCTGCCCAAGATTTCAATAGCCACTTGACTGAAAGATATGAACAATCAAATGCAATAACTATACACAGAAAATCTTGAAATGTTGCTGAAAGAAACTAAGGAAGACCTTGATGTGTGGCGATTCTGAAAATAGTATTAAGATGTTGTTTTTCCTCTGACTTAACCACAGACTCTAAATTTACCACAGACTTCCAGCTTCCTGCCTTTAATTCAGTCAAGTGGATCTATGAGTCTAGGGCCAGCTTGGTCTACATAGCAAGTTTTAGCCAAGCCAGAGCTACCCAGTGATAACTTGTCTAAAAAGGAAAAAAAAATCCAGCTGTCTATCTTCCCCCATCCCCTCCCACCACTCTTTTTCTCCCTTATGGGAAGTGGCAGGTGGGCTTTAAACTGTATGTAATAATTCCAGATTTAACTAAAGTGTATTGAGGGAAAATCATTCTGAGAGACCTCAGCCTACATCATGTCAAGTTTTATAACAAAGCTATAGCAATTGTGATGATATTGTTTTGTCAGGATCTAATCTATGTCTCTTATGTACCAAAAAAGGAGCTTAAGATTTCTGTTGTTGGAGGAATTATCAGAGATCAGGTAAAAGATGATGGGCATGAAATGGAAATTCAAGTTTAACTGGCAAGAGCCCTTATGATTGATTAAGAAGTTCACTAAATGTAGACACAATACTAACATCTACAAATGCGCGCGCGCGCCACACACACACACACACACACACACACACACACACACACACACACACAAAGCGGGAGGAGAGCAGAGGGAGAGAGATATACATATCGGTATTGCCTGGTACATGTATACACAGACATACAGAGAGAGCTTGAGGTTCATTCCAGAGCACTTGGAATAGCACCTCTTTGTGTCTTTAAACATTACCTCAGAATCAGTCACCACAAGGAGATCTTTGATGTTGCTCTTAGGGGCTGGAACTGGTGGGAATAACTTGATCCATATGCGACACCTGAAAACAGGGGAGGAACTGAATGAGTATAAACAGTCCTCTGGCCTGAATTTCTACTCCTACATTAACCGAGTAAGTTCCATGTGTAACTATGTTGGTTAAGATGGTTAAACATCTTCATCATTGAAAACCTTGAAGGGCTGCCAGGCTGGGATGTGGCTTCTGAGATCTCCAGCAAAGAGGAAGTCTTAACTGTTTCACATTGGGCTTATTGCCAGGCCTGACTTCTGAAGATGGGTCGCTAGCAGCATCCTTTGTTTGGTTTCTTGTTCACTGTTCATTCTAGCTTTCCTCCTTCAACTATGCCAAAATCACAGTTCCTTCTCATCTTTCCCTTTCCTTTGAACTGCTGCCCATCACCCGCAGGCATCTAAATATAACAGTTAATGAATAATAGCCTTTAACACAGAAGTTATTCCCTAAGATTTTTAGGGCTAAAAAGGAACTTTGCCTTAGCAATTGAGAGGGAAAAAGAGAGGTGGGTGAAGGGGGAAATGCAGCCTTTTTGCAAGGCGGGATAGGATATCTGTGCAGGCTTTTGCGAATCTGCATTTGATGTAAAGACAGTCACTCTGGACTGGTAACCTGAAAGCCAGGTAGAGGTCAACCAGTGACCACTAAGACCCATATGTGAAGGCAGTGTGTTGACTTCAGACTTGGATGGACTTGCTGCCTTTTTATAGGAGATGTCAAAAGACAAGCAAGTATGGAAGGGAAAGCTGTGAAGGAAAAGAATACAGTGGCAAAAACCTCTATAAATATTAAAATATCATCAACTAATTTGAGGGTGTGTGGTGACCGAGGACTGTGCTGTCCTGTCTAGCTCCTGTATGCTGTGTATGCCATGTTTTATTTTAGCTGGAAACAGTATGCTCTAAATTGCACCTGATAATAAGCAGTGTGCACAGCAGACTGCAAAGTCAGCCCCTGAATGTAAGGAATACCTACACTCTGCAGATGAGTGAGAAAATTAACAAGATGAAGCAGGCGGTTGCTGGAAACACAATGAAATGCCATTCTGCCAAGGGCTTCTTCTCCTTTCCTAGTGAGAGGAAGAGACAGCGAAAGCAAAGTCAGAACCGGGGAAAATAATCAAAATGATAAGGATGGGTTATCTGAGATTTGAGTTGAAGTTCCTAGGCAAGGATAAATGACTGAACCCTGGGCCTTAGGTGTCTCACCTGCTGAAAGTGCTAATACCCATCTCACAAAGCTGTTATGAAGAGGAAAGGGAAACCATGGCAGCGAGGCTTCTTAATTATTAATTTAAGCAGGATTAATTCAGCCCATCAGCCAGTGCTTTAGAGTTCACGTCTACCCTGGACCACCCAGATACTGGCACTAAAAGCTTCAGAGGCGTAGTAGGGTCTTGGGTGGCAAAGCCACAACATCATAAGGCTACTCAATAACCTCATTAGAGTACAGTGAAACTTTGTTTTTACCTACTTGGAAATGAAACTTCTGGAGGAAGAAAATGTTCATAGTTAGCAATGCAGATGTCCGAGTCCACAGTGAACAATTTGTGTCTGTGAGCATAATAGCACTTTTTACCCTTATCCCCATTCCACAGATCAGGAAGTAAAGGCTGTCGTTGTCAGCACAGGAAGTTTTCTGAATACTATCCTATCTTCTAATTTGTTCTTATTTTATATCCGGGACATTCTTCTCTGGGCTTTAAAGACTTACATCAGACTGTGAGAAGGGTAGGGGGATGTGCAGTGTTGTTTGTCTGTTTGATCTTAGGCATACTCTCCTGAAAAATCAAAGGTCCCCGACTACATGGTGTTGGGAGAAATGATGTTCTTGCTATGATGCCTTACTTTCAGAACACAAAAGCAAATCCTGAGTTCTAGTCAGTTTTCTTTCCTAGGGGAAAAGATGACTGACTCATTCATTCATACATTTAGCAAGTGTCTGTTAAGCTCTTATCGGGCATACAACTTACTGTGGCCCACTCGTTAAGAGCTTGGAGCTGCAGCTTGGAGTTTATCAGGGGAGATCTGCAGAGAGCAAAAATGACTCAGGCCATGATTTGATGATCTCTGTTCTATGTGGGTACCATGGTGAGGTTCAAACAGTGCTACACTGGGATCAAAACATTCCAGACCTCAGTTTTCTATAATTTCTTCATTCAAATCCCACACATTGTTCAAGAATCACAGGAGATTAATGCTAGTAATTCTTGCTTTTCCCCATCTCTTCCCCGTTACCTTCTCAGCATCCTTGGCCAGGTTTCTCCTCTACCTTCCCAAAGCTTTCATCTCTTCCTTTCTGCTTTTAAATATTCATAGAGTCCTTTATCTTGACTAAGCCATGAGCCTTCTCTGCCATCTTCCACAGCTATCATCAAATACTCCTCTCAATGCCCAGGCTGGTGTCTTGACTAAAGATTCCAACTGATGCACTGTCATATCTCAGAAACTACTTTTAAAGTCACTGGTAATGTCTTCCTAGTAAAACCCCCCAAAGACATCTTGTTTCCTGTCTGACTTGATGTCTTCTGGTCTCTTCCCTAAATTTCTTCATTTCCTTTAACATAAATTTTGGGACACGGTCTCATGTACCCCTAGACTGGCCTCAAACTCAATATGTAGTAGATGAACTTCTGGTCTTCCTGTCTCCACTTTCTTAGTGCTCAACCACACCTAGTTTATGTCATGCTAGGGATCAAATCCGTTGCTGTGTGCATGCTAAGCAAGCACTCTACCAAGTGAGGCACACCCCAGCCCATTTTGAAAAAAAAATTATTAGCATGTGTTATTTGTTCAAAATCACAGGATTCATTAAGATATATATATATAGATATGATATAGATATATATATATATATGATACAGATAGATATAGATATAGATATAGATATAGATATAGATATAGATATAGATATAGATCCCATTGCCATCCCCATTTGAATTCAAACTGTCCACAGCTGAGTTAAGGGAAGCCTGGGCACTTTACTGAGATGGTCTCACTCTTCTATGGCACTTTCTGTTTCTTTTTAAAATTGCAGCTGGAGCCCTTTCAGGGCAACCCTTGACTATTTGTCATTTTCGTCTGTTCTTTGAGCACGGAAAAGTTTGTTTGTCTGACTACATATTTTGATTCCATGAAACCCACAAAGTCGTTTCCTTTTCCTGCCCCTGCCCTAGGTATAGATTATAAAATCCCCATAGCCCAAACTCACTTGAGTCTTTTGCAAACCTGAGAAGAGTCACAACCAAATTTGTGTTCTTCATTTCATCAGACCTATTCTCAGCCAGACAGAGTGCTGCATGGCTGTAATCTCAGAATTTTAATGGCAAAGGTATAAGGACAGTGAGTTAGAGACACTCCTCCACCTATGGGAGGCGGTGAGAGCCTGCCTCTAAACAAACAAAGGAAGGGAAAACACACAATCAACAAGTACTTCTTTCACCAGCTTCTGCATTTCAGTCTCTGCCTTACAAGACCCAAACTGAATCCTTGGAGATACTTAAATTGATTCCAGTTTTCATAGCCCGTTTCTTCTTCGCCCCCCTCAGTACACATGAGCTCTATGTACAGTCACAAATGCGAGGCTCCACGCTTCTGACTCCTGCATCTATCCTTACATAGTAGTCTGGAGACCTGGATTCCAGACCCAGTTTTCAGTGAAGCAGAACATCTGGGGGCTTGGTAGTCTCATCTCTAACCAAGTTAAAGCATGACATCCTTGAAATCCCTCCCCAACAGACAAGCTTTTTACTGGTAGTAATTATTCTACCATCACTTCATTACATTACCCTTTAGACAGACTAATTTTACAAAAACAGTATTTTTTAATGCTAATAGCTTGAAAGTTGTAAAGCATAAAAATATAAAAGTCATCATTCACAAGGATTAACTAAGAACTTATTCGTTACACATATTTTGTATGTACTTGTTTTGAGTGATCAGGCACAGCATACACCTTTAATTTACTTCCAAAAGCCCCCATGCAGATGGAAACGCTGGAGAAGAGAATGGCAGAGAGGTTACCAGAGGACACAAAACTGTCAGAGAAAATGAAAACAAAGCCCAGGATTGGCTAGTGATTGCATCCCTGAACGTAATGGAGGGTTCCCAGTCCATTCCTCTCCATCTATAAAACTGAGGATGTGCTATGTGTGTTGGAACTTTACTTGGTGTATTCTAGGTGTCTCTTTACTTAATGCACACTATGTGTTTATTTTGTTAATGTAGTCTAGATATTTCTTTGTGATCAAGAATCACTGCAACCAACATCTGCAACATTGTAGCAAAGCTTGTTTGGTGTTTTGATCTATATTTACAAGCTAAGATTTTCTGCTCTGCAAACTTCCAGTGCCCTTGATAGTCCCAGGCTACAGATGGGATTGAATCACTTCATTAAAACCCTAAACTAGGGCTGGAGAGACAGTAGGGCAATTAAAAGCTTACACTGCCTTTGCACAGGGCTGGAGTTTGCTTCCCAACACCCACATTAAGCTATGTAGAACCATCTGTGGTGTGGCTCTGGCTCCACATGATCTGATACCTTCTGGCCACTGAAGGTACCACACTCAGACACACTGACATACATAGATATTAAAAAATCTTTAAAATCCCAAGTCTGTCTTTTTCTTTTTTAAATGTTTTTTGTCTGTTATAAGCAGGCATTAGCACACCTTGGAATGACAAGAGGTACCTGTCACTCCAGCATTTGGGAGACAGAGGCAGGAAGATAATTACAAGTCAGAAGCCAGCCTGGTAAATTCCAGGCCAGTCAGGGCTGCAAAGTATGATAATGTTTGTTGTTGTTTGCTTTTCTTCTCCATTCAAAAAAATGAAAGTCATTACCCATGTTGTCTATTTGTTCATCACTGTTACAAACACAGTAAAACTTTGAGTCCTGTGAAAAGAACAAAAAGTGCTATAAATATTATCATGGTCACACGCTCAATAATTTGTGGCTCAGCTTGTATAATAACCACTGGCCTGATATGCCCAGTCCTGATAACAGTACCGTTGTCTTCTGACCATGATTACAAAAATCTTTTCAGTTATACCACTGGTTTATACCCCTTACCTCTCTCTTCCTTAGATAAGTGAAGATTCAGAGTGACTGAGCAAACATCAGGGAGGCAACTGACTTTATGTCATCCAACTGAAAAAGAAAGTTCTCACTACATGGATATGACTGTGTAGGAAACAGAGGCATGGGCGGGGTTAAGCTGGCCTCCCCAGACTCCCCTTCTGTATCACCACGTGAAGAAGAGTAGAACTCATATTCAAGACCACAAGCACTATAAACTTGACCTCAAAGAAAATATGTTGACAGGTAAATCCAAGGCAAGAAAGCATGTTAAAATGCTTTTGAGAAAAAAAAAATGTGTTTCTTTTTATGATGAAAGGTTGTAGGTACCAAGGCACATAGGTGCAGATCATGGGACAACTTTTAGGAGTGAGTTCTCACTCTACTTTCACCAAGTAGGTCTCAGGGATTGAACCAGGTCATCAGGCTTGTCAGCAAGCACCTTACCTGTGAGCTATATCACAAGTTGTTTTTATTAATGAGAGAGACGGAGGAGAGAGAGAGAGAGAGAGAGAAATCCAAGCAAGAGCCTTCTATTGACTCGCAGAAGGCAGAGCAGGAGAGCAGATCCCACCAATTTCACTACTGCAAAAGCTGAAATGTTTGCAGATATCCTGGAATACATGACTTCAGAGTTTTCCTTTCCTAATCTCATGGGCAAGGCTCTAGGCTTGATCCTGAGGCTGGAGCTTTAGCAGGAGGGGATGAAAAGAACAAAAGGAGAAAGTTCTAGGTAATGTGAATCATTTGTCTGACTTAAGGGGCATTCCTTACACTCTGTAATCATTTTGAAGCCACTGATGTTTCTTAAGAAATTGTTGAGCACTCTCTCACTTGGTTATACAGAGATGAGTTTTTGAGAGGGAAGGCTATGCATAGCCTGTCCTATTGAAAAGCCCACCAGCCCATTCACCTCATTTCTAGGTGCTGGGCAGACCTTACCAACTCAGTGTATTTAGAGAACTTGGTCATATGGTTCTGTTGACTTTGGTTCCCATTATTTCTGACAGCTCAGCCAATTGATCTTAAAGTAAGGAACTTTATGGAAACATTGGGTGGGATGGGATGGGATGGTGACGACAGAGGTTAGGGCATCTCTAGGTGATGATAGGCTAGCTTTCCCTAGCTGCCTCTGCCTACCTTGGAAGCTCCATCAAATGACTCACATCTTGGTACTGTAGACACTCTGGCTCTAGACAAGGTGCATTTGATTCCTAGGCCTATTTCACCTGTTCCACAAGTTTGTACTTTGAGTGCTTCAGTATTGACTTTGAATCTCACTCTGACTCAACAATAGGTTTGAAGCAAAAGCACTAATTGGTAAATTGATGGAGCTCTTCAAATAAAGCAGCCCTGCTGTGTTTTTAAACCAGCATGTGGTGGGAGAAGTTGAAATGGCATCAACAGGGTTGAGTAATTAAGATGGTGTCAATATGTTAGTCTATGATACAGGGTTTAACTAGATTCCTGTGGCTTTCCTCTTTTGGGAGGGCGAAGCTGCAGTGTCCAAAGTCACTTCCTGTGACTGAGCTTCCTTGGCAGCTTTCAGGCAGATTTTGTGAGATCAACTAGTTTAAGGAGCCAAGGAGAAAATAACAGCAAACAAAAGGTAGGGGCAGCAAAATGGTTTGTAGCAAACCCAAGACACACACAATGCTGTACTCTCCCGGTAAAGGACAGTGTGGCAAGGCCTTGAAGACTGCACTGTGGACATGAACGACTTGACAAGCTCAGGACTGAGTGGAAGCCGATTGGTTTTCATACCTCCCTCCCACCCTGCAGGCCCAGGTACAGTTTCTTCTCTTCTGCAGGCTTCCCACAAAGAACTTTTGGCTTCCAGAGCTCCCACAAACTCAGAATTCTTCCCCGTGACAGCTATGGAGCCTGTTTCCATGAAGCTGCTAAGGCAGCTGCAGGCTGGCTGCAGAGGGGGGCAGGTATCAGGCAGAAGTAAGTAAGTAACTCAGGACACAGAGGCTCAGGCCTAGTTCTGGCTCTTGCTGCTGAGGTGAGCTTCCTTGAGCAGTGTATTTGTTTCACTTTGTATATTGTGTTCAAGTTGGGGTAGGAGCAAACGGGTTCACAAAGTGCTTAGCATCTGTGCCAGTTCACAGGAGCCAATCAATCCATGTTTGTGGTAATTATGATTGGGATTAATGTGTTGTGTCGAGCAAAGGCACTGAGTTAATTTCTCTAGATCCTCAAGGGAAAAGCACAATTGCAGTGCCATTGGAATCCTCGGGTCAAGAGACACAAACACCAGAATTATGGGTATAAAGAAAGGAAGGGGTCGGAAGTCATGGTTAGTCTCACTCCTCAAGAAACAGAATTAAGATTCACATTGCATTGGGCTGGGGAGATGGCTTAGTGGGTACAGTAGCTTATCACACAGCCTGAGCACCTGCCTCCAGATCTATGAAACCCACATAAAAGCCTAACCTAGCAGCTCCAGGCATCTGTAATTGTGCCAAAGAAAGGAGACCTCTATAGAGGTCTGAGGACCAGCTAGCCTGATGTATACAACTGCCAAAAGCCTAATGCTAAATCAAAGGTTGTTCTCTGATTTCCACAGTGTACTGTGACACAAGCATGTACATACCGTGTGCTGCACTCATAAAGAAACACATACACACACACACACACACACACCCAACATGGAAACTTGCACAACATGGAAACTTTTGAAAAACCCACCCTTGGAAATGAATGTTGCACAACATGGAAACTTTTGAAAAAAGCCACCCTTGGAGATGAATGTAAATGACTTCATTGCTTGGCCTAAATGGAGCCTGAGTAGGCCAAGAACTAGCAGAATGTCACATCTCTGCAGCACTCTACATCCCAAGCCTGGTCTACCTCTATACCTCAGTTTCTCTGGCTGGAATACTACAAATGGGGCAAGGGAGTATCAGTGGGTATGCACAGGTGGAAAGGCAATCATTTTGCCAAGTCCCAGGCCTAGGCCCAGAGCTTACAAGCTTTGAGCAGAACTCTGTCTTCTTTTACGCTCATCTTTTTACTAAGGAAATGATATTTGGGCAGATAGTGTAGATACTATAAGCTTGTCCCTCATAGGCCCAGGTCAAGGCCTACGGATAGAGACCTTCCTTGATCTAAATTGTTAAGCACAGAAAAATGATTGGTATGGCCACCAAGAGAAGTGGCCACTTCTGAAAACAAAACAAAACAACCAAACCAAAAAACTCCAAACAAGCAAGCAAACAAAAATCTTAGCATTAGGGGACAGAGCCTGAAAGCTTATTGCTACCTTTCCTTCAAGGTTGTGGGACAGCCCACAGAACCCTGGTGGTCCAGACTGAGGTTTATCAGGCAAGATTCAGCCAGCCTTGAAACCACAGAAGCCAGAGTCAAAGGAAGCAGTTTGACTCAACTCCAATGTCTACCAAGCTGAAATCCCCCACTTTCAAAGAAAAACCCAAAGTCACGTCTGTGACAGTAGCCCAAGCGGGGTTTTCCTTATTGCAGCTGGGCTAGCTATTTTTCTTTCCAAGCATTTCCCCCCTCTGTGCTGACACAGAGCCTCCTTCTCTTACCTCATGAATATTTGACATGGCATAAGTCTTTTGGAAGCCTAGAGCAAGTGAAGCTGGCTCTTTCCCCTTCACCTGTTTCCCTTTCTTCTTTCCTTTCCTGGTTTGTACTGTGTCTCACCACAGAGTGAGAACTTAAAAAGAGAGGACTAGAAGACAGAGAGAGAGAGAGACAGAGAATGGCAAACAGACAGGCAGATGAAGCAGGGCATAGGAGAAACCCACAGGTACAGGAGAAGAAGGTGAAGAACTGGGCCTTGACGTTCTTTGACAGGCCACAGAGCATGAAGGAAATACTCTCAGCGATCTAATAACCCCATCTCCTCCCAGATTTTGGAGCTCATAAGCTCCAGGTAGAGGTAAATTGCTTCAAATATCTCTCATGAACACCAAGTCAAAGAAAACAGCTTTCCTCTGTCCAGCACACACTCCTACGTGCTATGTTGGCTTTTGTTTAGCTCTGACAGTATGGTCACCACACATGTCCCTGCACATTCACACCCTGGCTCACACCATAGCAGGAAAGTGAAGGTCGGGACCTCCTATGAGTACCATGTCTTTATTGCTGAGGGATTTGTCCAGTAGCAGCAGCAACCAAACAGTGACCGCTGACTGAGCCATGTGAAACCTCTGGTGATTGAGTCTTGTTCTGATCCCCCTAAGTACACCCATCTTAAACCCCAAAGAAAACTTTCTGAAAGAAAAAGTTTTCATGGATTCCTAATAATACCAGGTCCAGAGTGGCAGACCCAGCCTTCAGGAAGGGTGGGAGAAAACCTCATTATTCACATGAGGGTGAGTCCAGTGATTGTCAGCCTAACCTCTTACCAAGAAACAGGTCAGCTCCTAACCAACGGCACAGCTACACATGAATGTAGCCAACACTCTTCATTGCCATGGGGCAGGATGCACCCTGGGACCATTTACTTCCAAAACTGCTTGCTCCACACTCAGTATTTGAAGTGGAGGAGAGAAGACATGAAAAAACAGAACACTTCAGAGGCCAGGGTCCAGGACACAAACATTTTTCAGTAAACATGAGATGGCAGAGATAACAACAGAACAGAAGAACCCGGAACTTCAGGTTTGAGGAGAAAGACCGTAAAATTGGGAAGTTCAGCTCTTAAAGCAGAAGCCAGCTGATGGAGAGCAGTTGATATGAGTATTGATAAACAAAACTGCTACTATTGTTTATTTATAAAGAAAGGAAGAAAGGAAGGAAGGAAGGGAAGGAAGGAAGGAAGGAAGGAAGGAAGAAGAAAATCGATGCTCTGAAAATCCCAAGGCAATACAAGGCAAATCTCAAGCAGACAGAGAGAGCTCTTTGCTGGCTATACTGCTCACTGCATCTATATCCCCTGTTCTTATTGGACTGACCCAAGGACATGTCAACTAGAGTGGAAGCCACCTCCCACAAGCTCAGCTCTCTACATCATCAATCCCAACCCGCTTCATCTGTGTCTCGTTCTTCATGAAATAACCTTGGGCTGCTGTAATGGGTTACTTAGGTAAATTATTTTAATTTGCTAGTTGGTTCATATGGACTTATTTGGGGGGAAATTATACATTAATAATCACATCTTGGCTATTTGACAATGACTGAGTCATTTAATATGTTTAGGCTTCCATTTCCTTCTCTTAATTAAAATAATGGGGTGAATATAATATCAAAGATACAGGGTGATGTTTCAGTTGGGGCTGTAGTGAAAATCCAGGCAGGCTCCCAGGGGCTGTTTGTACGGCAAGGAAGGAGGGATGGAAGAGTGTCTGAAGGAAATGAACATAGCAGCCTGGGAGACTGCAAGCTGAGCATAATTATTACTGCATCCTCCAGGGGGAAGGAAGAGCCATGCAATATGTTCCCGAGGGGCTTGGGCTTCCATTATGTTTATTAATCATCTTGATGAAAACGGAGAGTCTGCATTGATTAAATTCACTAATGATCCTACACTGAGCAGGGGAGTAAATTCCAGAAAGGATGGATTTATAAGGTAAGCTGCTAACATTAATCAACTCGTCTTCACAAAATGGGTAGCACAATGAAATAGGATTTGCAGTAGCAAATGGTAATGAGGTGCCCGTGGGGGGCAAATATAATGAGGCCAGACCCAAGCCAGGAAGCAGTTATTCTGGAAATGGTAAGAGAACGGGAGAGTGGAAAATGAAGAATAAGTTAAAACAAACTCTTGAGGTGGATCACAATCTTACTCCCAGTCCTCTCGTGACAGATGTTAGAGAGTGGAGCCACAAGAATGGCAGTTAGAAGCAGCCAGGGAATGAAGTACCTGACATCTATGAGTGAGGGAACTGAGGCCCAGAAAGGCTAGGGGTTAGGAATGAGGTCAGAGTAGGAAAACCCAGAGTAGCATGTCCCTTCTTCACTCAGTCCCCCATGTGGTGGCAGATGATGACTCCTCTTAAAGCTTGAGTTTATTCTCAGAATCCTCTCAGCACTGTACTGTGTTCTCTGAATACTTAGCTATCTCTAACTTGGACCACTGAACTACACAGACAGAGCCATGGCTAAAACCCGGTTCTGACTTTGCCTACTGCTGCTTCCTCACCCCTTAAGTTCTACAGTGTCAAAAGTCAACATCAGCTATAACTTCAAGACTCAAGCACTCAGCAAACACCACCGACTTCTTAGCCAGGATTCTGGAGCTTGGTCTCCACTATAGTCATCTGAGTTTTCTGATCCATATTCATTTACCCCCCACATTTGTTCAGGTTGCAGATAGAGACAACAATGAGAAACATCTCCAGTTTCAGACCAGTGAGGGTTGTGTACCTGAGAAACACACATAAAACACCCGTAATAGGAAGCCTGGAATACAAATAAATGAAGCTTCTGTCACAGGATGTGACAAGACTAATGAGTCTTGCTTTTCTCTTGAGGCACAGAGTGAGTTTTATCTGCCAAACAAAGTGTTTTTGAGAGACGTCCTGTGTGTACCAGGTCAGTTTAGTTCAGCTGGGGAGAAAGAGAGGGAGAGGAAGATCCACCCCAGCAAAATTATGAGGTAGGTGAGTCTGTCTACTTTTCAGTTCCTTATACTCCTCTTCAGTTCCTCTCCCCGGTAGCTCATGGTGCTCTTAACACTCATGTGTTAACACACACACACACACACACACACACACACACACACACACACACACACACACACACCAGTGCTGTCCGGCACTGAACAGGAGTTCAGAGCAGTTTTCTCAGCCTCCTCGCAGACACAGATCAGTGCTCTACCTTTGAGTCCTTCCAGCAATCCTCCTTCCCCTGGAAATGTACCTAATAACATCAGCTCTGACTCATAACTACACATGCTAATGGTTCGCTGCCCAAGAATTTCCGGAGGACCTGCCCTGTAGCGCAAGTGAATGAACTACTTGAGTAGAAACTTTAGCATATGCCTGAAATAAATTTCTCCTTAAGTATGCTGTCCAAATTGTTCTTGGTCTTGTAAGAAGTAATGTAACCAGCTATAACCACAAAGTCCCCTATGCCAGTCTAATTTGATAAGCATCTTGCAGCACGTAGGGTCCTATCACACCATGACAGAGTGTTAAGAGCTTGGGCTCTAGAATACATTAACCTAGGTTCACCCCATCTCAGATGCTTACAGAGATAAATAAAGCACCCAAATGTTCCAAATATACATCTTTAAAGAATGGATTTCTTGATAGATTTAACTAAGAGAATATATAAAAGTCATCTCGGATGGTGTTTAGCAAAAAAAAAAAAAAAAAAAAAAGCTATGTATAATACCAATCATTTCCTTTATCCAATAAATACGCCCTTCATCCATGGTTGCTACCCATTCCCTGTTTCTTGTCATGTATGGTACTTATTTAATTTGCCAAATAAACCAGTCAATTTGATCACAAATAAAAATAGGTGCAAAACAGCTCACATGCCCGGGAGATGCTCAAATTATTAGAGATACTTACTATCTGTTGGCTAATGGTTCAGGGATGGATCCAGGTTTCATAGACCCTAATATTATTTAATTTTAAAATCTTTTAAAAAGGAAATAAACAAATAAATTCACACATAAGCATGGCAAAATTATGCTGATGGGGACCTTTGGGCCTAGAGATGAGGAGCAAAGAGGATGGATGTGTTTCAAAAGATCAAAAGGAACAATCTTATGATACACAACTTGGCATCTTGACTGAGCTGTAACATGAATGCTAACACTGCATAAGACCAAACATAAACAATAATTACACATTAAATTCATAGGCTGAGAAAGATGGTGTGCCATCAATGCCAATTTTTTAGTGTTAAAATTAAACTGTAGATTTTGCAAGATGTTGGCACTGGGAGAAACTAGGTCAAAGAAAGATTGGATCTCTGTTTCTTTCCACAGCTTATATACCTGCAATTATCTGAACATAAAATGTGTACTCTAAATAATTAGATAGGAGCTGGCGAGATGCCTCAGGAAGTATGAGAGCTTGCTGTGCAAGTGTAAGGACTGAGTTCAAATCCCCAACACCCATATGAAAGCTGGGCATGGTTTCATAGGGACCTGTTGAGGGCAGAGGTGTGAGAACTTCTGGGGCTTACTGCAAACCAGACTAGCTCCAGGTTCAACAAGAGACTCTGTCTCAAGGGAACAAGGTAAAGAATGACAGAGCAGAATTTCGATGTCTTCCTTTGTCCCCCATGAACACACACAGTGCGAATGCCTGTGTATCTACACCCATGCACATACAGCTCATGTGCATATATACAATATGGATGGAAGGCCTGGGAAGGACTTGTGCTAGGGAGACAATGGGACAGCTAGGCTTCCTAGAACACACATGTCTAGTTAAAGACAAAGAAGATGGATGAAAGATGAGGCAGAGTAAAGAATAAGCTACTACAAGACCTGAGTGAACATGCACTTTCCAGGACTATCTGCTTTTACATACACATCAGGGACTCACCCACATAAATAGGTTGACTCCACTCGCCCCAGCTCCCAGATACTCTGCAAGATGAGCTCACAGCTGCTCTTACTTGAATGGAATATGTAGAAACCCCATCAATTTTTGAGATGAATTTGTTGGTGGCCAGTTTTTCCATCTAAATGGGAAAAATTAACATTATAATAGTGCCTAGCCATATTATTTATGTGGAAAACCAGTTTGAGGAGTCATGTGTACATAATGTGACTCATTGTTTAGCAAGTAATCTAAAAATCAACAGGGCATAGTCATGAGTTTATTCTACACTGTTCCAGTATGAGGTCTCGGCAGTTACCCTGAGGAGAAAGTGATCTTGTAACTAACATATAAAATGGTCAGCTGAAGGGCTACGTGAAGCTGTGTAGACAAAATAATGTCATATGGAAAAATTGAGTCACCTTCAACAGCATACATAATCTCTGTTACCTTGTCCTTCCACATTGGTAAGTCATAGTATTAAATAGCATGTAGTTTGTGCCTGTTCAGCCCTGTCCAATGACCACAGCCTGTGTCGGCTCTCTGCTCTATTGCCTGGGTGGTCTTATTAGCTAATATCCCTGTACTCACTTGGCACCCTCACATCCACCTTTCACACTGCTGCCAAGATGACATTTCTACCCTGTAAATGCTACTTTTCTCCATCCTGTAAGATTCTTTGACAACGCTCATTGTCCATGGCGGTAGTTTTAAAGTAGATTCTCTTTGGCTTTTAAAAAAAACCTCACGGTAGAGTTACAAATCTAGTGCTAGCCTTGTGTTGGGCCAGCTCACTCACTACCACTTGGCTGAAGGAAGCTTGCACTCTCTAGCCGCGGTGTTATTCCTTTTCCTCGCACACCCCTAGCAGACACAGTGTGGTTGTGGACTGGTACAGGTCAGGAAGTGCCATTTGCTGCTCTATGATAAGATCAGTGCAGACAGTGCAAGCAGTTTGGAAATGGAGAGCCGTTGGACATTGCTGTGACATCCAAGCCCATGATCAGTTGGCTTGCATTTTGCACATCTTTGGCTGTGTTTGTTTTGTTTTTCTAGTTGATCCTTTTTAATGTATTTTAAGAACTACTCTCTTTTCCTCAGTAGGCAAGTTTCTGTCTGATACCCCACCACCACCCCTAAGTTGCATTCACCTCCTTGTTGTGGAGGCCAACAAGGCTATTTTCCTCTTCTCCCTTCTATACTCTGTTGATCTTCCCTATGGTGGGGAGCCTCTGATACATTTGCCAGAGCAGAACTCATTTGATATGTCCATTTACTTTTCACTTTATTTATTTTTATTGTATTGGTGTGTTGCCTGTATGTATGCCTGTGGAAGGGCACCAGGTCATCTGGAACTGGAATTACAGACAGTTGTAAACTGACACATGGGTGCTGGGATTTGAATCTGGGTCCACTGGAAGTGCAGTCAGTGCTTTTCTTAACCACCAAGCCATCTCTCCAGCCCCATGTTACGTTCTTGGCGATCATTTGAAAGCAGTGTGCCCCATGATATGGCACATAATTTAAAAATTAAGAAGACATACTAATAAATTTATTTCAGACCAAAAAACAAAGGCCTTATTTCTCTTTATGCGTTACCCCAAGAAACTAATTGTAGATATTGGTTAAATTTAAATAGATGGTGTTTACTGTGTTCCTGTTAATTATTTTTACATTTATTTGTTTGTGTGTGTACATGCATACCACAGCGTGGGTATGGGGCAAGAGAACAACTTGACGCTGTCTCTTCTCTCCATCCACCTTGTGGGCTCTAGGAATTCAATGCAGGAAAGCATGCTTAAT
The DNA here is from genome assembly GCF_943737965.1 of Phodopus roborovskii. Classification (NCBI taxonomy): domain Eukaryota; kingdom Metazoa; phylum Chordata; class Mammalia; order Rodentia; family Cricetidae; genus Phodopus; species Phodopus roborovskii. The sequence goes on from NW_026126576.1 coordinate 10,158,800, forward strand.
GGCAAGGGCCTTTACCACTGAGCCATCTCACAGCTCCTCATTTATTTTATGTGCAACAATCATGACTTCTATATTTCTTCTTTAGCTTTTTGACTCTGAGATATTATTCATTTTCTTTTTCCAGGGGAGTGGCCTAATTACCAATAAAATGGGAACCATAATTATGCAACAGTTATTGTGGACAAGGTTTAAAACAACATAAGAAAACTCCATGGGTGTTAAGATATGCCCCTGCACCATTGTCAAGCATGCAGGCCAGGAATGTTGAATAGCCATGCTGTTGTGCAACCTGACTACAACACATTTTCATCTTACATGTCTGGAGTTTCTGGTTGGGGATGTGTCTCATGTTCTGCATGCATGAGCCTCTCTATTCAATTTCCATCACCCAATGATCAAAAAATTCACAATCTGAACATTAGGTTTCCATTAGACAATGGTTCCTCATTTTCCATTCCCCATTTCCTAGCAACCATTGTGCCATCTTCTATTTATATGTGTTTTACTACCTTGGTATCTCATGAAGGCAGAATAGTGTGCTATTTGTCCTTTGTGATCTGCTTATTTCACCTTGCTTGCTGTCCTGAGGTTCATTCATATCATAGCATGTATCAGAATTTCCTTTCGAAGACTGACTAATGTCCCTTTGTCTATATTAATATATACTGCATTTTGTTTTTATGCATATTCTGTAGGGCATTGGGTTTTTCTTGTTTGTTTTCAGGAATCTTGTTACGTAGTCCAGACTATACCCCTGGCATTCCTCCTATCTCAGCTTCCCCTCCTGGGTCCTGGATTCACAGATGTGTTCCACCAAACCTGGCTCTCTGTTCATCTGTTAATGGACATGGGGGGGGGGCTGCTTTAGCTGCTTCAGCTTTTCACAGGTGGCTACTGTGAGTTATGCTGCTGTGAGCACATGTGTCCAAATATCTTTTTGAGACCCTTTTTGAAATAATTTGCATGCATACCTAGAAGTAGAATTATAGGCTCTTGGGATAATTGTAACTTTTGGGAAACTTGCCTTTCCATTTTGCCCAGTAGTTGTATCATTTGTAGTTGTTGTAAAGCTCTTACAAATGGGTTTTACTTTATCCTTGGTATTATTTTCAACTCAAACTATGTCCTTTCAAAATAAAAGTACTGTAGGATTTATTTCTGTAATACCCTGGGCAGGTGTAAGTCAACATTGACTCTGTTGATATTTAAAAACACCAGAGCAGTCACTACTGAAACTTTTAAATCAGCAGCTCTCAATCTGTTGGTTGCAACCACTTTGGCAAACCTCTATATCCAAAAGTATTTCCATTAGGTTTCATAACAGTAGCAAAATTGCAGTTATTTGGTGGTAATGAAAATAACTTTTTGGTTGGAAGTCACCACAACATTAACTCTATTAAAGGATTACAGCATTAGGAAGGTTGAAACCCACTGTTTGAAATGCTCCACAGATAATGGTGTCTAATATGGAATGCTGGAATGATATTAAAAATTACCTGAAAGTAACCATTCTTTGTGTTGTAAATTTTCAATTCATAACTAAAGCAATGGACTGGAAAGGCAGAAACTGGTTTCTCCCATTGGATATAAAGGGAAGTTTCTTCAATTCCAACTGTGACATTCATTGGAGGATTCACTTGATCTAGGTCATAGAAGGAGAGATAGGTCAGTGGCAACTTTGTAAAACCAAGGATCAGGGCTGATAGCCCCAACTTACCATTTCTAAGATATGCTTTTTTTTTTTCAAGGTTTACCATTAGGTCTCAATCAACCAATCTCAAAGCCACAGGAAGTGAGTCGCTTCCCATGAGGTTCTTGGTATGGCTTGCTGAATGGATTTACACATATAAAGAACAGAAATCACTACTCCAAGTGGAAGTGGTTGATTGACACCTTTCCCCTGTCAGTTCGATGAAAAGTATACCCAGCATCCCTTTACCTTTCCAAGTTAGACTGTACTAATGGACAGAACATGGACCGAGGGCCTCATCTCCAGTTCTCAGCAGGGGCATAGCTCTGGGTAAATCACTTCTACTTTATGGCTTCAGAATTTTTTTTTTTTTTTTTTTTTTGCTAGTGTTGTTTTATCAGACAAAACAAGAAGCTTTGCATAAATAGAACAGATTGAGCTAAATATGTTTTTACAGGAGTAAAGTACTTCAATGCTAGCATCAGGACCTGAATTTGGATTCCCAGAACCCATGTGAAAACAGTTGTAACCCCAGAGCTGGGGGTGGTGGTTGGGTAGTAAAGATAGATGGATCCTAGGACCTTATTATCTAGCTAGCCAGCCAGTCTGGCAAAAATGGCAAGTTCCAGTCCAGTGAAAGTCTCTGCTCCCTACAAAATAAAGCAGAAAAGCAATTGAGGAAGATATTCTGATGTTTATCCCAGGCTTCTGAATGGACAAGCACACCTACAGAAATATGAATATAGTACACATACACATTTTTTTTAAGTAAAAGAGGAAGAAAGGAATGGGGAAGGAAAAAGGAGGGTGGAGGAGAAAAGAGAACTGTGGGCATATTGTTTAAACGTCTAGAGATGAGTCCAAACTGCCACAAAGAACCAATGAGGATTGGGGGGTTAGCTTTGAAAGAAGAAACAATGTTGGAAAACAAAAATGAGTATCTTTGGACTGTAGAAGGACCATACCTTGAGGGAAAGGCTCATAATTGTTCTGAGTACAATCTATTACCTGTGGACACACATTTCATGAAAGCAGCCAGAATAGATCAGCACTGCTATGACTTTTCCTGGTGCAATAAATTCTCAACTAGAGAGAACTCTACACTCAAAAGGATACTTTTGATATGTGATTTGGTCACAACTCGGAGGGGGCACCCACAGGGAAGATACAAGTTAGAAAACTCATGAATAGAAGCCAAGAATGCCACTAAACATCTTCCCTTGCCCAGGATAGTCCCCTACATTACCAAGTCAACCAGCGAAACATTTATGTAAAGTTGGGATGCCTGTCAGTTATTTTTTTTTTCCATTGGTTTTATGGCTGTTTAATATTTGAAAGGACCCTTTCCAATGCCAAGATTGTGCTATTTGATTATTCTAATGCTGGGATAAGTCTGGCTTACCAATGGCATGTGGAGTGAACAACTGATCAAAGGGCTTGATTGCAGCATGCTTGCTTGAGCCATTAACATGCACTGCAAGCTGCTCAAACCCCCTTGCTGTTGATAAATGTCCTGGGAAACCAGCATGCAGTATTTCTGTTCAGTGTATCTCTGCTGTATTCTTGACATTCTTCAGTCCAAACACCAAACCTAAATTGGAATACCCATGAGTTTTTATAAGGGAAGAGGAAATGTATAATTTGCATAAGTAAAAATAGATACTGACTGTTGGGAACCAGCAGTCTGCTGACTCCTCCCCCGACAATGGGCAGGACGCTCATGGCCATGTCATCACTACATCAGGCTTTACCTGGCTGCTCAAGGTTTACCTGGCTGTGCAGGGGACTCAGTTGCACATGCACATGTGCCCCTTTTAAAGCAAGCACCCCACACACCCCCTCTCCCCTGCATTCAGTTGGCCACCAGCCACCCCCTTTCCCTCCCCTCGCTCAATAAACTCCACGTGGGCACTGAGTCTCGTGTTTGTGTTTCATAGGCAATAGTTGTATCAAAAGAACAACACTGACCTATAGTACAGGAAATACTGTGTGTCCTCAGGGGCATTCTTGCCAACAAGCCAGGTGCAGCGAAGCGACACTTGGTACGGCCTTAAGTGGGTGTGACTGCTCAGGACAGTGTTTGTGATGCAAGTTAAATTAATAACCGAAGTTCCAGAAGACCCTAGGGGGACCACAAATAATAAGAACAAAACATTGCCATGATGGCTTATGAAATTTGTGCTTTTGCTTGAGATACTATTGATTGTAAGTCACCACAAACATCCATTTATAGAAACTCATTTGCAAAGGGTGAATTTACTGGAGAAATGAAACTAGAACTATAAAGCCTCAGGTTTTGACATAAAGGAACTTTTCAGCTACTTAGATGAAGATATGGGGGTGTGTCACTGAGACGGATGTCTGAAAGTTCAAGTCTTGTGTCATGTGTCCAACAGCTTTAGCACTCTAGTGCTGTATTTGTCAGTAGCTGACTGGGAGGCATCTCTCCACATAATGTCTAGTTTTTCTAGCTGTAAATGAGGTTAGGTCAGGGAATCTCTCCAGACTCTTCTTTCTTCTTGAGTCATATGAGCCATTCCTTGGTATCTGTGTCTCATGAATTACATGGTTTACTGCTCAGGAGATGCATTTTGGAAATATCCCAAGATCTTACCATTATATTAGAGATCAGTGTACCTTAGCTTGGCAGTGTCCCTAACATACTATGACTTAAAATCTGAGATTTCAAATGTTTGCTTGCAGTGGGCTTCCCCAAATTATGTTTGCGCTACCCCAAGCACTCTCTCAAACAAACTTGCTGTTGTTCCTCAAAGAAAGAAAAGTGTACTTGGGGCTAGGGTCAGGAAGAACAAAACTCCCGAAAAAGGAAACCCTAAATGATGGAAGGGTGTTATGAGCAGTTCTCCCTCCAGCCTGGCCCCACAGCCGTGTCAGCCCCCAAATAACACATAGAGACAATGTATTATATATAAAGTGGGTGGCCAGTTACTAATGTTTCTTATTGGCTAGATCTACCTTAAATATTAACCCATTTCTATTAATCTAAGTGTTTTCACGTGGACTTGGCTTACTGGAGAGAGGGTCTGGACTGTTTCTCCCTCAGGTCTCTACATCTTAAATGTCCTCTACTACATTTCCTAGAATCCTCCTTGTCTCCTAGTCCTGCCTATCTTGCCTTCCTATTTTCCAACAGTGCTTTATTCATTAATCAATAAGAGAAACATATTTACAGAATGACAAATCCCATCAGAAGGGGTTTTATTTTCATAAAGCAGCTATAGATTAACTTTTATCACTGTCATGAAGTGTTTTTTAATGGACAGAGGAGAGAGCCTCCTAATGCCATATAGAAGTTGGAGACAGAAAACTGGTTAGTTTGCTATATATATATATATATATGTATATATATATACGTATATGTATATATACACATATATATGTATATATATACATATACGTATATATATATATATGTGTGTGTATGTGTATATGTGTATATGTATATGTATATGTGTGTGTTATATGACTTAGACACATATGTAACTATAAAATCATGTCTCTGTATTTATGTTGTTCCAGAACTTTCCCCCATACTAAAACCTTCAAATGTTCCAGTCTTTTATATGATGCCATCTTGCATATAATTTACACAGCCTCTGGTCTTGTTTAAATCCTTTCTAGCTAACTTGGATTAGTAAATACTTGTTAGACTGTGCTACTTAGAAAATAATGGCATGAAACAATCTGCTCATGAGCAGTATGAATGCTTCAAGAGGGCTCTTGATCCACATTTAGTTGAATCCATCAAAGTGGAGCCCATGGACACAGAACTTCCCCCTCACTCTCTGTGTGCATGCATGCATGTATACATGTGTCCACACACTAAACATCCACTAGTCTGTGTCACATCAAAATAAGTCAGCGCTTTCCCAGTTCCAACTCAAGAAATAATTCAGTATGAATTTTCACTTGGTTAGTGGCATACATACAACTTGATTAGTGTGAACATGTGCCGGGGGTACTAGGGGAGTAATTAGAATTTAGAAACTTAACACTGAAAGGAATATCACATAGAGGAAGCTCTGTTATTCAGTAGAGGTAAGATAATGGCTAAATGCAAAGTGCACAATGCCCCATATTTATGTTCATCTCTATTCCCCAAAGTACCTTCCCTTACGGGGGCAAGTCTGTTGGTAACTCACTGGAAAATTATGAGTAAATGCAAGCATCTTGTGTTGTTACCAACACAGTTCAGAGGTTTCTGTTTGATAAAGACTTTGTTCTGCAGCCCATGGTGTAGTTGGGAAGTGGAGAGCCCTTTCTGAGTTGAGGCCTCTGGGGAGGTCTTTGGGGAGACGTCTTTAAAGGGGATGATAGTTATACCCTTGCCTCCCTGACCATAGACCGCTACCACCTGCTTCTGGAGTGATATGCTGTGTTGTTACATGAACTAAAAATAGGCCTGACAGGTCATGGGTGGAAATCCCCACCCAAACCAGAAACGAAATAAGTCTATTATCTTACATATTTGTTATAGTAAAAAGAAAGCTGACTAACAACACAGGAGGCAGGATCTTCTTATCCAATGATGTGGATTGGAGAAAGACTTGCAAAATGTTCACAGATATGGAGTTAAGATGTATATGATTTAGGAAGTTGCATATCCTAGGATCCAATGGCCTACCCCCTTTTTTCCCCTCTTGTATTTGTGTATTTCTGTGTTAAAATGTTCAATCAGAGCTATCTCTGTTTATGTATACCAGGAAGTCCAGCTTCCACAGGAAACCAGTGTAGATACAGGGGTGTGCTTGCAGAGGTGAAACAGGTGGACCTGGATTGCCTGAGAGCTGTGGTTAGAATGGGGGTGCTAGGAAGGCGTTTGGAAGGTGTGGTGCTGGGCTAGAGAAAAGAGGTTTTCTTCCCATTTTCAGAAGGGCAGAATATGAAATTTAGATGCCCCATGTCTCCTTTTACCTGGTGAAGCTTTGAGTTCAGCAGAAACCCAACTGCTGGCCAGGAAAGAGTTGCTTCTCCATAAGATGCTCCTCACATTAGCTCCAAAGCCATTAGAAGGGGGGCCACATATTTGCTTTCAGCCCTCCTGGTATTATACTAAAATAAAACACTCTAGTCATAGCATATAGTAGAAAATAACATTAATCAAATAGGCCTTTTACTCCACTTTGAAAATGATAATAAGTAAAAATGAAGTAATTTTCTTAGAAAAGAGGCATTGTAATATTAATAGACTTTCTCAATGACACATGAATATATTCCTCTTTCAGAACAAAAACCATATTGTAATTAAATCTCAAGTCCCCTTTGATTCTCATCTTTCATGCCAGTCTCCTCTCTAGGAGCACTTCTTGACAGAAAATTCTTTTAAAATCTCATGTTTACTCCCAAATTCTTAATACAAAGCACATATCCTTTTCTTTCACCTTACTACAAATGTGTTACACAACAGATGTGTTAGCATATCTTCATTATAAATCTGAAAATAACTCAAGACCTTAGGATATAAACATAGGTAGTGAATGACCTTGGCCTTCACCTTGGATTTTCTGACCCTATACTGTACCTTTTCCTTTTACCATTTTGATCACCACTTTCTTCTAGTTTTATTGACATTTTAGAAGATATATAAACAGTACTATCAAATGCATTACACTTTAAACGCTGGTAATTAGTCTTGGAAGATGACTCAATTAATAAAGTGACTGTTGTGTGAATACGACAACTTGAGTTTGGGTCCCCAAATACATGTAAAATTCAAGGCACATGACAGCATGCAGCTGTAACCCCAACTCTAGGGGTAGGGCAGAGGTAGGTGGATCCCTGATGCCTAGTCATATTGATAAGCTTGCAATTCAGTGAGAGATTTCTCTAAAACAAATGGTTTTGGAAAGGGATTACTCAAAGTGTCATACCCCTACATATACACCCACATGAACATAGACACAGACACACAGTCAAAAGTTCATAACACACACATGTGCATCCCCCCTCTCTGTGTCTCTCTCTCTCCCTCCCTCTCTCTCTCTCTCTCTCTCTCTCTCTCTCTCACACACACACACACACACACACGAGGGAGACAGAGAGAGACAGGGGGGATTTTCCTTGAGATAAAGACTTCTATGCTACTGTTTAATTTTGAATAATATGCATGAGTTCTATTCACTTTACAAATCTTACTGGTAACACAAGAAGATTTTTAGTAATTGGCTGTACTTTATCAAGAATTTCACTTCATGAAGAAAATGCAGTTTAAAAAAGAATATTCACTTTAGTAGTGATTGTCATCAGAGCCAGAACTTACTTCATCTTTTTGTGGAACATTTATTTTCACATGATACTGTAGATCAACATTCCTTTGCTCTTGGTCAGGATTTGGGTCCCAGTGTAAAAGAACTTGAGCTAATCCGGTGGCTTTAATGGTAAAATTGACAGGTGGTAGAAGTAAAACTAAGGATTCAAAAAAAAAAAAATGATACAATGTTCAATTGTCCATAAAGACCACTTTTATATATGGTGCTGGGGGTGAAACTCGGGGCCAGTGAGTGTGAGACAGGTATTTTATCACTGAGCTACATTCCCAGTCTTTAAAATATTTTAATTATTTTATTAAATAACATACTGATTTGCTGTGGCTTATTAGAATATATGATACAGAAGTAATTTGGCAAAAGTTTCTTTAAAATTATTGTTAGTTCATTATCCAGTTATTACCTGTAACTGTAACATGGTTTTATTGAGTATGAATAATCTACCATATTGTTACTCATTAAAGCTGTAGTTTTCATAATAAGCCCCACAACCAGTGAATGGGATATGATAACAATTTCTGGAGTTGAAATTCCCTTTCTTTCATTTTCACAGTAGTATGGAAGATAAATAGAGCACACCAGAGGAGCTGGGGGGGGGGCATATATTGGACCTGAAACAGTTGTCTCATGGACGTCTAGTTTCTGCTGCATAAAAGTACCTTCTTATTTGTAAGATCAATGATTCACAATGTAAAGTGTATTTATTTCTCATTATGAGCCATAGACTAAAGTATTTGAATAGAAAAAAGGATTTGCCTTCAAAATAAAATATTTCACTTCATTAAGGACTCAGTATTTATTGTAGAAATGCTATAAAACACAACGAGCAATAAGAAGAAAGTAAAAAAAATAAATTCACATCTTATTTTGTTATGTTTTTCTGGGCGTATGTTTAAACAATGTCTAAAAATTTTCTCACCCAAACAAGGGAAGCACTATACATTGTGAAACACATAATTTTAAATTTATTCATTTACTAAATTATCAGTGTTTTCCATTGACCTTACAAGCCCTTCATGACCCTGCACCTGTGTCTGACATGCAAGAGTTTCCAGGACTGTCGATGTAGGTCACCTTTATTCCAGCAGTCACTGGCTACCATGGCTTTTCAAATCTAAATTATGTAGCTAAACCCCAAAGGTCATTGCTCCAGCTCCACTGTGCAGCTGTTGTGCAGCTTGGTGATTATGTAGACAGTGGCTATGTTCAGGGCAGTACCAAGATAGAATATGGCCTTTATAGAGAGTTCTAAACAGAGCTGGGCTGGTGCCATCAGACAGTTTTCTCCATCATCATACAAACCCTTAGATCAACAAGTTTCAGGGGAAAAATGAAAAGAAAATGGTAGAAGTTTGTTCTGCTTCTTGTGAGGCCTTTCATGAAATTCCCAGTCGAGGTGAGGGTTCTAAATGTGGCCTCCAGAGGCTGCTTTCTTCCATGTTGCACATATATACTTTCAGAATTGAATTTCCTACTGAAGCATATGATTTACATTTCTGCCCACACCGCTTTCTTAACTCTCAAGAGTTTATACTGTTTTGTAACAATGTCCCAATTGAATATTTGTTTCAGAGAAAATCCCATTACCTTTTTTATAATATACTTTAACAAAGCAAACATTATTAGATAGAAGGTCCTTACTCCTTCTGTCAGAAAGTAAGTCAGCTTGCAATATTGCCCAAGCCCCCACAAGAATTAGTAATGTAGGCAGCATGATGGTCAGATCCTATGGGTTTAACATGGAAGACAAATTCCAGATCATCAGATTGTCATTTCTAAGGAAAGCTGACAGCTACCTTTTAACATAAGATCAGGTCACTTAGCAACTGCTTATGATTCTTTTTGCATGCTGGGAATGCAAACATATGGGCTTTTGCCCCTAGGGCTGTAGAACTGGATGGTCTGTTTGGATAGAATGACACGCCAATCAATAATTAATTGAGAATAAATAATTGAGACATTGCCCACAGTGTGAAGTGTCTGGGGCACAATAGGTGTGAAGAGGCATCTGATTTGACTAACAGAAGGTGAATTAAAGTCTCATAATACACACAAGGAGAGATTCCACTAGAATTTCACTGGAGCACATGTGTAGAGCTAGAAGAAAAGAAAGAAAACAGGAGAGGATTGGTATTCAGGGACATTAGAGCAGGGTCTCAAGATCGAAAAAATTCTAAGCAATTCATAATAAACATAAACACTATCAGTCTCATTCATGTGTTTTTAAATTAGGCTCGGTGGTTGAGTTTTACCTAGAAATCCTAGGTTCAACCCCACCACCCTTTCCCTTCAAGTCAATATGACAAGAAACTTACATTGATAACAATTTGTAATGTAAGAAACATAAACTCCCTTTTAAAGTCCAAGATAAATGTGTGGTATTTTGAGTTTGGGGGAAGATGATTTACTGTCTTAAGGACCCAAATGAGAACAGGACAGGAGGGAAAAAGAACATGTTCACACACTTGGGAAAAAGTGTAAGCATTTCTCCCTTCAGAAAAACAACTTGGCAATGGGATGAATGGAGAGAAGAATGTTAGGCTGAGTGAATGAGGAGAAGCAGACAGTGTCAGCCCTTGAGTTCAAAGGGGAATCAACAGCTTCTGTTGGGACCTGGAGATCAGAGATCTGGAGATTTTTCCCAGAGATCTACTGGAGCCCAACTCTAAGGATGAAAAGTATGTATGGCTTCCATCTGAGCTGTGCCTCCTCACGAACAAAATAAGACATTATTGTGTGTGTGTGTGTGTGTGTGTGTGTGTGTGTGTGTGTGGTGTGGTGTGGTGTGAAACTTGATCATACCCTCATCTTCAGGCCAAAAAAAAAAAAAAAAAAAAAAAAAAAAATTCTTGCAGTTTGATAGTAATTCAAATGACTTACAGGGCTAGGATGTAGCTCAGCTGAATAACCTTGCTTAGAATATGGAAGATCTTTGTTAGACAGCACTTTCCCAATAAATAATTTCTTATAAATTAGTAAGAAATTTTACTTAAAATTATCTAAATGGCTAGACGTTTTCAAAGCCTAATTCCAGTGCAGGCAAGACAGAGAACTTTATTAAATGGAAATGCTCAAAAACTTAATACTTTAATATTTAATCACATCTTACAACATCTTACTTAATATATTGCTATTATTGCCCATGTTGGAGTAACAACACAAGAGCCATAAAGGGACAGCATATAGAAGTAATTAATTCTTTCGCTCCTCTTTCTTTTCTTCCTCCCTCCTTCATCCCTTCCTCCATTCCTCCTTCTTCTCACCTTCCTTCCTCTTCCTTTCTCCTTTCTTTCTCTCTCTCTTTTTTTTTTTTTTGTTCTCAAATAAACTTATCAGAGTTATGCCAGTTTTCACCAAATAATCCTGTTTCTATTTCTGTGACACTCCCACCCCATATAAATGAATTTTTATACTGATCATGATCATGACAATGAAAACAGAAGCTGTAAAGGTCTTCTAAATTTTCAACAAGCCAGACTTTTCATGAGCAAAAGGGAAGCATTTCTAATGCACTAAGCCTACAAAAAGCTCAGTTACAATGAATGTGCCTAGTAACAGCAAAGATAGAGGCTACTTCAAGTTATGAAAGTCTGCCTTCAAATGTCAGCATTTCCTGACATGATGTCTAATTTGCCCTACCTTCACTGATTTTCATTAACAGGAATTCTAGGTCGGGGGGGGGGTAAACCTCAGAACTAATACCCTGTAGTGACTTTTATAGACCGATAGAACAGAAGTGTCTAAACACAGTGCTTGTAAAAATAACAAACATCTGTTTATCCCTTTGCAATTAAATTGTTGAAGTAAATAATGACTCCGTTGAATATCTCAGTGGGGAGGTAATTGAATATTTTATATCAGTAAGCACTCTCTACTAGAATTTACCTTGTAGTCTGATTTATAGCTGCTAAAAAATAGGATTCTCTTCAAGTTTGATCACCAAACATTTTTTTACTAAGTTTTGGCCATTAATGGCACATGTTTTTTTGTATCTCCCTAAGTTTTCTATGGAATAAGCAAATCTCTGAAAAAAAAATCAGTTGTCCTATGAACAACACAAGGTGCTCAGATAGGCTACAGATATTTCCCAAAGTTAGGTAGATAAATTCCAGCAAAGGCTGGATATTAGTGGAGCTCCAACTTTGACTCTGTCTTTCCTGTGATTAGCAGACTCAGTTTCCCCAAACACTTGTATGCTTGGTCTCCGTGTGGTTGTTTAAAGCACATAAGCCCTTGGTAGGAAACTGTCATCTTTGGTTAGGGATAAAAAAAGATTCAAGCTCTTTGGTCTATACATTGAAAGTTACACTATTATCAACTGAGCTGTAAGTCATCATATTAAAATATAGTTAATGCAGTAGGTTTTTTTTTTTTTTGTATAATCTCATGATGACAATATACTCACCAAATTTTTTTTCTTGGATATCAGCTAAAATGCAACCCAAAGCCATTACATTGTTAAATTAAGGTGCAAACTAAGAAGAATAAAATAAATCAAGATTGCCTATCTACAATTAGAAATACATGCTCTGTCTTTGAGGGTACTTCAGAAAGAATTTCATCATGTGACAGTTCTGTGAGTAAACTTAAAACTCTGGAGTTCCCTCCTTGAAATTTAAAAGAAAACAGGCATACAGTCTCTCTCATGACAGATGTTTTCAGAAATTAAGTTAAATCTGGCTTTAGCCATTGATGATAGATCTCCTCATTGTTCCTGAGAATCAGTCAAATTCTCCTGAAGTTCAAAAATAAAATTTTCCCTTTCCATTTAATTTTTCTTCTGCCTGGAGGATTCATTTTATAACCAAAAATTATGTTGGTAGCCCTATTTTTAGATCCTTTTGTGGGTGACTTGTACTAACACCTAATTCCAAGTACAACCTGAGTAGCAGAAATTGAAAAGCCACTGGGTGGATTCATGCTCTTTTAGATTATTGCAAAGAAAAATTTCTTTCTCTTTTTAACCCTGTACAGCATAGTCAGCCATGAAATCCAATCTGGACTTGGGGGATGAATGCATAAAGGTTATGCTTAGCTAGGTGCATTGTGTTACCTCCACAGTGAAAAACTTGACATGCTCATAAAGAATATAAATGAGCAACAGGATGACACGCAACACTTTATGTTTCCCA